>NC_046220.1:19372918-19681657 GCF_011004875.1 Balearica regulorum gibbericeps
TTTGTTTGGAGTGGATGGATACTTACAAATTCTGTTAACAAAACTATGCATAGTGCTACTAAAGTATACAAATGGTATGTATTTATAAACCATTTGTTAGTAGATAAAGTGCACTCAGAAATCTTTATCTTATAAAAGCAGCACAATCCATCAGGGAGGCCCTCTGTAAAATATTGGCTGACATTGCATATAGTGATAAGTGCTTTCTCTTCCTATAAGTATAGAGGCTACTTTACAGACAGACAAACACCTCTATCACTATTATTGTTACATATTTTATAGGATCATAAATATTAGTTAAAGAAAAGAAAATATGGGACCATATTGCCCTTTTTAAAAACATTTTCAGGTTCATTTTCTGAAGTTTATCCTCATAAGATTTAAATTCATTTTTTGTATAGTTAAAATAATGTTTTTTCTCTTTCACATCACCATAGTAATTTCTCATGGAATAATGTGACATTTCTATGGATGCTGAATATATTTCAATGATGTACTAAAATATCTTGTGAGTTATTTCTCCTGGCTGGCTGGCAGTGCTTCACTGTCCACATATTGCTGACTTTCAAAACTGCCTGAATTAAATGGTATTCAAGGAACAACATTAGGCTGTCAAATGACAGCATATGAAGTTGGAAAGCAGCAATAACAGATTTATGCAGAGAGTAGACTTACCTACACAGCACGACTAATTTGAAACTCAACTAGCAGTGATATGAGCAGCTGATGTGAACAGTGTGTTCACCTTTCAGGCTTTTACATGCAATTTTTTCTGTTATCAATACTTCATCTAAAGAAGCCTTGTTACTTGCCTGGCCAAAGAAGCAAACTGACTGATGATACAGCTGCCCTGACCCCCAAAAAAGCCGCTTGGAGTAAGGTCAGTCCAAATTCTTAGACTGTTTCTTTTTATCACCCTGCAGAAATTATGTTTACAACTGGTTTGCCAGAAGGAGCCGGCTTGGAATTCAGTATATTCTTTCGCATTGTTCTTATTTGGTAGATATTCAACAATGGTCCATGTCCTTCATTTCCCATGTTCTAAAAGGTAGGCCTGACTTTTATAAAGGTTGTAATTTGGATTAATTTTTGGCTTCAGCAAGAACTGCAGGTGAGGACCTCTGACAACAAGGTCTTCAATGATCAAATTTGGGTGTTCAGAAGTTGCCATGTAAAATAAATAACACCTTTGAAAAGATGAGGCCAAGGGATGACTTTGTCTTTTTGTGTTTTCCAGTGCTTTCTCTTTCTTATCAAATGGCTGAGAATCAAATTAATTTTTTGTTATATTGATCCACATAGGCTCATAAAACATGGTTTTGCTTCAGTGGTCCTCCTGCACAGAAGTTATTTCCTTATAGGCAGTTGGTATTGATGTATTGCAGGTGAAGCAGCTATGGGTTTCATTTGTAATGTTTCTTTATACTGCATATTGAAATGTCCTGCAAATCATAAAAACAGGCATTACTCAGTGGTCTCTGAATCCCCAAGTCAGCTTCTATATGGCGTGTTCATTCATGAATTCCAACTATTAGATAGTCATCTTTGAGGCTGCTGGTGGCATGTTGTTTCTCAAGGAGAGACATGCGGGCTCACTTTCCAAATCTACTGCTAAGCCCATCAACTTTTTCAGGCTTTTGGAGGAGGTTGAGTTATATGGAATGGTGTTCAGAATTAGAAGACTAATACATAATCTTCATGTTTTTTTGCATTTTTTTATTATAGCAATGTCAAGAATAGATTCATGGTTAGACACATTCACAACAATATAGAACATAAACTGCATAAAATTATGATGACGGTGGTGGTGATGATGATTGCAGCAAATACTGTGTTGAGGAAGGAAGAAGATATTGCTACTCTAAGACCCTACCATACACAGTTGGCTGTCCTGCCTGCTATGAGACCGGATGCTTGTGCAGGCACTGGGGTTAGCAGGTGTCCTTGATGGCTTCTTCTCATGTCTGTCTCCTGTTGCCGCAACTTCCAACATCCATAGCCAGTCAGTGCTGTCCCTTCCGGTCTCCTCACATGACTTGAGTGGGAATATATGCCTTTGAATGAGGTCATAAACAGATGAAGATGAGGTCAATGTTTGGGTACCAGCACTCTAAAAAAACTTCTGTTGGTCAAGATATAAACATGACATAGCGTACAGCATTCGGCTGGACTAATTTCCTGTGTGTTAGTTCTTTCCTTGCTACGGACTTCTATGACTGACTGTGGTTTGAAAAAAAATGTAAAATACCTAATTCCATTCACATGTAGTGGGAAGTAACTTCTCTTTTTCCTTGGTCAGTTTTACCTAGTAGTTTCTAATCTGCCAAAAAGTTTGCAAAATGCCCTGCCTTTGAGCTATATTTCCTTCCATCTGTCATGATCTTAGTGGTAGGTTGCCTAGGTGGGTTGCAACTGTCACAAGCCAGAAACATATCTTTCTAACAGATTATCTGTTTGCCAGAAGATCTGTGTACTTTCTGTAATCTGACTTGGGTGTGAGGATGTCTTTTCTCATTCTACATTAACACCTCTATTTCATGCAGACTGAATATCACCAATTGTGTTTAGTAGATGAGCAGAAAATTCAGCCAAGGATCTATCCAACCATATGTATGCATAAAATATTTTTAAATTAAAATCTTAATCATGATGATTTCTTGTCATTCACAGATTACTTAAATACTTAAATAGTCTTACTTAAGTGTGTATTTAAACACTTGTTGATAATTGTACAAATAATTTTCTATTCTCAAAGGCAAGAATCAGGGCACTTTTTCTGTTATAATTATCTAGCAAAAGATAGCTCTGTCCTGGAAGATTGTCAATGCTGATACTTAAATTTACATTCTATAAGTAGTCCCATTATAAAAGAAATTTACATACTCAGAGGTCTTTTTGCACTGCTGACATTAAACTTTAGATTAGAAAGAGGAAATGACTGAAAGAAGTAATATGAGGAGGAACTGGTGGAGGAAGGAATGGAAGGGAAGGAAAGAGAAGGGAAAGGAAGGGAAGAACTATTTACCTCTCTCAGAGTTACTGATTTTCAGCTGGAATGGGACTTGAGAAAATACTGTAAGGAAATGAGAGAGCTGACTTCAGGAATTAAATCCAGCTCTTTATGTTGTAAATAGTAGTAGTGATTTATGTCACCTATCTTCATCAACCTTAAAAAAGAGGTGTTCAGTCTGAGTTTGTGATTTAGTGGTTTGGTAGGTCTTTGAAAGAAAGCAGAACCTCCAAAGAACAATTCCTTTTATCTTAAACTGGACATCTAGGAGAAATTATATTAATTACCTACTGGAGCTTCTCTTTTTACTTCCATTTACTGTCAAGGAAATCTACATGAGTATTTTACAATAGATCCTTCACTTTTAGATGTATAATATTCAATGGTCTTAAGCCAAGGTGAAGTAATTAGCATCTAGCAAGAGTCTGAGCTGCTCAGAAACTTTCTACAGTGTCAGGACTATATGCAGAGCAGTAATCCCATGAAATATTACAGATCTTTCATGGCTGTTGAGAATTTTCTTGGACTTTTTTGGTGGGCATGGTCTAGTCACTACTTAGATACAAAAACAATTTTGTAATTGCCAAGTGTTGTCTCCTTTGATTATAAAACAACTAAGTCAGTCAGTATATGTTTTTTTGGTTGTTGTTTTGGTTTGGGGTTTTTTTGGGGGGGGGTTAGGGTTTTTTTGTTTGTTTGTTTGTTTTTTTACAAACTGTTCAGAGTCAAGTTGCATATGTGCAATTTGGACTAGTCTTAGGCATTTGAACAAAAATCTTGATATTTACAGACAGTCTTTTGCTCCCAGAATTGTTCTCATGGGTATCAAGCATTAAACACACAATTTATAACTGAGGAACAGACTGGAAGCAGTTGAAATGACCTTTACTTATTTCAGATAAGTTTGATACTGCCTGTTCTAGCAAGTTCCTTATTGTGACATGTGGTTGAACTGATTATATATGGCTTAATGGCAAGAAGCAAAAGCAAACCCTAAACTTCAACTGCACCCATTCACAGTGTGAGGTGTTCCCTATGTTGTGTTTGCAGAACCAAAAGATATAACATAACCCACATACTGTGGGTATTTAGTTCCTATTAAATTACCAGTGATGACTCCAGAGCATCTAACTGTACAGAAAAATATTACACTAGTCACCGCTCTACCTTATCCATAAGGAACTGGGATGGCAGACCATTTACAGGCAATATAATCAGAGAAGTGGGCCTTAGAAGAAACTAAAAAGTTGCTGTCGATGCCTCCTAGCCTAATAAAAAAAAAAATCTATGGGCTCTAATAAACTGAAGAGATAGAGGACAAGAAATTAGTTTAAGAAATGTAAGCTCTTAGAACATGTCTAAGCTAAATAATTACCTGTTCTGAGAACATTTCAATTGTCACCTTTTTATATATAGTAGCATATAAAGGTAATCTTGTAACTTGGTGACAACAGTCAAAATGCACTTTTCTTAAATCAGACTGTAACTGGCATATAAAATGGAAAATCTAAGGGTGAGACCAAGAAAAATAATTTTGTGATGTGATGAATATGATTAGCAGTAAGTAGGATTAAGTCTCCAAGGAGCATCTGTAGAATACCAGCCCTCTTTATTTGCCTGCAGAATAAGAACTGCTGTAGAAAAAGTGAGGCATACCAAGAGAGATATGAAATTCTCTGTTGTCTGAAAGTTATAATTTCAGATGCATAAAACCTTATAATGGGAGGTAAAAGATTTGTTCCTGATCTGTCACTAACTTGCAGGAATGTAAACACACCTCTATGCCTTTGTTTTCCCAGTAAAGATATTCATGATGCTTCTGATGTATGAGCACTTTGAGAGAAAATTTACCGTTAGGTGAAAGCTAATTACGTCCTTTCCCTTAGAGGGAGGTATGGGAGACCTTCCTGGGATTTACTTTCAAAACTTACAGAAAGTTTTGTCTTTGATGGTAAAAGGATGAAAAAAGAAGTTGAAACACGGTATTAGTTTTGGTTCATTTGTCCTTCCTGGGTCTCATTCATTGTTAAAGAACAGGACTGTGTAGTTGAAAAATGTTTCTTGTGGCTGGCATTTTCAGTTTTGTTATGAAGAAGATGTTGAGCAGACTTAGGGCAATGCACTGTAAGTGCAAACTCCATTTATTTTCTCACTACCGACTGGATTTAACAGTATCTTACTCCTCTTTGTTCTCTTGAACAACAAAGAAGTTAATTACTTCCAAAGAACAGCTACAGGCTGACTGCATCAGTTTTATCTATAGTCTAGTACTTTGAAAACAGAAGGAACTTCATTGTGATCACATTGATGTCCAGCAAAGTGTCTGTAAAATACCCTAGCTGAGAAATAAATGTAAAACAATTAAACCAAATACTTAAATTTTATGTGTGTCTTTGTAGCAGGGTAAAGTGCTGTCATACTGACTAATATACCAGTCTATACTAGTTCTTGAGCAACCTGTGCTAGTGAGAGTGAAGTGCTCTCACTAAATTGCTTCCTAGTGAAGTTTCATCTTTTTTGTCTCTCTTGCAGATGTGTGGGAAGTACTCAGAGCACCTGACATAGTTACAGCTGCACTGACAGAATTGAAACAGCTGAAAGCAGTACAAATTGTTCATAGTGCTCCTGAGCATGGCTGCTTTATAGCTGTGCCACCGCTATTTAGTCAGCTATACTATGGCTGGAATATGGCTGCATATACCATACAAGCAGTGAGGGAAGAACGTTTTTAGGGAAGCAAGGTCTGTTCATTTTCAAAAGAGTCGGTTGTGGCTCATGAAAATATTCAGCCTGATGTCTGTTACATTAAGGACTTTAAGTGCTTGTCTGGGAGTTCACCTTTCTCAACGCACAGGAACACACGAAGAGCTGCAGTGCCCATCTATCTAGAAACCAACAGAAATAAAAAAACACAGGAGAAGGCAGTGGAGGAAAAAAGCAAATAGGTTAAAATAACCCTGGGGAAAACAATGTCACATTATATATTAATGTGAAACGTTTATGCCAAGAAAACAAGTCTCTTAGGGCAGCAGATAACATGAGTTTTTGACCTTATATCAGCTCAGTTTTACCTATAATTTGAGAAGAAATAATTCACAGTATAGAGAAGATAGTTTGCTCTATTGTATTAACTATTTCAAGGGCTAAGTGAGACTTATAAGTCAAAAACATCCCAAGTGAGACATTCTATAATGGAATTTATTCTGAGTGATTAGGCCTCCTATAACGTATTTTAGGTCATGACTTTAATAAGAGATACCATTTATTATTAGTGGCTTTGTGTTTATTATGTGTGGGTAATAAATCAATGGCTGTTGAGAGATATTTCTTACTATTTAAGCTTAAATTCTGCTGTTTACTTCTTGTGATTCTGGTTTGTATTTCAGATTTCTATTTTTAGCCTAGGCTTTTGGTTTTACCTGTATTACTTAACAGTAATAACTCTGTGGGCATGTATTGTGTCTGGCTGAGCTGGAGGTAACTTTCCCCATAGCATCCCTGACAGTGCTGTGCTGTGTATCGGTAGCTTTCAAGGTGTTGGTAACACACCAGGGCTGTGGCTGCTGCTGAGCAGTGCTGGCACACAGCAAGGCTGTCTCTCCAACATTTCTCCTCCCCTCAGCAGTAGGCTGGGGGTGGGCAAGATCTTGTCAGGGGACACAGCCAGGACAGCTGGACCCTACTGACCAAAGGGATATTCCATACCATATGACATCTGCTCAGCAATAAAAGCTAAAAGAAAGGAGAAGGAAGGGAGGGGATTCATTATTTACAACATTTGTCTCCTGGAGCAACTGCTACGTGTACTGAAGCCCTGCTTCCCGGGAAGTGGCCAGACATTGCCTGCTGATGGGAAAGTAGAGAATAATCTTTTGCTTTGGCTCTGCTTCCGTGCACAGCCTTTTGCTTTATTAAACTGCCTTTATCTTGACCCACGAGTTTGGGGTTGTTTTTTCCATCTTATTTTTCTCTCCTCCCTGTCCTGGTGAGGAGGGCAGTGACAGAGCAGCTTGGTGGGTGCCTGGCATCCAGCCAGGGTTAAATGATCACAGTCCTTTTTGGCAGCCAGTGTGGGGCATGAGGAATTTGAAATAGGGATAGTAATTAGAAGAGGTAACGGGCAGAACATGGACTGAACATAGAGAGTGGAATCATTGTGGAGAATTGCTGCTGTTCTAATTATGGTGAAGGAACAAGGGGTAGACTGTGTATGTAAACTGTCCACTTTTGTTCAGTGCTGTGATGATGTTATTTTGATTGTGGTGTGGGGAATTTTTTTTTTGTTGATATGATTGAAGTTTGTGAAGATTGTGTGATGAATGTGGATTTTAATGATAATTCTTAAATATATGATTCACAGAGGTGAGTGGTGGAATGTTTTGGGTTCGCGTGGCAAGGTTTTGGTAGTGGCGGGGGGGGGGGCTTCTGCAAGAAGCTGCTAGAAGCTCCGCCTGCGTCCAACAGAGCCAATGTCAGCTGGCTTCAAGATAAACCCACCTCTGGCCAACGCTGAGCCCATCAATGATGGTGGTAGTGCCACTGGGATACCATATTCAAGAAGGAGAAGGAAAAAAAAAAAAAAAAAAAAGGAGCAGTAGCTTTTGAGCCAGAGGGAGGAGTGAGAAGATGTGAGAAAAACAACTCTGCGGACACCAAGGTCAGTGCAGAAGGAGGGGCAGGAGGTGCTCCAGGCACCAGAGCAGAGATTCCCCTGCAGTCCGTGGTGAAGACCATGGTGAAGCAGGCTGTTGCCCTGCAGCCCATGGAGGAAGGATGAGGGGGTGTAGAGATTCCACCTGCAGCCCGTGGAGGACCCCAGACCAGAGCAGGTGGAGGCACCTGAAGGAGGCTGTGACCCCATGGGAAGCCCACGCTGGAGCAGGATCCTGGCCGGACCTGTGGTCTCCTGGAGAGAGGAGCCCAGACCAGAGCAGGTTTGCTGGCAGGACTCGTGACCCCCTGGGGGACCCACGCTGGAGCAGTCTGTTCCTGAAGGTCTGCACCCCATGGAAGGGACCCATGCTGGAGCAATTGGTGAAGAACTGCAGCCCGTGGGAAGGACTCACGTTGGAGAAGTTGGTGGAGGACTGTCTCCCATGGGAGGGCCCCCAGGCTGGAGCAGGGCAGAGTGTGAGGAGTCCTCCCCCTGAGGAGGAAGGAGCAGCAGAGACACCGTGTGATGAACTGACCACAACCCCCATTCCCCGTCCCCCTGTGCTGCTGGGGGGAGGAGGGAGAGAAATGGGGAGTGAAGTTGGGCCTGGGAAGAAGGGAGGGGTGGGTTAAGATGTTTTAAGATTTTGGTTTATTTCTCATTGCTCTACTCTGTTTTGCTTGGTAATAAATTAGGTGAATTTTTTTTTCTAAGTTGAGGCTGTTTTTCTGGTGATGATAACTGGTGGATGATCCCTCCCTGTCCTTATCTTGACACACGAGTCTTTCTCTATGTTTTCTATCCTGTGTCCACTCCCCCAGGAGGGGAAGTGATAGAATGGCTTTGATGGGCACCTGGCTTTCAGCCGGGGTCAACCCACCGCAAGACAAATAGTTTAAATTCTTTCAAATAAGCATACTGCAGTATGCAGTTCTGGGGCCAGCCATCGCTTTCTGGATTCCCCAAGCATCTTCCAGTGCATCATGTCCTTGCCATCAAAACTTGCATGGCATGCCATGAGATGGGCCTCAGCTGCATCACTCCTCCTGGAAACCAGCTGACTTGCTACGGATCCTACTTGTGGTCTTTCCCTCTGGGATACTGTGAGCAATACTGACTTTGTCAACTTGTAAGTGTTGTATATTTACAGGACTGGGATGGGTGTGTTGTAAAAGAAAAAAAAAGTTTTGTGTAGAAGGAAGGTGTGAATATAAAATATGTAATCTTTAAATTAGTTACATCTTGGCATTGCCTATGTTATAACCAATACCCTTGCACCAAATTTTAAACCCCCATAAATTTGAAAGTTTATGTATTTTCTTGTCTGTCATCCTCCCCCAACTTTCACAGACATCCCACAGCAATGAAACAGGAGGGAACTTTTCAACTACAGTCCTGTAATCTGTATTGTGGCTGCCACTATTATTGTGTTACTCTCAAGAATAGCAGATGTCTTTCTGTAATTTGATAAATGTACCCAGTTTGCTGAGCATGAGAAATTCAATAGCTGAATCAGTCTGCACAAACAAATGACTTTGCACTGAACATATATTCAAGAAACTGTTTTATATATTGAAGCATCCTGGCATTTTATTAGTGGAAGGGGAATTTACTTAATATAATTAATTTATTAAAAGTAAATGCTTTAGAAACATAAGACAGTCAGTATATGAAGCCTTCTGTTTAGCGTAACTCAGTAGATGTAGACCTTGCTAAGGAGTTCACCCTCTTATAATCTAATTTACACATGCATGTTTTAATTTTCTTCTCGTTTATACAAGTGTATTTAGAAGAGCATGTAGAAATCTCTGCTCAGATTTATCCAGCCTTTTTTCATGGAATAATATTAGAGGTATGTGACTGAAATTGATTGACAACTATAGCTGAGCACATAAATGGAAAAAAAAGTCCTGTGTATAGAAGAAATATAATCTCTTTATTATCATCCTTAACACCTGCAGAAAGTAGATGGCATTATATTAATTCAGAAACACTGGGGTTTCAAGATGAGTTACTCCTCTGTCTTCTTTGTCAGAATTAGAGGTGATATAATTAGTCTAGGACCAAATTTCTATGTCCTGCCAGTAGTTTTTCAATGAAATGTGAATTCACAAATGTCAAATTTACAGACAGATTTCAAGATGTCAAAACAAAGCAGTGAAAGAACTAATCAACATTTAGCTAACCATAAAATTGTTATAGCAATCTTATAAAAAAATAATCAGCTGATAAAAAAGCAAGGCAAGACTATATACATGATTGACACTAACAAAAATTCATAGACAGTGAATACTTATTCACCTCTGGGTATATCATGCTATTTCTGTGCTCCGTGATATAGTATAATTCATCTGATAAACTGATGCCACAGAAGAAAAGGGTATCAAATTAAACAAATATGTTTTAAAAATGTCTTTATATTGGTCCATGTATGCAGACATTTTTCTTAATACTCAGAACTTTTTTTTGTCATACAGTGATACATTAACTTGCATCATCAGCACATGGCTTACAAAATAAGATTTTTTTTTTTTTTCAGCTGAACTCAAACATCAACAATGAACTCAACAACAGCAAGTGCTCCTATTGCACTCGCGTGGGCCAATTTATTTTTGGGACACTTTCCAGTATGTTTAAGGAATCCACTGCTAGAGTTCTCCCCCTTAATAAGCTGGATTCTGTGATGTTCCCCCCTAATAACACAAATTAAAGTTTTCAATCCATTATGGAATTTCTAGATGATATTCTAAGCTTTCAGATGCTATAATTTACACAAATACTAAAAAGTGTGAACAACAAAATATAGATGGAAGCTCATGGTTAGAAATCAACTAACTGCTCAGCCTAAACTACATAAGCACATGTTCCTTTTCATTGTGCTAATCTAGAAAAAACTAGAAAAAGGGTAAAACTGCTCCTATCCTATTTGCACACGTAAAAGATGAAATATTCAACATGTGTACTGCACTTCCATAAACAGTTGAGGATGACACTTTCTTTACATACTACCAATAATCTATTTTCCTTGATGTTTAAGTATTTCCACTTGAGTACATAGCTTCTGTTACAGCCAAACATTTGAATAGATGGGCAGTCTGAAATCAATTGGACTACTCTTGTGCTCATATATTTTGTTAGATTAGAATTTAAACAAATCCAGTCTGAAAAATACTCTATTTTTCAGATGTTTGCCTCAGATCAGTGCCTCAGACCATGTGCTTGTCCTATCAAAAATATACACACTGCAGAGGACAGAATTAAGATGTCTAGGGAGAAGCTGAAATCAGAATTGCTGCTGAAAATTGGATTGTGTGAGTGTGTCAGAATTTAATATGATACTAATTTTTTTTTTTCATTTAATAATAAATACATTCATAGAAACGCTGACAGCGTTCTGCAGCTCGGATCCATACTCTTATTCCTTTTTCTGCCTTCCTTGAAAATTTCAGCTCCAGTTGATAGTGCTAATGCTATTTACGGGACCGGCTCAAGTTGAGTGTTACCGGTGTCAATAGCAGACAGCTGTGACAGTTGTGAGCAGCAAACTTCTCTTTGAAAAGTAAGCAAGTAACCAGGCACTGTAATTAGGATTACTGAGTCTTTGGTTATCTCTGTCTCATGTAAGATACCCCTGTGTTGCTGGGATATTTCTGGGAAGAAAAGGAAAAAAAATACAGACTTGACTCTAATAATTTTTCATCCTTTAAATGCTAAGAACTGGGCTTCATGCTGCAGTTTTGAGGCCACTTTGATAAGTCTTTTCTGATGACTTTCTTACTTAGCACTAGGTGGACTTTAACATACTAGCAATTCTAATTCTGTACTATCAATTCTAATTCTGATCTTCCTTGATTTTCATTGCTCTTTCATACTCTGAGTTTTCGTACTCTTTTGCAATATTTGAAGCTTGATAAGGATGCTTTGGGCACTTTTCTGACATGTTTTTATTTGTGTTTCCCTCAGCAGTGCCAGTTTGTCACTGTAGTGCTAGCTAAATGCTTCTTTTTTTTTTCCATGTTTATTCTTAGAAATTACAGAACACCTTGTGTTCTGCACTAGCGCCTAGGTTTTTCAACAGCTACAGATTTACTTAACTTTTTCTAATGTCAATATAATGTGGTATGTCTACTGTCACTAGCAGATCTTTCTCCTATCTATTCTGTAGGCTTGAATCAGGATGATGAAGGCTAAATGACTCTTAAGGGAATTATTTGACAATAAACGCCCATAAAACATTTTTTACTTACCTGTGCAATTTAAACCTTTTCTCTTGTAGCTATGACACAGTCTGTTTCATTGTTCCCAGTACATTGCTTTAGATTCAGACCTCTTTAGTGTTTTGAACTCTTGAAGTTCTAATAGGCCGCAGAATTTTGGGATGTGATGAACGTAACTTTTGTGTTGTTACATTTTATTGTTATATAACAGTCAAGTACTAATTTACTGTTAGACAACTAATGCTTACCACTGATAGTAGTAATTTACAACATTGTGGTACTTACAGCCTTATGTGAGATTGTGACCTATTAACTCGGGTGGATAGTCCTATACCAAAGGAGTTTTGTGTTGAGCCCTAAGTACCAGTTACACCAGGACAGGAATGTCTTTCAGGAATATTTTTGTGTCTATAAAGTTGTTCCCACTCAGAGCATGTTACTCCGCCCCCTTCACATGATGAGATAACCTAGTCAAGGCACAAACAGGAAGGTATCAGAAACAAAGGTTAATTAATTGCAAATTACTTGTAACCAATCAGGAGAGTGAGAAATAAAACAAAAATAAAACAACCTTCTTCCCATCCCTCCATTCTTCCCAACCTCAACTTCACTCCCAGCTCTTCTACATCCTCCTCACCAAGCATGTAGGGGAATGGGGAATGGGAATTGTGGACATTTTATAACACTTCATCGCTGCTGTTCCTTCCTCTTCACACTCTTTCCCTGCTTCAGTCTGGGGTTCCTTCTATGGGAGACAATCCTTCACAAACTTCTCCAATGTGGGTCATTCCCACAGGCTGTAGTTCTTCCAAAACTGCTCCAGCCTGGGTCCCTTCTACAGGGTATGGTCCTTCAGAAGCCACCTGCTCCAGTGTGGTTCCCCTATGAGGCACAGCTCCTGCCAGGAGCCTGCTCCATTGTGTGCTCTCCATGGCCTCATGCAGTTTCCTTCAGCACATGTCCACCTGCTTCAACATGGCGTCCTCATTCATGGGCTGCAGGTAGATATCTGCTCCACCGTTAACCTCTACGGGCTGCAGGGGAATCTCTGCTTTGGTGCATGGAGCACCTCCTTTCCCTTCTTCTTCAGTGACCTTCATGTCTGCAGACTTGTTCCTCTTACATTTTCTCACTCATCTCTCACAGCTGTTTTACAGCAGGTTTTACTCTTTCTTAAATATGTTTTCACAGAAGAGCCACTAATGCTGCTGATGGGCTCAGCTTTGGCCAGGGGTGGGTCTCTATTGGAGCTGGCTGGAACTGGTTCTGGCCCACATGGGGGCATCTCCTGGTGTCTTCTCACAGAAGCCACCTGCAGCCCCCCTCTGCTATCAAATATTTGCCACATGAACCCAATATACTCAGTGAAATTGTATTTAAGAGATTTGGATCTACTTGCTTCTTATTCTACAGCTGTTCCATTGTGCTACCACTGCTTCTGGAGTTACATTGTAAACCAGATGGAAATGATCTATATTAAAAATGATCTTGCAATGATAGACTTGTACTTCTGCTACTGCATATTGACTTGAAAATATTTTTTCATGATGATATAACTTAGTAATTTCAAATGAATTTTACTGGGATTGATGAAGTCTAGACACAGCGGCAACATTTCCTTTTCAAAACAAACATACTAAGCACATTTATTCTAATTTGTTGGAAAGGTTACATTGATTTTCTGTTAAACAGCTTTTTGATAAGACCACTTAGCAGAAAAATGCTTTGTTGTTCTGGACCTTCATGCTTTTAGTGACCTTGGTATTATGTTGTGTGAAGGAGTCTGCTGACCTCACCTTTCTGGCAAGTGCTACCTGTTAACTTAGGTCATAGTTTTAGGAATTTTGGATCGACTACCTCTTGTTACTGAATTTTATGATAAAGTTCACACTCGCAAATGTGTTAATGCTTTCAAAATAAGGATATTGTTATTTGGTTTAGCTTGTAGGTACGTTCTTTTTTTTTTTTTTTTTTTCCCCACTGTGTTCAGGAAGAAGTGAGAGACAGGTTTCCTGAGTTTCTCCAGGAAAAGAAGAAAACAGTTGGGGTAATGTCATGTCCATGGTCTGGTGCTGGTAATATAATTAAGGGTTTTTGCGTTTTCCAGAAAACTATAGGAACCAGGACTTTGTAGTAACAGAAGGTGCTTTGGTTCCCCAAATATCTGCTGGAAAAATATGGTGGTATGTAGTCCATTGAGATTTTGAAAGGTATAGAGCATTTTTAAGAAGGAGCAAATTTCTTGAAGAGCAGCTGTTTTAATGAAAGGAAAAAGAAAACTTGGAAAATCTAAAAAGGAAGATATAAACATTGTGGAACTGTTCATATCTTCCTGTTTTGTCCAGGACAAGAGGTTATGAGAGCTGTAGAATAAGGATTAAAGACTTAAAAATAATGATCTGATGAGTAGGGTCTCATGAAAAGTAAAACCAAAGCATTGAGCTCTTGGGAGAACAATGTGCTACAGAAGATTAATTTAAATACCCAACAGTATTTCTGAAATCTCCTTTTTTTAAAGGTACGTGGGAAACATTTTAAAAAACCAAACAAAAAACAAACCACTAGTGAATACATCAGGACATCTTTATTTAACTGAATTTCAAAAATAACAAAAGCAAGCGAAATATGTATGCCCATAGTTGAGTTTAAGGAATGGTACATGCATATGGGTATAAAACCAGGAAGGTAAGATATAATGACTTTCTGTTATGAAGAAATAGAAAAAGCAATGAAAAACCGCTTTAACAAGAGGGGAAAGGAAGTCAGAGGAAATTTAAGGTTAAATGTCTGAAAGTGAATAAAAGCAAATTCTTACTGATCCAAACATACAGGAATAATAAATGCCTTCCTTTCTTTAAATTGTTTTACAAAAATGACAAATATTAAGTATACAATTAAATAAAATAATGATAAAGAGATAGTACTCTTTAGAGTAAGGGAAATTAGGCTCAAGAACATGTAGAAAAGTCAAAGGTGCTCCATTGGTGGTCTGTGATGAAATTCCTCTTAGGCTACTGGAATAAGAGACAATTCTTCAGAACAATAGATATACTGGAACAGAACCAACCACAGAAAGGACTCTGATACAAATTACTGAAGAAGCAATTTTTTGATGTCTAGCAAGTCTTAAAAAAAATCCACAGATGTGTTGTCATAAATGGATTCCCTTAAACCCTTCTTTGGCAGGACAGAAGGCTTAACAAACAAGTAGAAAGAGTAGTTTTGAAATAATGTACATAAAGCTTGTGAAAATGATAAAGGAAAAAGAGATGCAATATGAAGAAAAATTGCTGTTAGGGAATTAATTATTCTTACTTGAATTGTGGTTGGGGGAATTCTGAGTAGGGACCTAAACCTGCTTCTGAATCCATTGGCAAATCTGATGATAGAATGATGATGATAAGTTTATAAATTTTTTTTTTAGATTATGCAATTGAGGAAAAGTTGCAATATTTTGGAGGTAAATGTTGAAAATGAAAGAGCTTGACACAGAAGCATGGCTGATCAGGCTTAAATTCAGTAGATACTTTTTCAAAGAATGAAAATCAAATGCAAAACATACTACATGGGGATATATGTGTGAATAGAATCCAAAGGGAAAATAAATATACATATGAAAAGCATGATGATGCTGAATAAGAAACAAATATTATTTTGGAAATGGAGCATTAAGAATGCTATTTAAGATACAAGAGAGAGTTCCTGAAAAGAAAGATTTGATCTAAGTATTGGTTCAGAAAGTTTCAAACAAACCTGAGAGAGTCTAAATGAGCATAACAAGATTATATATTTAAATATTTCATGCTTTTTCTATACATCTCTTGTGTTTCTCTAAGTAAAAATAAACTGACTTGTCTCTCCAAACACTTTCATACTCATATGACTGATGAATGGTAGTGGTAGTTTTTGATAATAAAAACTAGTCTATCCTAATTTATTTGGTATTCGGATTAGCAGTTATCCCTTGTCACATAAAGTTTCCACAAACAAAGGGAAACCACTTTAATTTTAATGTACTATAGGCATTACTACCTCTGTTTAAAATGAAAGATTTTGAAGGAAACATTTACGCTTGAAAAAGACATAACTTTCTCATTTGCCTATAGCACATCGTGGAATCATAGAATGGTTTGGGTTGGAAGGGACCTCAAAGATCATCTAGTTCCAAGCCCCTGCCATGGGCAGGGACACCCTCCACTAGATTAGGTTGCCCAAAGCCCCATCCAACCTGGCCTTGAACACTTCCAGGGAGGGGGCATCCACAACGTCTCTGGGCAACCTGTTCCAGTACCTCAGCACTCTAACAGTGAAGAATTTCTTTCTAACATCTAATCTAAATCAACCCTCCTTCAGCTTAAAGCCATTACCCTTTCTGCTATCACTACACTCCCTGATGAACAGTTCATTTCCAGCTTTCCTACAGGCCCCTTTAGGTACTGGAAGGCCGCAGTAAGATCTCCCAAGGACCATCTCTTCTCCAGGCCGAACAACCCCAACTTTCTCTGCCTGTCTTCATAGCAGACGTGCTCCAGCCTTCTGATCATCTTTGTGGCCCTCCTCTGGACTCACTCCAACAGCTCGATGTCTTTCTTGTACTGGGGCCCCCAGAGCTGGATGCAGTACTCCAGGTGGGATCTCACAAGAGTAGAGTAGAGGGGCAGGATCACCTCCCTCGACCTGCTGGTCATGCTGGTTTTGATGCAGCCCAGGACACGGTTGGCTTTCTGGGCTGCAACTGTGCATTGCCGGCTCATGTTGAGCTTCTCATCAATCAAAACCCCCAAGTCCTTCTCCTCAGGGCTGCTCTCAGGGCTGTACACCCTCCTCACTGTCCTGAGGATCTTGAACTCTACCATTTCATGGGCACTGCAGCCAAGGCTGCCCTTGAGCTTCACATCCCCTACCAGCCCCTCCTTGTTGGTGAGAACAACGTCCAGCATGGCACTTCTCCTCTTTGGCTCCTCTGTCACTTGGAAGAGGAAGTTATCATCAATGCGTTCCAGGAATTTCCTGGGTTGCGTATGCCCTGCTGTGTTGCCCCTCCAACAGATGTCAGGGTGGCTGAAGTCCCAGATCATGATCTCAAGCTAGGTATCATATATAGAAAAACCACAAATAAAAAAATGTGGGACATTCAAAGAGAGTATTTACACAAACTCTGTATTCCATGGCTTACATTACACCTTTTTTTTGACATCAGGCTGTCTAATTCAAACTAACAGACTGTGCTGCCCCTTATCATATTAGTTTGTATACATTTACTTAGATATTTTTTCCAGGAATTTATGACGGATATACTAAAATTACTTTTATTGTAGGCCATTATTGATTTCGTTTTTCTGCATTGTCCTTCACCCATGGCCTCTGTCTGTTTAGTTTTAATCTTCTATTTCACTCTTTCCTTGTAAGTTTAGTGTAACTGATGATCTTCATAGCCTTGCTCCAGTCACATAACTGAAGTTTGGAAATTATTTCAGATAGTTAGTTTTGCAAAACAAAATCTAAATTTGTTTCAACACTATAAAGAGCAAATTAGAAAGAGTGGAGTCTCTGTTTCAGTTATGATTGTTTCAACTTTTAAATAAATTGGTTTGGTTTGAAACTGTATGTACTAGAAACAAGGAAATACAGTTAAACAGAATGTTTTGTACAGATTCCTGTTTCAGTGATTTTTTTCAGGCCATTATCTTATGTTGCTTAGCATATCTGACAGCTTTTTTGCTATTCCTTTAATCATGTGCTGTTTGCTTGTCCGAGTCACAGATCTAGCTTTATATTGCATCACTCATGTTCGCCATGCCCCAATCAAGCCTGTTTGGTTCAGCTGCTGAAGCAAATTCAGATTTTCTTTTTTATGTCATGAACAGCCACTGACAGTTAACTCTGTTCTTTCTCATTGCTCTCTGAATTGCACTCTGATAGAGCTTTCACACTTCTGAAAGCACTGTGAAGTCTCTTTCACTCACCAAATAACCTCTGGACTTCTGGTGCTACTCTGGGGGCGTAGGGGTCTCTGTCATGCTCAAATCTCTGGGTGATGACAAAGTTTCATACGTCATGCTCTTGTAGCAGATGATATTCCTGTATTCCTTTGCACCAATGTGGAGATACTTTCAAAGCTACCATGTCACAGTTAAAGCACAAATTATCTCATCTTTGCTAGTAACTTCTTTATCCCATCTTTCTCACTTCAGCTGTAATTGGACTGAATCCGTGACAGTTGCCCTCTGTCCTCTTGAGCTTTGCAGAATAGTTCAGAGGCCAATGAAAGACTTGGTGTGGGTTTATACAGAACTGTTCAAAACTTCTCTAAAATGATAGAAGCACATTATGCTAGCATAAATGCCAAAACCAATACCTGTTCTCATAATTATTAGAAGTCTAGTGATATAATTGTTAAAATGCCAACTTAATGTAGAGAAAATTATGCCTCACAGCAATTTTGTTAGTTTAATAGATTTGACCAGTGTTTTGCACTGGTCAATTTTAGTGCCTTTTGTGCCTGTTTTCAGAAAGAGATAAGCTTCACAATTCAGAAATAAGGTATTATTATCCATAGAAGATAAATGCTGTTGCATGTTAGAATTCAAAGGAACAGTTTTCTAGAAGTCATACAAATACTTTAATATTCATAGAAATACTTTAATTCTGTATCAAACAATCATGCTCTGTTGTCCAAGTATACCCCATGACTGGCCACAGCTACACAATATGGTTCATTCTGAATATTGTGTATTCAGAAAAATTTTGCAATGAATCCTTAGAACTAAACAAAACTCCCTAAACAGAGCTCAGAGAATAGATGTTGTGTTGGGTTTGCATGGCAAGGTTTTGGTAGCGGGGGGGCTACAGGGGTGGATTCCGTGAGAAGCTGCTAGAAGCTTCCCCTGTGTCTGACAGAGCCAATGCCAGCCGGCTCCAAGACGGACCCGCCGCTGGCCAAGGCCAAGCCAATCAGTGCCTCTGTGATAACATATTTAAGAAAGACAAAAACAGTTACAGGGAGCTTTTGCAGCCAGAGAGAGTGAGAAGATGTAAGAAACTCTGCAGACACCAAGGTCAGTGCAGAAGGAGGGGCAGGAGGTGCTCCAGGTGCTGGAGCAGAGATCCCCCTGCAGCCCGTGGTGAAGACCATGGTGAAGCAGGCTGTCCCCCTGCAGCCCATGGAAGGAGGATGAGGGGGTGTAGCGATTCCACCTGCAGCCTGTGGAGGACCCCACGCTGGAGCAGGTGGAGACACCTGAAGGAGGCTGTGGCCCTTGGGAAGCCCACGCTGGGGCAAGCTCCTGGCAGTACCTGTGGACCCATGGAGAGAGGAGCCCAGGCCAGAGCAGGTTTGCTGACAGGACTTGTGACCCCGTGGGGGACCCACTCTGGAGCAGTCTGTTCCTGAAGGTCTGCACCCCGTGGGAGAGACCCACGCTGGAGCAGTTGGTGAAGAACTGCAGCCCGTGGGAAGGACTCACGTTGGAGAAGTTGGTGGAGGACTGTCTCCCATGGGAGGGCCCCCAGGCTGGAGCAGGGCAGAGTGTGAGGAGTCCTCCCCCTGAGGAGGAAGGAGCAGCAGAGACACCGTGTGATGAACTGACCACAACCCCCATTCCCCGTCCCCCTGTGCCGCTGAGGGGGGTGGAGGTTTGAAGCCAGGAGTGAAGTTGAGCCTTGGAAGATGGGAGGGGTTGGGGGAGGTGTTTTAAGATTGTATTTTATTTCTCATTCCTCTACTCTGTTTTGCTTGGTAATAAATGAGATGAATTTTCTAAGTTCGCTCTGTTTTGCTCGTGACGATAATTAGTGAGTGATCTCTCCCTGTCCTTATCTCGACCCCTAAGCTTTTCATTGTACTTTTTCTCCCCTCCCTGCCTTACTGAAGAGGGCAGTGATAGAGCAGCTCTGGTGGGCACCTGGCCCCCAGTCAGGGTCAACCCACCACAGATGCGAAGACAAAATTCATCTGACTGATGAATCCAAAAGGAGAAAATTGGTTGTTCCACAAAACAGAAAGAAAAAATAAAAGATCTTCCACTGGGTATTTTAATAAATTGCCTAGAAAGGAGAGTGCTAGAAGGCCAGCAGAGGTGGCCTAAAGAAATATATCTGCTTCCCCTCTATTGATAATACTCACAAGTTGATGAATGGGCTCTTGCAGTTGGAGCAGGTTAGTTCCTGCAGGCAGGCACAACCCCCAGCAACCTAGTTAGTGCAGACATATAACCACTTGTGTTGTTAAATGAGTGCACTGTGGTTAGTGGCAGATACAGAATTATGAAACAGAGTGTCTGCAAGCAATAAAATATGATAAAAATAAAATAAAAATAGCAATAAAATCTGTCCCTTTTAATCAAATTTATATTGTGGTAACAACCTTTATTGTTTAGATACATAATTTATGAGAAAATACTGAAAATATCTGTATTACACTTGCAGGTAAACAACAATGCGGTCTCATTGTCAAATGCCACTTCTTTATCCCTGAATCCTGCATGTTTTACTTGCAGTCAAAAGACTCTGCTACTCTGCTGGCATGCTGGACAGATTCATTTAAAGCTCTCTTCTTAACTATTTGCTTTTAATGGGTAACTCCTTGTACTGCAAAAAGTAATAATTTGTTATTTTGTTCTTTTAATACCTGGCATATAAACTAATGTTAAATTTTTGCTGCTTGTTACCATGCAAATAATATGAATGACAAATAGATGATGAAGTGGTTAAAAGGAAATGAAAGGTTAGAAGTGATAAATTTTATTTGTTGAGAACCAGCTATCACTACGTTTCATGGTTCTTTTTTTTGGCTTACAATAAATTTTAAATCAAAATGCAAGTAGTCTGTGTTTACAGTGTAGCTATGGGAAAGGATCACATTGAAAGGCATTTGGAGACCCATGAACATGCACAGAAAAGATACAGAATAATTTGTGCCAATTAAATAAGAGTCAGTTATACTTTTCTTGTCTGTGTAATCTTTATGTGTATACTTTATTTGAGTAAATTTATATAAAGATTACATTAATTATTTGCTCACAAAGTAAATAGCACTCCATATAAACACCTCCATACAGATAGCCTTTGCAGTGATCTTCTGGCAGATAGCCTTTGGCAATGTTCATAGTCTGTAAACTGACAAGGACACAAAATAGCCAAAGAAAATTTCTTTTAAATGAATAGCTGTTAAGGTACCATAAGCTACAGGTATGTACTTTGTGATGGACCATGATTTTTGAAAATGTAGATAGATACTCTATGTAGGGTAGGACACATGCATATTTTATGTCATTAGTAAATTCTGAAGCCAGTGAATTAGGCATCTCAGAATGCATACTTATGAATGGTAATACTATTTGCTCTAATAATTTTCTAATCTAATTTCTAGAAAAAAAATTATCAGAACATTATTACTTTAAATTGTTCAGAAATAGAAAGGTGAAAAAAGTTTACACTGTTGAAAACCACATTGTAGTTTTACAAGCAGCAAAAAATATTTGTGATCAGTACAGTATGTGTGATAGAAAAAAAGAACCTTAGACTGATGGTTGATATTCCTACCGATGTACCTTTTTATGTCTTACCTCAAAAATATTTAGTATTTCTATTAAGGTGGGGCACTATGAACAAATACCTTTAAACCATCCTGACATTGACAACACAACCTTTACTGTGGTCAAACTTTGAAAGAAAGGGAGCATTTTGCACCTTAAACTGGTGAATAATTGAAATAATGTCAAAACATTCAATTTGCTGTTTCTTTTAGATTGATAAACATATCGAATATATCTTTCATGCCCTCTGCGTACGTTACATACACATGATAGACCCAGGTGGTAAACTGTGTGCAGGTTCGTCTTATTTTGATGCACTCAGGCAGACTGTATATGAGGCCGCAATAGAAGAAAATGGGACATTGGAAAATGAAGACAAATGGCAAGCAGCTGTTTCTTCTCTTTTTGTCTCTTTGTTGTGATCTTAAAACAGATCTCATTTGTTGCTGGTAGATTGTAATTGTTCCAGGCTTTCTCACTGGTTTTTGTTCTAAATCAAATATTGGAAACAACAAGGAATTTCAAAAAAATTAAAGACTGATCTGACAGCTGTAGCCTGGGCCAAATTCCCTGTTTGGATAATTTCACTAACACCTGCAGAGTAATGCTAGGAGGCCACGTGGTGATATACGTCTTACAGGTTATTTTGCTGCTGTCACAGCTGTGATGAAATTTCCTTTTATTAGTATGACATTGAAGCTTTTGCAAGCTCTCAAAGAATACAGATGGCACAGTGAGTCAGAAAGAAGTGGTTTTTTCAGCAACTGAGCATGCCAAGATGCTAGCGATGTGATAAATACACATAATGACATTACAGCCTCACTTTAGAAGCAGATCCTGACTTTAAAATTTTCTTAATTAAAAAAGGCAACTGTCTAAAAGGTCTAAAGTTGAAAAAAAATCAGATGGCAGACTTAACATAGGTTACTGTTAGAAAACAATAACATTCTTAAAAGAATGTACCTATGCAAGGAGCTGTCTGAGCTGAGTATTAATGAACTACAATCAGTTTTGGGTGCTCCTGATGTATCTCTGTAAATCCTACCTCCACAGTAAGACCTACTCTGAACAAAATCTTGAAAGGGATTTTGACTAGGTGGAGATAAAATTAACAGCGTTTAGAAATTTAAGGAACAATTCCATTCTAACATTATGGTTTCCATTTTTATTGTAGTGTAATAATTTCTCAATAAAGGAGCCACTATTTTGTGGGATTATAAAACTCAGTCAGGAAACTGAAAATCAAAAAGAGGGTTTTCTTTTTTTATTTTGCACACTGAAGTAGCCAGCAGACAAATTTGCACCCTCAAAAACAGTAGTGCAAATGTTTAAGTAAACCTGATAAGGACAAGCAACATGTATTTCTTTGTGCTTGATGAAGAAGTATCATTGGGAAAAGGATGGCAAAGCCTCAGGATTTTGACCGTGAAAGGGTTAGGTGAAAAAATTCCCTTTGTGACAAGAAAAATAAGTGAACAACCTTGGTTTCTAAATAAATAAATAAATAAATAAATAAATAAATAAATAAATAACTTAGAAAATACTCCCTATGTTGTTTCTTTTTTTCCCTTCTCCTTGAGAGTTTGTAGCATAATGTGGCAGTCTGTAAGTTACTTACTTTTATCAGTGGTAAAAAATTTTATTCTCATTTTGACAAATGCTGTTCTAGCCTTGGAAACCACCTTTACTAAAAGCCTAGCACATGGGGATTAGGATAAAGCAGATGTGTGGGATCTGAAACCATATCATAATCAGCAAGGAAAGGAAATGAAAAATTTCTTGCTCAGTTCCAGATTATTACAGAGCCAGATACTACTGTGGAGGAATGGCGGACAGGGCTAGTCTAAGTGATTAAAGAAACATTTCATTTATTAGAACCAGCATAAAGTAGCCAATGAGCACAGTAATTTTAGCAGATGATAAAGCCTCGTAAAATTCTAAACAGTTACAAAGGAGTTGTTTAAAAGAAAATAACTAGCAAGACAGCAAGAATAAATGTTACAACAACAAACAAGCAATGTTTTAAACTTAACCCTAAGATATCACATACATTCTTATCACATGTAGAGAAATAAAAAAAAATATGAAAATTTGTCAGTTACAGAAACAGCTAGGTCAGGCCTTATGGATACATTAATCTGGGTTTTTTATAAAATTCACTGAATTGTGCTGTGACAATAATTTTTTTGGAGAGGGATGCACCTTTTCCTCCCCTTTGTATTAATTATCTTGGAGCTCAAACTGTCTAATTTAAAGGTGCAGCAAAATAATTAGTGAACACTAAATCTTTTAAAATACCAGATCACCAGTTTCTGCTGAGCATTAAAACACATAGCTTTATTTACTTCACGTATATTTCTGATGAACACTATATAGAGCTCTTTTTGCAGTTGTTGCTAGATATCCCACCACAGAAGGGCACCCTGTAGCCCTGATGTATAGTTTTAGTAAGAGACGTCTATAGTTCAGGTTAAAAAGGTTTTAATTTTCCTCTTCATAAATATTATCCAGATTCTTCTCTTTGCTGAGCAGACTCAGGAACTGTTTCTTAACTGCTGCAGGTAATGTCAGTAAACTGTTAAGAAAACACTTGGCTACACTTCAATAACAGTAGCAAATGAGCAAAAGAGAAGAGGTATCTAGTGTATGGACTATATTTTACAAATTACTTTCCAAAATATCACTAAAGGTCATTTGCATAACTTATTCCATCAGAATTGCCACACCATGCATCACCATGAAGCTTGTGCTAAACTGAAATATATATTTTAAAGTATTAGAGAAATTCTTATAGAATTTATTTCCTATTCTTTTTCCACAGTTAATGTTTCATTAAAAGAGTATGCTCTAGAACAAAAATTAAAATAATTTATATACCTGAAAATATCTGTAATCTCCATAGAAACCAAATGGAAAAAAAATTAAAGTTATGAATATGAAATTTTTTTTTTCAGTAGTGAAAAGATGTCAGAAATTGAAATTCAAATGAGTAGATATGTCTATGTCATTTTTTTGCAATTTTTCAAGAGTGCTGTGGAAAAAAGAAAATATATTTTAATAATCCCTGGTTTTGAGCATCTTGTTATTGGGAGACATTAATGCAGCTGTATCCTATTTTATCTTTGACCAGTCCTTAGGCTTTTTAATTTATTTACACTTACATAGTTTTACTGTGAATAGTTTTAACAGACTTAATATACTATGCCATCAACAAATAAATAAATAAAACTAGATTGTTGCATAAAATTTTATAGAATCATAGAATGGTTTGGGTTGGAAGGGACCTCAAAGATCATCTAGTTTCCTCTCACCCCCACCTCTCCCACCCCCACCATGGGCAGGGACACCCTCTACCAGAGCAGGTTGCCCAAAGCCCCATCCAGCCTGGTCTTGAACACTTCCAGGGATGGGGCATCCACAACTTCTCTGGGCAAGCTGTGCCAGTGCCTCACCACACTCCCAGTAAAGAATTTCCTTCTAACATCTAATCTAAATTGACCCTCCTTCAGCTTAAACCCATTACCCCTTGTCCTGTCACTACAATCCCTAATAAACAGTCCCTCTCCAGCTTTCCTGTAGGCCCCTTCAGGTACTGGAAGGCCACAATTAGATCTCCCTGGAGCCTTCTCTTCTCCAGGCTGAACGATCCCAACTCTCTCAGCCTCTCTTCATAGCAGAGGTGCTCCAGCCCTTTGATCATCTTTGTGACGCTCCTCTGGACTCGCTCCAACAGCTCAATGTCTTTCTTGTACTGGGGACCCCAGAGCTGGATGCAGTACTCCAGATGGGATCTGATGAGAGTGGAGTGGAGGGGGAGAATCACCTCCCTTGACCTGCTGCTGGTCATGCTGGTTTCGATCCAGCCCAGGACACGGTTGGCTTTCATTGACAGTTCATGCTGAGCTTTTCATCAATCAATACCCCCAAGTCCTTCTCCTCAGGGCTGCTCTCAATCCATTCTCCACCCAGTCTGTAGCTGTGCTTGGGATTGCCCCGACCCACTTGCAGGACCTTGCACTTGGCCTTGTTGAACTTCATGCGGTTCACATGGGCCCACCTCTCAAACCTGTCAGAGTCCCTCTGGATGGCATCCCTTTCCTCCAGCGCATTGACCACACCACGCAGCTTGGTGTCATTGGCAAACTTGCTGAGGGTGCACTTGATCCCACTGTCCATGTGGCTGACAAAGACGTTAAACAGTGCTGGTCCCAGTACCAACTCTTGAGGAATGCCATTCATCACTGGTCTCCACTTGGACATCGAGCTGTTGACCACAATTCTTTGAGTGCAACTGTCTAGCCAATGCCTTCTCCATCTAGTGGTCCACCTGTCAAATCCATGTCTCTCCAGTTTAGAGAAAAGGATGTCATGTGGGACAGTGTCAAATGTTTTTGTACAAGTCCAGGTAGATGACATCTGCTTTTCCCTTGTCCACCAACATTGTAACCCCATCACAGAAGGCCACCAAATTTGTCAGGCACGATTTGCCCTTAGTGAAGCCATGTTGGCTGTCACCAATAACCTCCTTGTTTTACATGTGCCTGAGCATAGTCTCCAGGAGGATCTGCTCCATGATCTTGTCGGGCACAGAGGTGAGACTGATTGGCCTGTAGTTCCCTGGGTCTTCCTTTTTTCCCCTGTTTAAAAATGGGGGTTATGTTTCCCCTTTTCCAGTCAGTGGGAACTTCACTGGAGTGCCGCAGCTTCTCACATATGATGGAGACTGGCTTAGCCACTTCAGCCACCAATTCCCTCAGGACATGTGGATGCATCTCATCAGATCCCATGGACTTATGCACCTTCTGGTTCTTTGGATGGTCTTGAACATGGTCTTCTCCTGCACTGGGCATTTTTTCAGTCTCTCAGTCGATGCCTTTTTCTTGCATGACTTGGGCAGTGTGGCTAGAGCACTTGCCTGTGAAGACTGAGGCAAAAGGTCATTGACTACCTCAGCCTTCTCCATATCCCGGGTAACCACGTCTCCCATCTCCTTCTGGAGAGAGGCTGCATTTTCTCTCGTCTCCCTTTTATCACTGAGGTACCTATAGAAGCTTTTATTGTTGCCCTTGACATCCCTGGCCAGATTTAATTCTCCCAGGGCTTTAGGTCTCCTAACCTGATCCCTGGCTGTGTGGGCAGTTTCTCTGTATTTGAAGAATGGAATTATTGAAGTATTTTTTATTGTATCTTATCACACTAGCCTGTCCGTTTCAGGCTTTTTCTCTCAGTCTGGACTTGAAGGCTATATCTGATTAAGCAGGATCAAAGAATGATCTGGTGCAACAGCCCTGGCTTAAGTATAGCTATTTCTCACTTGTACTTTCTGGCTGCTAGGTCCCTCCCTGGTACTGCTGTCTGTAGTGCCTTTCTAGGAGGGAAGCTAGGGAACTGACGGTATGGGAGCATCCCTTTCCTTTCTTTCCCCCTTTTCTGTCCAGATTGTTTTTTAACTGTGTTAACACTAAATCTGTCTGGCCATTACGATCCTGCAAAGAGCTGTATGGGAGAAGACAACAGGCAGAAGAGGTAAGCATATTCTAAGCTAGGAGTGCTACCAAACACAGACCTTTAGTCTGAGATTTGAGGCTCAGGAAGTAGCTGCAGTCTTCTGTGTTTATTGAATTTGTCACACAGGTACTTGACTGTGTCTGGAGATGGAGAATGCAGACTCAGGTTTTCAAAAGTCCACCAAGTTAAGGTTCTGGTCTTGAGACAACTATTGCTTCTGTTTTCAAGTGTTAAATATTCATGGCTTTGGTCTCAGTTAGAGGCAACTTCAGTCACTGAAGGCTGAAAGCAGATGGTATTGCAAGTTCGGCAGCTAAAAAAGAGAGGCATGGAAAGTGAGTGAATGAATTTAAAAAAAGAATCATGACTCACCACTTGCTATTCTTGTCAATGATGAATAAAGCAGTGCCCTTCAGTTTAAGAGTTGCTTTTATATTATTTTAAAACATTAGACCCCCTCAGCAGCATATATTTCCCCTTTTCATGAAAGAATGATTGTGCAGTGCTGAAAACATTGACAAGTGTAACTGGTTTTCTGTTCTTTATTTCTACTAAGCACTAAATATATTTTCAAAAAAAAAAAAAACAAATAGAAGATTGTGCCAAAGTTATTTCTTGACAATAATCTGAAAATTAAATCATACCTTGCTTGAAGTTGTCTCAAGTCTGAGAAGATAAACAGTTTTTGTAATAGTACTCACATCATACTGCACAGAAATCAGTCTCAGTTGCTTATGTTCATGATCCCTTTGCAATATTAGAATTACACTAAAAAATGTGCTTGGAAGACCACACAACTGATACCGCTTTTGTGACAAGTTCTGAACATCTAATTCTTCAAAGAGAAAATTGAAATTTCTTTTTAATACAGTGCTGAGGCACACAGCTGTAAAAATGCTTTCCTATTTTCGTATATGTGACCTCAGCATAATATCTAGTCATTCTATTTGTGTCTTTGAATTTTTCCAAGATTACTGACAAGGCTCTGAATAGCTCAAATTTACTCAGAGACAAAGCTTTTCCTTTCTGTTTCCTAATCTGATTCTCAGGAAGCCTATTAAAGCAAACATTAAATGATGTCTCAGATTTCTTATGGGATTACTACAGATAAAAAATATCAAAATGGAGGCTTTTAAGCACTTATTCCATGGAGAGCTCTTCACTGGCATTTAATTCTACATTGAGGTATTTGGGATGTCATGATACTGCTAAGTATGAACAGTTAACTCTGTATTATAGTTTGTTAAGAAGCGTATTGATCTGTTTTTGAAGTCCCAGACGATGGCTACTAGACAGAGAGATTTTGAGGCTGCCAGTCAATGCTTCCCCCCCCCCCGCCCCCGGCCCTTAACATCAAATCGTGTGACAGGGTGTGATGATGCTTTGATATCTCAGAGTCTGCTGTGCTCCCACATATGTAGTGATTGTGGTGGGGAACTGGAAAGGTGAGAGAGTATGGTATAAGGTGGAATATTAGGTAAGAAGGATCTAACCTCTCTTCTCCCAGCTGACTGAAGCTACAAAATCCTTGAACAGTCTGAATTGTAGTTTAAATTGATTTGTTCTGGTTTTCAAGGTTGTTTTGGTGGGGTTTTTTTTTGGTTTTTTGTTTGTTTGTTTGTTTGTTTAAATTTGGGTTTTGTTTTGTTTTAAATAGAGCAAGACCTGAGTAAAGAGCATACAGTGATCTATGTCTGAGATTTATAGTTTTTCTCACCTGGTAATTGTTTTTTGTTGGCCTAGAAAAATCATTCATACAAACCCTTAAATAATTATTTTCAGTATTAATAAAGAGTGTACATATATAAAATCACAGCAATTTTCCTTTTAAATTAATTTCTTCAATAAATTTCATAAAATACATGAAAATTCTGCACCTTTATATAAATTTATTTTCTTTTTTGTAAATCTTTGCAAAAACTACTATAACCTCTCCTTTTCCTAGAACTTATATTTAAAATTGTCATCAACTATGTTCTATGATTTTTAGTTTTCAGAGAATGCTGGAAAACCCACTGAATTTGACAAAGTTTCTGATTGTAATTTATTACTTATTATGCTAACCAATTCCTGTCCTGAAGAGTATATAATCAAATATATAATCAAAACTAAAAATAATAATTAAATAAATAATCTTCTCATTTCCTCCAGCAGAAGTCTTACAGAAGTGAAAGCACAGATTAAATAGAGTGTCAAAAGAGCGCAAATTTCAAGACCACATATTTCTTTCCTGGTGGCTAAATGGGAAGCCATAAAAACAGCCAAAACTGGGCCAAAACAAAGATTTGGTTATCCCAGGCACCACAGTGAGATGTGTGTAATGTAGACACTACAACAGTGGCCACAAGGAGATGCCATAAAAGCAGATCAGTGTCTGCAATATAATTCAGACCTCCACTATTTTCATCTCAGAAGATTTCCTCAGCTGAATGTAGGTTCTATTTAATGATCAAATGCAGATTACCTTTTCATCAGTTCATCCAATTTCTCCTCAACTTTAGCATCCATAATAGTTTTTGACCTTGAATTACATAGCTTTTGTGTGAAGCATCATTTTCTTTTGCTTGTTTTGAACCTGATTGCCAGATTACATATCTTGATGCTCGTAGTTATTGTGTTGACTATCCCTATGGCACTAGGGAGTTGAGTGGTATATGCATAACTTTTTGTTCAGCTTTGTTCAGTTATAATTAAAAAGAGTCCCAACCTTTAAGTGCTTTCCATTCTACCTCTCTTTGTTTTCTAGTTACTGACAAGGTAAAAAAGTTTTTGTACAATGAAGCAGGCTGTGAAGGAAGCTTATGACTCACACAGCTGTTTTTCTGAGGAATTCAAGTATCAAGTTTATATAGTTGGAAATAAATACAGCACAGGAAGTAGTAGTTCCTCTGACTTAAAATATCCTTCCACCACAGTTATGAGTTAGGAATATTAAAATTTCCTTCATGATTTCAGGAGAAGCATTTTAAATGAAAATATTAAAATTCACCTGTTCATTTCTGATAGTGGATTTGTGATTTTATCAGCCTACATACTTCCTTTTATCATGATTCTTCCAGTATCATTACCTTTTATAAAAGTTTTTGAAGGTAATCTTTCTTGAGTGTTGCTAACTGAATATTACCCTCTGAGATCCTCATAAGCTTGGGTTAGTAGACAAACGAAGACCTCAGCAGTTTGTTTTGTAGTCTTATGAACACACAATGCTTTTTGACATTTCAAATTGCTGGAGAAATCCATGATGCTGGAAAAATCCACAAACATTTCTAATTTCCCCGGATTTAAAAGGAACTCAAAAACTTATATATGTGAAGGCATAGACATCTCAGCTATTACCCTGTCAGTCACTGTGGCACCCCAGTATGATACCAATGTTGAATTGAGCCAAATTTTATTTTGGTTCCATAAAAGAGATGATTCCCTTTCTATGCCTTTACATTTCTGGTATTGTCTCATAATACATTTATTATCATAATATGCAGACACTATATAGTCAATGCATTATATAGACAATGGAGGTCTTCAATGAAATTAAATGAAAACTCTTTTTTTTTTTTTTCTTTTTTTTTCTCTTTTTTCTCGGGGTTTAATAGTACACAGAACATATACAGTACCCATATAAGGGAAGACTGTGAACACTGTGATAATTTTTAGTTCCTGGAAGGCTTTCAAAAGAGTCTTGGTATAGCTTGTTAGAAAGTCCCCTCTCCCACATAACGGGTCTTTAGTCTGGCTGTGCAAACTGTAATCGAAGCAGGAACAGTACATTGAAATGATGAACTTAATCCTGGGACATTAGGTAGTCTTGACATTAGCTTATTCACCCAAGCAAAAAAATGGTACTTCATTTTTCTTGACTGATCCTTAAAAAATGTTGGCAAAAGTTCAGTTTTCCTGTGGGAGATTTTGAATAGTTGGAAACTACATTTGACCGTGATAAACATACACCAGAAATTACTGATCAGTTCTGTGTATGTGATTATTAACAATACAGTAACTGTTTTCCTCCCCTGCTATATTGAGAGAACTAATTAGGTGGAAATTATACTGTTTCTGCTAAAGATTTCAGATATCTTTCTCATTGTGTTGGAATGACCATCCATATATTGGAAAGATCATCTGTATTTCACACCATATGTGGGATAATGGGAATGTTAAGGGACCCTGAAAGTTCTTCACAGAGTACTTAGGGATTCTAGCTTTTTGTTTTTCTCCTTTTGTAACCTGTGCTGCTTTATGCTTACATGATATTGTATTTTGTGATAACAGTATAAATACAGTGACACTTGAATGTTTTTTATTATTTTGGACAGTAAATTATGGGGGGGTGGGGTGGGGGTGTGTTAAATATTTGGTGACATTAGAACCTTGTCAAATCTAAGGAATGTTTAACCACTAAATGCACACTAACAGTGTACCATTTCCACTAGTTTTGAAAATCATGCTCTACATGCTTCATTTTTCTCAGTAGAATAGATAACTTGAAAAATGAAATCTTAAAATATTCAGTATGTTTCAGACCTGTCGAGGGAAAAAAACTTTCATGACTGACAGATAGCCACAATTGTTGCATTGGCCATAAATTTTGCACCACTTTTCAGCAGATGACCTGAACTGGCTTTTCCCAAGGGATATCAAAGGCAATTGGGGAAGTGGCCAAAAGAACAGCTTGTGGTCTGCATTCACACCATGCATACACAGCTGAGCAATGCACAATGCTTTGACTGTTTTTTGTCTGCCTGTGACAGCTCTTTTGGGATTAGAAAGCTGATGATATGATGTAAATTCAATGATTATCTGATGTACACTTGATATTCCCTTAGGAGTATCCCACTGTGGATAGTGATTTTTCAGTATTACTTATTTGTTTTCAGGAAGTTGCCAGAGAGCATCTCAAACTGTTATCTGTGTAACAGCATGGTATATAGACTGTAAATACCTATAACAGATGTGATTAACAATAAATAGAAATATTCTAGGAAGTTCTCTTATTTTATGGTTTCTTTAGGTTAGAAATTATGTGCTCCATTTATACTTCTGCAGTAAGGAATATATTTATGAATAAAATAATGGTGGCTGTGTGAGGCCTTTCATTTGCAGAGCAAATAGACACACAAATATAGACACAGAAATCAAGCCACAAATAATCAACTCTGGCCAAAAAAGTAACAGAGGTATATAGGATTGTACCATTCTGTTACTCCTAAATTGAAGAAACAAAAAAATCTCCTCTGCTGCCCTTATTTTCTCATTCTTTCAAAGACAACTACAAAACTGCTGAAGATGTTCTCTAATGGCCAGTCCAACACACAAGCTACACAGTCATTATTTAAAGCTCTGTTTAGTCTTCTTCTTGCATGATATTGAGCGATATCTTTACCCTGGGCTCAGTCTTGAAAATAAATGTACCTATACTTTGCCTTTAGTTTTTATTTATCCTCAGCATCTGCTGAGAATCAATACTTTTTTATTACTAGAATTCAGTATTTTTCATGTCTTGCTGCTTCTATCTTGTATTAATAATCTTGTCAGTAAATAGGTAAATGTTATATTTTAAAATTGCATTAATACTGTAACAATGGATCTAGGCTGAACATGATAGTAAGTATCTTGGTTATTATTTGCATCTTGTGGAATGAGAAAATGATAACCATAGGAGTGAAGTGTTTCAGTGGATATATCTGAGAAAACTCTAACATGCAAACCTGTTTTATTTGGTGCTGGTACTGTATTTCTTGTTGTTATGAGAATGGAACATTGCAGAAGCATTTTGATCTACTAAGTACATTGAAAAAAATTCTCATCCTGACTTTAATAAAATTGTTTACTGTGTTAATAGCAATATCCTGTAAACCTTCTGTTAATGCTCAGTCATTTGCAGAATCAAATGGTGCTAATAAACACATCTGCATCTCATCTGAATTGCTGTAAGATCATAGCTATATTTATATTTAAGATAGGAAATAGTAATGCCAACACATAAATAAAACAATAAACCAAATTGTACTTGGTTCAGACATGTCACCATTCTCCCAAAATATATTGACATAAACCTTTAAAAAAGATTGTAGGAGTAAAAAACAATTCAATCTTTTTTTTTTAAAGAAATAACAAAAAACGAAATCTAAGAACTTTAAAGAGATGTAAATAGTAGTGGCTTTGGCCTAATCTTCAGTGATAACAACAAAAAATAAGTAATGAAAGCTACTCAATGTATGAAATAACAAACACACCCCCTTCTTCTGAGGACTTAAAAAACTGTAAAGTCTCAGAAATTTAGAAAATTTATTAAATTGTGAAAAGGGGGGGAAATTCAAGAAAATGTTGCTCATTAACAACTTTATGGAGAGAGACGAGAGGGAGAGTTGGAAGCAAAAATCAAGGGGAGAAGAGAAGGCTATTTTAAATCAGATTTCCCTGTGGACTCTTAAAGTTTCTTTCCAAAACTGAGAGGCATATGAAATGCAGATATTTTGCATATTGTGTGTTTTACCAAACAAAATGTGTCATGTACAACAGATTCAAAATCTTACTCTTCAGTATTAAAAAAAATTCTTCCTGAGAAGGGCAGTTTTATTTGAATACTAAGAAAATTACTTTCTGATGTAGTATTCAAAATTTAAGCTAAGAGCAAAACCAAGGTTTACTATAGATTGTATTGGTTCCTTAAGCAATGAAGCTGTTCTAGTGGAAATAGATATAAAAGCTAGGCCTTTGCATATGTACAGCATTCATCTTTTACCTCCAGACCAAAGCAAAATATTCTCTATCTTTGTACACAAGTTGTTGATGTTAGATTGTATATATTATATGTATAATTCAGGTATATGGGACAAAGAGGAACATTGGTCATACTAATTTTTATTTCAGTCGTTTCATACAAAAAGCTGTGCTGCCTATGTTTCAAATAGAGTCCAGTATCCAAAGCTCAGGAAAGGGATTAAAAATAGTGAAAATATGATGCAATTTATTTTATAAATTTCTTTTATATAAAAATGTGATCTTATGCTAGACAGTGACATCTTAATAAAAATGGAAAGTTGAAAAGAAAGGCACTTCTTTTTTACCTTAATATAATATGCAAGATGGTCTTCACTAGCTTATTCTTTTGATATATTCTCAGCTTTAAGTAATGAGTGAATGGTTGCTTCCAAATCATTATGTTTGATGACGAACAAGAAATCTACGCTCTGTGATTTGGTTTAGTCTCATGCTGACGCATGTTTTAATCTTGGCTTCCAAAGCGTTCCCCAGTTCAGTTTCAGACTGCAGAGTATGTCATTACAGAATGGTTCAAACTTGCTGGACAGCATTTATCAAAAGTTTTGCTTTGAGTTGCTGTCAGCTGACCTTGAATAGAAGTGTACATAACATGGATTGTCATTCGTAACCATAGGGAGGAAAAAGAAGGAATCCCGAAGTGCTAAGTGTGATTCCTTGTTTCAGGTTTGTGTTTCATGGCGGTTCCAGCCCTACTTTATTTAGATTACCACTGAGTTAGATGTGCTTTAAAAACATATTTGTGGATAAACTACTTCACTTGTGAGAGTTCATAGGTAGGATATAGGGGTCAGCCATGCCAGACATAAACCAAACAATTTCTAATCTTTAGATATTTAGTATTTCCTTGTCCCTTTAGACTGAAAAGGACAAAGTCAAAAGCTCAGTTCTTAGATCTTAAGCGCTGTACTGCCATAGTTTAAACACTATGGCTTAGATTTTTGGTATTTACCTGTATTTGCAAACAACAGAAACCAGTATTCCCAGTATAATTTGACTGAAAAAAACGCCAAACCCAAATGAAAATTAAAAAAAAGGAAAATGCTGGTTTAGAAAGCAACCAAATTCAAGAGGCAGAAATCCTCACTCCTGCATGCAGATATTTTTAATATATGCAAATGCTGCAGAGTTGAGATTCAGGAAATTCTGCACATTTGCAGACTGTGTCAGTAATTAGAAAACCGAAAACTCTTAAGAAGCTGTAAAATAAAACAATTTGTTCACTATTGTGTCTTATTTCCAGGAGATTAAGAACTGATCCTTACAGAAATTCAGAGATTAGATCTACTAGAGTCATATGTGTTTACCATGTCATTTAATACCTAGGCATTATGCCTCTAGGTTTATACCTGTGTAAGACTTGGGATATTACAAAGGAGAGTATCTGAATTTAGAATCTAATTTAGTTACTTATTATTGAAAGTTGAAGATGTCACATTGTGAATGTTTTCCCATGTGGAGGGGGGCAGGAAATTTGAAACTCTAAAGCTGAGAATGAAGCCATAAACTGGTAATATACAACATCTAAATGAATGTTATTTAAATAACCACTAATAGCAGTGCTTTATAAAATTTCGAGTCTAATAGTTCTGATTATTATGCAGACCAACAGTCATTTAGGACATGCACTCTGTTAAAATCTGTCAAAGAAAGCAGAATGTGTTTTTGGAATTAGTGCTCAGAGCTGACAGGACATAGCGAAACCCTTAATCATTTCCTTACATAATCCAGCAGAATTATCACATGGACAGACTAACGATTTCATTCACTTGAATCCAGGGCCATGCCAGGGTTTAAATGGAAATGTGATTATGGGATGTACTGTAAACCCAAGTTTAAGCAGTCTCCTTGGTACAATATTGCCAGTGAAAGCTGTCGAATAGCTGGCTTGAGTTACTTTATGTGATAATCAGGACTGAAAATAGGAGTTACTGTGTGCTTGCTTGGTGATTGCATGATCTTGTCAATATAAAGCTCTCATAAGAGCTATTGACTAGTCATCATAGAATATTTAGTTATATTTTTTTATCTGTTCATGCTATATTTTTTAATCCTTAGCAGCTGAAACAGATACTGCATTACGAAGATGATGGTAAAAGTGTGGGGGAAAAGTAGCCTTGCAAACACAGTACCATTTTGCTGCTTTATACTTAAAAAAAAAAAGAGAGGGATACAAAGATCTATAGAGATCGTGTGGAGATCTCCTGAATAATTTCTGGCAAACCCTACCCCAGGTTAAATTCTGAGGTTTCCAGAGGTGAGACAAGATAAAAATTACATGAGGAACTGGTGGTGGTGGGAGTCCTAGAGCAGACCTTGGTTATTTTGTTTTGCTGGGTTCAAAGGGCCTCTTGGGCTAATACTACTTGGAATGTCAAAAATTCAGGTGCATGCAACAGAGAGTCTACTGCAGCAAGCATCCAAAATACAGTACCACATCTTTTTCACTGTACATTCATATGCTTTTTGTCCTCTCTAAAGCTTTCCTGTCTAATAACTAACCAATAAGAAGCAAGCAATCCCTCCTACCATTGAGGTCTATTCTATCTGGCCATGCTCCGGTTCCTAATCACTGCAAACTCAAATCCATAGCAGCTATGTAACAGATGATCTGTTAAGTAATGTTAAGAATGTTATGAATGACATTAAGTAATGTCAGAAAATGGTAAAACTGAAGATATGACAGAAGTGTAATCTGTACATCTTCTCAGGATGAGCACTGGGAACCCTGCCTCAGGCCTCCCTGTGGCACCGACCCAGCCTGGCCCCATGCACACTCCTGGCACTGCCATGGGGGTGCACACTGAGTCCTCTGCCACCAGGCTGCGAGGTGTGGGGATGCCCATCGCTGAGCAGGGACGCTGTGATTGGACCCCATGTGGGATTTGGTGCTGGGGCTCGGGACTGGCTCAAGGCCCAGGGATGAGCCCTCACTGTCAAGAGGCCATCCTGGGGCTGAGCCTGACCTGGTCCCCTCATGGGACCTGATTCTGACCCCAGCCATGGGCTGATGTCCTGGCCTGGCCCTGCCCATCCATCCCTGCATGCCCTCACACAGCCGTTGATGAGTTTCTCTCTATCAGTCCCAGGTACCATGAAACATATAGATTGGCAATGGGAATGGCATATTCAGGAAAAAACCCATATGATGTAGGAGTGGGGAAAAAAAAGAGTAATTCTTCAATCATTTCTATTTTGGGATTTTAAAATTTTAAATTTTTACATCTTGGGGTTCCTGCTGCGTCCCTGCAGAACTTTCTAGCAAAGGTTATTCTGGCGTGCTGAGTGGCTCATATTCTTGGGTGGTTTTTATCTTAAGTTGGCATATAACCCTCTTCATTATGATATCTGAGTGCCCCAGTTTAGATTGACCCAAGCCAGATTTGTGGTTACAGCAGCAAAAAATATTTTGTAAATGAGTTGAGCTTACTAGTGAGAATCTGTTTTTAGCTTTATCCTTAAAATTTTCTTTTGCTCAGATTTAGCCCATTACTCATAATTATACACTTCTGACTGCCTAAAATAATCTCCTTTGTCCTTGAGCCTATCGCTTCAATTACTTAATCATGTTTTGCACAGCTGTGATTTAATTAAGTTATATATTTTGTTATTTTAACTCTCCTGATAAATCTTCTTGTCCTTATTTGTTTTTTGTCCATGGATGGTATAGTGATTTTCCTCAGAAAAAAAAATGACTACAGAAGCTTAAATATTGCCTTAAATACTTCAGTATTTTATTTTATGTGAAGGTTCTTGCTTAGACCCTTTCCATTTTTGAACTCTTTCAATTCAAGCCTATGCATAGGAAAGCTTACATTACTTCTTCATCTCGGCTAAAGTACAAGGGGATTATCAAACTGGCCATATCCATATCTGTCCACCCAGCTACCTTACTTGGAGTACAAAAGTGCCTGGTGCTGGGGGGCCCTTGCCCAGCAACTGGATCAGGCATGCCCATGAATTCAGCCTGTCTTTCTTGCTAAACTGATTTGTGGTCTCAGACTGCAAAAAAGTTATGAAGTTTGCAGAGACCCATGCTGTGAACTGCCTCCTGCATGCAAGGTTCATTACTGTGCTAGGATTTGTCAGCATGGTCTGCCCCTTGGACCCTGCAAACCAATACAGACAGTCATTTTGTCTGTCTGTGGTTCATCAGCTGTGTCAGTTTATAATCTGAAATTGTGAACACTGTACAGATTCTGCAGAGCTGAAAAAAAAATGCTCAGTCTTTGTTTTGAATATATCTAGATGTTTTTAAAGGAAGATATGAAATAAAACTGAATCAAATATGGATACTTGATGATTCATTCAACTCCTCCTGCAAACTGAGACTGGAGGTTAGAGAGCATCTGCAGATTGGATGTATACATTTGAAAGGACACACATCCGAACAGTTCAGCTGTCACAAATTACTCTGACTTTTCTTTCCCTGTTTCATCTGCTGACTCTTTGGAAACTTCAAATCTAGTAGTCCTTTAGTTAAAGACCCATTGAAGTCTACTGTTCAGAAGCTAAAGTCGATAGATCAGATACCCAGATATCGTTTTTCTCTCCCCTGCATTCCTGATAAATTATCTGTTCTGGCATTGCCCCAGCCCCAGGCTTTAAATGTATGAGAACGGACAAGGAGGCATGAGAAACTAGCCATTGCAGCTCAGTTGGAGAAAATGATTTGGCTCACATGCAGAAGGGTCTAACTTACAACTGTCTCAGTAAAAAAAAACAAAACCAAAAACAAAACCAAAAAAACCCCCACAAATTCCTATTTCTTCTTTTCGACAGAACAAAAATTAGTGATTTCTGTCGGGTGTTCCTTTGCTGATATGAAGACCGCCACCAACCATCATCTTAGGCTAAGTAACCACAACAGTCATACAGCACCTCTGAGGAAGAAAGTACAGTTTGTTTCCATAATTTCAGATTCAGTTTGGTTAAAGAAGACTTTATTAAGGAAAAAAAAAAAAAGTTTTCTATGTATTTATAGTAACAGTTTATAGAGATTACATTCAAAACTGTGTACCTATGCACTGTAGCCATAGAAAATATGAAAAGAAATAAATATATAGACTCTCCTACATTTATCAATTTACTTCCTATATTTTTCCTCACCCAAGAGGAGGAGAAAAAAGAAAAGAGGTTTTAAGAAATGTCCTACCAGAGACATTTTTTCCCAAAGGAAGTTGGGTGTACAAAACTTTGTGTTTGGAGTAAATATTCCTTCATTTTCTACCTGGGGGAACTAAAGACATTCTCCAGGAATGAATTTCAAAGACAGATTCCCGTAACAAATTTGGTTCCTGCTGAGTGTTTACTGTGTCAATATCTAACCCAAGCCACTGATTTTATGTCCATAACAGCAGCAGAGTATCCCTTAAGTTTATCAGATTTGAATTCAGTTTTCTTCTTTTGCCGTATTGTTAGGGATGAGTAATTTCTGACTCTGCATTTCTCATGTTAATATGAACTTGTGTTTGCTAGTGAATAAACCAAAATGGATATACAACAGCAAGGGAAAATAGTGCGCTTTATAAACATAACAGCTTGCCTCTCCTGGGCAATAAAATGTCTATAATTTTAACATAGAAAATTTATTGAAATTGCTAGAGGGATATGCATGTTGAGTTACTGGAATAGGCATCAAGGTATTGTAAGAGAAATAGCACACTGCAGGAGAAATAGATCCAAAGTTACATTTTCTCTTGTTCTGCAATTCTTCTTGACCTAAAAGATGAACTTCAGTTTGGATCTAAAAGCAGAAGTGTTTATATTAACTAAGACCTAAGAAGCTCCTGTTGGCTTTATTACTACCAATTAAAAAGCTAAATATCCTTTCAAGCCACAACGAGAGTTCATTCAAACAATAAGAACATAATTATACATGTATTTCAGAGGTAATTTTGTGTAAATGAGTTAGCAACTTTGCTTATCTCTTGCATTCCTACTAAATTTCAATGTGTTCTTTGAACAATCAATATTTACTTAACCAGCAATCGAGGAGCTTTTTAAAATGCAAATTAAAGACTTATTTAGATATACTTTGATGTTGAAAAATGGATGGACCAATTTAAAAAATATGTGCATTTCCCAACTAATTTTTGAGGCTTTGGTTGTACAGGGCCTAGCAGTACCATTTCATTTATCAGTGTTAGTAGCTGAATTGTAGACGTGTTGATATTATTTTAATCTTTGCATTTTTTACAAGGATATTCTCCTGGCTTTTGGACTGCCTACCCTACGATTTCAAATTGCCATTTCCAAAGCAGGAAAATTCCTTTAGCATCCATGCAGTATTTTTTCAAACTTTCCATAGAGTAGATATGTTTCCAAAACAACAACAAAAAATTTCAAGCAAAAACACATACATGAATTTAAGTATGAAAATGTTATTACCAGTAAGAAGCTGCAAAAGGCTTTCTGTTTCTGCATTGACTTTTAATTTAAAGATGTTTCACTACATATAAAGACTGCTGTAATTGAAATTATTCAATGCTCATCCAATTAGGTTGACAATTTTTTTGCCTGAACTTAGAACCGTACTGCCCCCAATGCTTTTGTGTTAACCACATTGCAATATTTAATTTCATTCAGTTTGGGATCTAAAACCAGAGTCTTTTTAAGACCCACTCCTAATAAACATTTTGTAAATATCTAGAGCTACAATGACACAAAAATTAATTTGAATAAATACAAATGTGACTGCATGTTCACTCAGTGATTTCTAAGCCATTGAAGTCTGAGGATTTGCCAAAAGATTAAAAACTGGATAATCATCAGATCGAATTTTCTGTTACTTTACTGGTTTAGGGTCATAGTCTTGTGGTTTAAAATCATGGATTGTTATTTGAATGATAGATATACAATATTTGAAATAACTGGGGAATGTTACTTTATTAACTAATTCAAAGTATGCTTGCTTGTATCTGCTACATGATACAAAAAATAATGTTTTATTTTAAAAATTAAACTCCAGAAGCACAGATTCTTTTTTGTTCTGTCTCTGAGCACAGTTAACAAATAACTGAAACTAATGTTACTAGTCTATCTGTACTTGCAAAAAAGTACAGCAGACAACAGAGACAACAAATCACAGGGTAAAACCAGGGATTTAGCTGAAATTTAAAGAAAGGAAGTGAGTTAAAAGACCAAAGGAAGAGGTTAAAGAGGAGCAGGCAAATGAAGTCAACAAAAGGAGAGAAGTGAGTCCCACTGAGATTAAAGCTAATAGAGAGAGTGAGACCAAGGGGTCACAGAGTAGCAGATGCTGCCAAATAGTCACTACAATGTCAGAGAGAGACTGTAAAGTATCTGTAAAGTGAAACAGTCCTGTTAGCTTTTATTCACTTGCCTTTCTTCTTGTACCACTAAATCATGCACATTTCTGGTAGAAAAGGTGAGTTTTGATACCTCATAAACATGAGTTTTTCTCCAAATCCACCTGGTTTTGTGCAGTTAAAATTATTATGTTTAACCACTTGATTCAATTGTTTTAAAATAGAAATCATCAGACAAAATAAATTACTTAGGAAATTTATTTTCTTTAACTATATGTCTATTGAATGTAGGAATTTACAGCTGAATTAAGTACTTCAAGAGGTAGAAGAAAAAAGACTCCTCTTAAAAATATTTTACAAAGTGTTTCCTATGTTGAAGCTATTAATGAGTGAATATAATAGGAATGACTAGATTTGTCAGCATCTATTGCAGGATGACAAACCATACATATAAACACTGCTGACCATTATATACAGCAAGTAAGGTGTTACCTACACAACTCTGAGAACAGCTATGAGACAACATTGGGGCCAGTGACGATAAACTAATAAAATTAATGCTTATAACAAATTTGTTTTAACATGCTCTGATCAGATCTGTTGTTTTCTCAACACTTCCTGCCTCACATTGGACACCAATAAGGACTGTCGTGCTTTAGCCCCAGCTAAAGCCACACAGCCGCTCCCTCACCCCTCACCCACAAGAGGATGGGGAGGAGAATGGAAAAAACCTACAACTCGTGCGTTGAGATAGACAGTTTAATAGGATAGCAAATAAAGATGATAATGATGATAATAATAGCAACAACAATGATAACAATAACAAAAGTGATACACAAATGCAATTGATCACCACACATGAAAGGAAAATAAAACAATCCTATGCCCAATCTGTTTCTGAGCAGTGAATCTGCCTCCAGGCTAGCTTCCCCTATTGGGTCTGCATGGCAAGTTTTTTGTAGTGGGGCGACTATAGGGATGGCTTCTGTGAGAAGCTGCTAGAAACTTCTCCCATGTTTGATAAAGCCAGTGCCAGGAGGCTCCAAAACAGATCCACCTCTGGCCAAGGCTGATCTCATCAGCGATGGTGGTAGCGCCTCTGGGATAACAGTTAAGAATGGAAAAAAACCCAAACAAACAAACACCAAGAGCAATTGCAGCTGTAGAGAGGAGTAAGAAGATGTGAGAGAAACAGCCCTGGAGACACCTAGGTCAGTGAAGAAAGAAGAGAAGGAGGTGCTCCAGGCACCAAAGATAAGATTCCATGTTGGAGCAGGTTTGCTGGCAGGACTTGTGACCCCGTGGGGGACCCACGCTGGAGCAGTCTGTTCCTGAAGGTCTGCACCCTGTGGGAGGGACCCATGCTGGAGCAATTGGTGAAGAACTGCAGCCCGTGGGAAGGACTCATGTTGGAGAAGTTGGTGGAGGACTGTCTCCCATGGGAGGGCCCCCAGGCTGGAGCAGGAGCAGAGTGTGAGGAGTCCTCCCCCTGAGGAAGAAGGAGCAGCAGAGACACCGTGTGATGAACTGACCACAACCCCCATTCCCCATCCCCCTGTGCCGCTGAGGGGGAGGAGGGAGAGAAATGGGGAGTGAAGTTGGGCCTGGGAAGAAGGGAGGGGTGGGGGAAGGTGTTTTAAGGTTTGGTTCTATTTCCCATTATCTTGCTTAGATTTGTTTGCTAATAAATTAGATTAATTTTTCAACATTGAGTCTGTTTTGCCTGTGACGGTAGTTGGTGAGTGATCTCTCCCTGTCCTGATCTCGACCCAGGAGCCTTTTGTTATATTTTCTCTCCCCTGCCCAGCTGAGGAAGGCAGTGATAGAGCAGCTTTGGGGGGCACTTGGCCTCCAGCCTCAGTCAACCTATCACACTTCCCCAGTTATATGTGGAGCATGACATTCTATGGCAGGGAAAATCCCTTTGGCCAGCCTGGGCCAGCTGTCCTGGCTGTGCTCTCCCAGCTTCTTGTGCACCTGGCAGGACATGAGAGCTGAAAAGGCCTTGACCTTGTGTAGACAGAACTACTACCTAGCAACAACTAAAACCATCAGCGTGTTATCAACATTATTGTCATAGCACTATATCCGTTGCTAAAACAAAAATTAACTCTGTCTCAGCCGAAACAGGACACTTGGACACAATACTCGCCAAAATTCACAGAATCTTTTGTCTTGATCCTTTACTCTGGGGCAGACAAATGCAAACTTCTTGTGCTCCACTGTACCACATCAAATATAAGATGCTTTTAATCACTTTCATATGTTTTAGAGCCAATCTTCATCCCATATGTAAACTTCTTCTTCCTATCAGTCTTCTGTTCCCACATTACATTTTCAGAGTAATTTCCATTCTTTTGCCCAAGTAACTCATCATTCCTGGGAAGCACTCCCTGCAAACATCTGTAATGCTACTTCATTATCTTTCTTCAGGTCCAGGTCTACTGCAGTGCTTATGAAAGGCATCCTGGGCTGTGACGTGCTGAGTCTACTGTTATGCTGACAAATATGATTTCCTTGCTGTTGCTGCTTTCAGATCAGACTATGTCTTTCTATTGTCTCTCATTTCACACTTGAATTGTCATCTCAGGAGCAAAAGACCTGTGAAGTTTGTTTTCTTTCTTTCTCTCTTTCTTTCTTTCTTTCTTTCTTTCTTTCTTTCTTTCTTTCTTTCTTTCTTTCTTTCTGACTCTGTTCCCTAGATATCATGGTTAATATAGTTATTAGGAATAAGAATTAACACTTTATTGACCTAAAAACACCTTCAGAACAATGAAATTACCTCCATTGGTTAAGGAAATATTTTTTCTTGCATAGCTCTGTGTAAGAAATTTGTAAGAGACCATCATTTAGGGAATGAGAGGCAATCATCATGCCACATAGTAGCCTATAGGCTTTTACATCGAAATAGAGCAGCAACTGGCAGGAAATGTATGCCAAGCCACTTAGTTAATACGTTGGCTCCTACAGACTGAACAACTGATTTCAGGGACACAGAGACACAGACAGTTAGGTAACTTCAAGTCTAACATCATATGCAGTATTTTTTAAAGCAGCTGTCTGATAGCAGTGTAGTAGTGAGTTGTGATATAACATAACTGGTGGCACAGTGGGAACCTTCTGCTCGTCTGGCATTGTGAGACCTTATTGACTAATTCTATCATCTCACAGCAGCTGCCTTTTGAGGCACTCATTGGCAGTCTTTATAACCATGCAAATTCTCTTATCTTACAACTGAGAGTGACAGAAGTAGGTGTCCTATTTTTACTTTTTTTTTTTTTTTTTCCAAAAGATGTTTTCTTTTTAATTCTAAGAACTGTCTCATTCCCACTCTCTTCATCTGTTTTTCCCCTGGGAAACAAATTTTATATTAAAAGGATTTTTTTTTTTTTTTTTTTAATTAGGGGAAATCTAGTATTTTTACTGTCAAAGGTTTTGTCTGTGTGTGTGTTATCTCCTCTGGCTCTGAGCTCTGGGTTGAATAACAGACATTTTCTTTTTCTATTTTCCAATCTTTTTCAGAAGAAGTATTTTTAATTGAGGATATTTGTCATGTCTACTCCTTTATCAAAAAGTTCCTTATACTTTATTTATTTACAGCATTTCTGAGTATAAAGCCTCTGAGTTGAATGAAAGGCCTTTCTTCCTATCTACCTTTCTGCTGCTTTTTAAAGTCAATGAGGTCTAAATGTGTGTGTGTGTGTTAATAATTTTATCTTCTTATTTAATCTATTTTTCTTCCTTTTGTTCTTTGTATTTATACAGTTTATATCCTTTTTCTCTTTTTGTGTTCATTATTATGATGTCCAATAAGGTAAAAGCTAACATTATAACATTTTTTTTGAGAAAATAGTAATTTCTCAAGCAGCACGTCCAATTTCTAGTCCAGAATGAACTTGGGAAAGCCTTCTGATTGTAGGAGTTGATAAGTAAGGTGCAAAGCTAAATATTAAGACTAGCAAAAAAGTGAGGTAGAAAATACCAAGTGCTCAAACTGGAATCCAGAAGACATAAATGAAGTAAAGGAGAAGCGAAGTAAAGGAGAAGCAAAGTAAAACAGTCATCCATTCAGAACATAGTACCATGGCAATGTGTGTAGTACTCCCCGATAGTTTTTCTCTGAGAAGGTCCTGGATCTTTTTGTCACAGAAAAATATTTTTGAGTCACCTTTGAATTTTGTTGTGGGTGTACTCTCTCTGTATATTAGTACCAAAGACTTCTCTCAGATGTTCAAACTACCTGTGGTCTGAAGAGTGCTTGTTGTCCATCCTAGCTATCAAGTGATATGTCCTTGTGGGTCTCAGTGTATAGTGAGGAACACCCTCCTCTTCACTTTGCACTAGGATGAAGAGCTTGGCACAATATTTACAGTCTATACTGGTTCCATACTTAATAGTAGCTCTGAGTGGGACTTGAAGGCAGCTGCTTCAGGAGAATCTTCTGAAAGAGCAGGGACTCTGAATTGGGGACATGGTTCCATGTTCCTTGGTTTTGATCAGCCCAACACCTATTTCCAACTTCCACTGCTCACTGGTTACATTTTGAAATACTCTCTACTTTTCTACACCCTTTAGCCTACGTTTTCCCTTAAACTTGGGAGCTTCCTGTAAATATCCTGTTAATATTTTCCTTTGAACTCTCTTTGATGGAATACCTATGAAAATTTTATGACAGAAATCCTAGGGAATACACATCCACAGTGACCAATATTACCTACTTTTTCCATCTTCCTATTGCACTGACACTGCTGATGCTCTGAGGTTGGGGCTGCCTTTCTGTTTTATACATCCAAAGAACATATAGTAGAGATGGTCTTGTTTTCAGAAATATGTTATGGCAATACAGCTATTAAAAAATGACAACAGTTTAATATTAACAGGGAAAAGACATTTGCTGTTACTTCCAGGAAATAGTAAAACATTGATAAATCTTGTTCCTTTTGATATGAGAAGCAGCTTTTACATAATTTGCTCAATCATTAAACTGATAAAATCCCTCCATTCATTGTTATACCAGAATATGTGTTGGTAAATATACAGTAAAGGATGTTAAGATTGGGTATTTTGATAAAAATTACACTAGTTAATAAAGACTGTTACTAGTCTCTCTGTCATACTAGGCCATAAGGCTTCTTGCAGTAAAAAGACACAGAAAAAACATGAAAATGGGCATTACAGGAAGGAAAACAAAGGTCAGTGACATTTGAATGTCCTTGATTTGTCAATCAGGAAAGCAGCAGGAGTTTCTATTGCAGCCCAGCTAATACATGTTAGTGGTTGTTGACACAGCAAGTCAGTCTGGTTTACATTAGCAATCATAGCTAAATAAATATGTGATAAAAAATTGTAAAATATGAAAATAGAAAAAGTGACACCTTCACAAAATTCTATAAGGTTCCTGAGCTCCTCTACTGTAACTCAACAAAATAAAGTATAAAGCCAAAGGGATTTAATACTCTGAAGAGTCTTATTCCATGCTCAATAGCATGGTCTAGTTTAACTTCAGTTCTAATGCAGATAGGGTTTTGTAGAAAACTGTAGTTCATATTTATTATTGATGTAAACCTACCAATGAATGATGAAAAATTGTAAAACTATTGAGTTATCCTGGCGTTTCTATAGAAAGTTGTATTTCTCTCCTTAACAGTAATTGCATCCATTATCTCCTTATCCAACAAATGCATCCATTGAAGAACTGAGGTTCTTCAAGATTTGCATTTAAACATTTCTTTCTCCCCACCCCTCCTACCCCCAAAAATACTTTCTGAGGAATTTCTATTGCTGAAGCACTCGGTCAAACACTGCTTGCAAATCCTTATTTGTTAATAGCTTTGGGATTTTTCAGTGTTTAGATCTCTAATTTGACACATAGGACAGTTGAACTGTCCTGCTTTTTTTTTCTTTTTTTTTTCTTTTTTTTTCTTTTTTTTTTTTTTTTTTACCCCTAACAAATTAGTAAGACACATACATTGTGGAACTATGCACATGAAGTCCAGCAATATTTGTATATCTTATTCTTAGTATGTGGTAGGGATGGATAAAATGGAGCACATAAAATGTTAACTGGTCTGCAGATGAGCACTTTTTCTGACATTCAAACACTCATTTTGCTAGTTTTCATTTTATTCCTTAGAAACTTAACTTTTTTTTTATGCTAGAACTCAAACTGGGATTAGTTTTTTACCTTCACTGGCAAGCCATTTCTTCTTAAGTGAACTAATTCCAAGTTTTTCCCTGTAGAAAGACTGAGTGCTTTACTGGGGATTTGTAAGTCTCTGGAAGCATCCACCAAACAGTTAACTATGGATCTCCCTCAGCTCCTTTGTCTCACTGACAACTACTTTGGTGGATAAGCCAGTTGTCCCCAGAAGCACTGTGGACTGTTATGCCCAGGTAGTGTTTATGGGATTTCTACCAGGTGCATGTTGCAGACAAACCTGCGTTTTTTGATGTAACCTATGGGTCTCTTCTATTTCCTGTGCATCTGTCTGTTTGTTGCCCTATTTCAGCTTCTTTCCTGGCCCTGATTCTTGTTTCTAAACTCTGCTGTGGTATTTGACTCCCAGTGTGATTTAGCCTGGTTGCAGGCTATTAATTTTGAATGCGGACTGTGGCTTGAACTTGATGGTTTCCCTGCCTAGCTCCTTAGACTACTGTTCTTCTTTTTCTTGTTATAGATTCATCAACTTATTCTGTCATACTGTAGTACCCTGAACTAGCTCTAATTACTAGAAATGATGGCCCATGGCCTGGGTGGGATTCCCTGAAGAGCATTTGTCCTTAAATTTAAGCAAGAATTAGTTGTCAGCTGTTAGCCCATAAAAACTAGAGAAAATGAAGTGCATGTAGGAGAACATCTGTTCTGAAAAAAGTCACTTAAAACAATGATACAGCACAGTAGGAGGAACATCTGTTCATTGTGCAACAGACTCTAGTAATAGATGTGAAAAAGAATAGAGCAAGAGGTATCAACAAAGACTTTGATGTAGATCTGATGCCAAAGAGCTTTGTGGTGACACATCTCTAGTGTTACTTTCCTGTAGATTAGAGTGCAAAGAGCCGGGGGGAAGCATCAGTATGATGACAGAATAATATGCTATTCAAAAGAAGAGGCAGTTGCTGCTTGTTTTTTGAAGGACAAGAAAAACACATTGCAGTCTTTTGGAGCAAATTGGTACACAGGTAGCAGCATATACTTTTTCCAGTAGAGAGATAGCAAAACTATGTTTCCTCTTCAACAAGCATTAAGAGTCTTATTGTTAGTCTTAACAGTCCAAACAATAATGCTTCAGAGATCACTAAGTTAATTTCAGGGGAAGGCGTCGATTTTCTTCCTCCAAATTTCTGTCATTTGACAATTAACATTTCACTGGGTGCACTTGAGAAATAGGATATGTCATAGAAACTGTTTTGTAACAGTGGTAACATTCTCTGAAAGCCACTATTTATTTTTTACAATGAATTTCCCCTTATGGGTTGTAACAATACTGAATATGGCTGCAAGTAAAGTCTGGATTTCGACGAACACATCAGAAAGTATACCCACAAAAACATATTAAAATTAAAAAAACCAACCAACCAAACAAGAAAATTCTGCCTTTTTTCCCCACAGGTAGATTAGTGGTAATGGTAAAGGTATATCTATTATGCAGACATTTTATATTTTCTCCCTTGTCCATCCAGATTATGACAGCATAAACCAAATGCCCCATTTTGTCATATTGGGACTTATGCTTCACCACGGCATAGTAATAAGAAAGATTGTGTTGGAAAAAAGGAGAAAGGATTTATTTTGTATTTAGATATAGACCAAATCAAGTAAAGAAGAAACTCTGTCCCTAAATCTGTTATTTACCTCCTAACTTACTGTCTGCAAGGTATCATGTTTTCAGTGTGAATAGGGCTGGCAGCTGCACAGGAAAAAAAACCCCAAAACTCTTTTGTGAACTTCAGATATAATCTTAATATTCCCTTATTGTAAGGGTTTTTTTTGTAATAAATGTGTGGCAGGACTATCTCAGTTTATAAAATGCATTGCTTATATTTTTTCAGTTTAATTTCATAAATGTTCAAGAAAAAGTCCTAGTGAAACAAACCAGATCAGCATGATCTAAACTGTTCATTTTCATTGCCAACTCTCAGTATAGACGTCTTCATCAGCTGGAAAATACCTCCTAAGGTGGTGGACACAACTCTCTTTTAGTTGGAATGCTGACTCTATTCATCTTTACCATATGCATGCAGTTAAAAAGTTTTTGAATCTCTTACTGAACCTCAAATTCAAGTCACTCCTAATATACAGAACTGAGGAATCAACACCTTTTTTTAATACTTTTTCAGTGAGATTGGGACATTATTGAATAAAACTTTAGAACTTCATTCAATAATATTTAATCCTTTGACATTGCCTATAAAAGCAACATTCTGTCAGTCTAGGTTTGTGATTTTTTTACATCATGTAAGAGATGTAATGGGGCAGGTTGGGTCCAGGTAAATTTTTTGTTGACCTTTTCCCTTACTGAGGACCCCAAACACAAAACTAGGCCAGACTGGGTAAAGAGCACCGGGAACCAGCAAAGCTAGTAAAGACTTTGGAATCATTGGAGTCAATATTCTGAATCTTTACCCAGAACTGTCTAGCGTTAACCTTTTTTAAACTCAAATAAAATAGACCATTGAGTTTTTATTAGCCTAGACTATTTAAGCTAATGAAAATATACCCATCCAAGCAATTGTTAATGGTGTGTTCAAATCAGGTCTTGTGCACGACCAAGCAAACTACTTCTATCTCCATCATGAGATTCCTGAAAAATAGCTGCTTTAGGTGAAATCTTCTGGCTTGGTGTTGTGGTTTTACCCCAACCGGCAGCTAAGCCCCACACAGCCACTCGCTCAGTCCCCCCTGGTGGGATCGGGGAGAGAATCAGAAGGGTAAAAGTGAGAAAACTGGGTATAGATAAAGACAGTTTAATAGGTAAAGAAAAAGCTGCATGTGCAAGCAAAGCAAGACAAGGAATTCATTCACCACTATCTAAAGATGGTTTCCTGAGAATATCTTTCTGGTAGTTTAGCTAATGAAAGATTAGAAAGAATTATCTACAGGGACTGATAAAATATCTTCTTTTAAAAAACATGTGCTAGACAAACATCTGTTAAGGATTATCTAGGCACCCTTGATTTTGCCTCAGTGTAGTGAGCTGGAACAGACTATCTTATGCAATTATTCATCTCCTGGCTCTGTATTTTTGTGATTTATTAACTATATTTTATTTATAATCTTGATTGCCTATCATCTCCTACAAGATGGCAATATTTTTATCTCATAAAGAAAGCTTGCTAAATTTTTTTGTTTGTTTCTTTTTGGATTTGGGTGGGTTTTTTTTTTTTTAATTTTAAATTTTTACTTTTTTTTTGACACCTATATGAAAAGCAGCAGTTAACCTACAACAATAAATTTGTATTGCTTTAAACAATCTCTCTCATCTTACCATATTTTCTTCTACATTATGTTCTTTCCCGGGATGTGTAAGACTGAGCAATAATAGGTTTGTAGTAAGTTTGAAATACAGCATAACCAAAAATAGAGAAACCAGTGTACAATAGGCACCAAAAGAAATGTGCTCTCAGTGAGAATGCATGTAAAATAGCACACCAAACTTACCACCAAGCAGACATACATCATGGCTTATTTTTCCAGGCATAGACTTCTCTCATCTAAAAAAGCGAGCAACAAATAAGTAGTTTCTGACAATAGTTTCAAATAATGCGTAGTATAATTAACTTGGTTAACAAGGACATATCACAGGAATTGCATCAATGCACTATAGGTAGGTTCATTTCTAAGGAGTACTGATGAAGTTTTCACTTTCTATCCTCAAAGGAATAACACTTCAGCACAATGAATTCCTTGACACTCCAAGTTCCAGTAGACATAATGGCAGACCTAGCATTAAAAGAAGTCTGGATTTCTAATTAAAAATAAGCAGAATTTTCTCAGGCATGTTGTCTTTTGATAGATCTAGGGAGTAAGCATAAAACAGATTTCTTTTGCTATTAAGAAGTCACTACCTTCAGCCCTATTTCTACAGATAAAGCAAAAAACTCATGCCATACGAATATTGCACAGTGAGCATTCAACAATTTCTCTTTATGTCACTGCTTTTCTATTTTATAAATGAGTCCTCTTTTGTTTACTGTTGTTTCACAAAAATGTTTTAGAAGCAACTACCTCAATGCAGCCAATGAAGCCTTCTTATTTTACATTAAGTATAGCTGCCTTTGAGAAATCCAGAATATTTTTTCCTTGAAACGGCTATTATATTGGAGAAGCTTGAACTTTAATGTAGTAGCACCATTATAATCAGAAATACCAAAGCAAAATTCACTCCTGGAAGAAAAAGTGGATTTTTAAAAATATTAATTAGAACATACAAAAAACCCCAAACCAAACCAAAGCAAAACCCTAGCTATGCATCTTTTACCAGATGAACATTTCAAGCCTAGAATTAATAAACATGTAATTAACTAGATTTCTTTTCCCTGATGTATTCTTTTCTAATACAAACAGCATATGATTTTATATTTAAAAGACCCTACAAATTCCAATAGTAAGCTAGTCAATGCTTCTAAATAAATATTGGAGTTTGTTATGAGTTGCTATAAAACTAAGCAAATCTACTGAATTTAATAAAAGCAAGGTCATTTCTGAAGTATCAGCAAGAAGGAAGAATATGTGATAAAGGCTTTTTCCTCAACAGATAAGCATTTGATATGCTTGGTTTATACAAGTAGGGATTCCAGGTTTTAACTGGAGATTTGTACTAATCACACTGAATTACTCTGTAAAACAGGAGAAGTGAAAGCATTATCTGAGCAAATTAGGGCAATCTCTCAAGAGATAATAATGTTAAGAAGTCTTTTATTTAGGGAGGTGTGGATTTTTCTTTCCTTTTACTCAGTCTTTTACAAAACTCACAAAAAAAATCTATAAAACTCCCAGAGCTGCAAAAAATACTGTGCTGTAAGGAAGCTTCTAAAACTCATATGTAAAAGCCTGCTGTTCACAAAGGTTTTGCAACATCAGAAGTAACAGAAAAAATTGCCATATATGAAATTTATAGCTCATTCCCCAAGCTGTCACGTCTATGCTTTACTCATCATTGGTGAGATTCAAAATTCAACCAATTGTACTTCAAAGCTTATTTCTAAGATGATGTTAGTAAAGTTGCATGGATTTTGAGATTAAGGGAATTTTAGAATTCTCTCCTTATATAGTGTTTGCAGGAAACCAGTGGACTAGATACATTTCCAGTCAATATATCAGTCCATTCTAAAGTTTTCTTACTGCAGTAATACATAGTAGAAGATATTGTACCTGTTAAAACTAGGTACATAATACTTTGAGCACTTCAGATAATTTTAGGAGTTGGAATCTTAAACATGCCATAGTTAGACTAAGTGCCATTCTAACCAGAGGTAATAGAGGGAAGTACAAATAGCCTGGCTCCCAGAATTCTTCTCTGATCACACCATCACTTCTCAATGGTTTTTATTACATTCTCTAGTTGCCTCATGGTTGCAAACACATTCTGTCATTATTTTAAACAGTATGACTTGTGGGAACAATTCCAGGGGAGGACCATGAAGATGATCAGAGGGCTGGAGCACCTCTCCTACGCAGATAGACTGAGAGAGTTGGGGTTGTTCAGCCTGGAGAAGTCCACGGGGAGAACTCATCGCAGCCTTTCAGTACTTAAAGGGGACTCACAAGAAAGATGGAGATTTTTTACAAGGGCATGTAGTGTTAGGACAAGAGGCAATGGATTTAACCTGAAAGAGGTAGATTTAGATTAGATAAAAGGAAGAAAGCCTTCACTGTGAGGGTGGTGAGACACTAGAACAGGTTGCCCACAGAAGCTGTGGATACGCCTTCCCTGGAAGTGTTCAAGGCCAGGTTGGGTAGGCCTTTGAGCAACCTGGTCTAGTGGAGGGTGTCTCTGCCCATGGCAGGGGGGTTGGAACTAGATGATCTTTAAGGTCCCTTCCAACCCAAACCATACTATGATTCTATGACTTAAACATTAGTATGAAAAAAATCTGCCTTTTCAACACATCTATATTACAATATGCTATTAAGATATTATCATAAGTAAAATTAGGATCCTGTAACCCAATTTTAAGCAGTAGACCATACTGAAACCTATAACCTTGGTGCTACTCTTTTTGCTAAAATGGAACCAGATGGGTTTAAAACCAAATGCAATCTGAATTTGGAAACACGTTTCCTTTGTTCTAAATTTATGGAAGTCAATTACCTTAGTCTTAATACAATTTGGAAGGGCACCTGAATGATTCACTGGTAAGTTAAGTGCTTTGGTGTTGTTCCAGGTACTCAGTGCAGCCAGCAAAGGATGCTATAACTTTTTTTCAGAAAAGAACTTCTCAGAGGAGCTGTTACACTTGCAAGACATCACCTAATGTGAAGTGGCTAATGCAAGGACAGCAGCAACTTCTGTGTAAATATAAAGCCCCAGAAAAGTCCTACCAGTGTGTCGGCATTTAAGAATACAGATAAATTTGCCAGAAGTGAAGAGAGAAATAGAAAATTGTCACCTTGCATGGACTGTAGACTACACTTATATTCCACAACCCTACTTTTGATGTACTCCACCTTATCTTGAAAATGATTGGAATGTGTCTCTTTGGCAGAAACATTGACTCCTGGAGATTTATTTCTGTATAATTCACTTGACACCCTTCCTGTCCGCACACTTTCATGTTTTGTATGCATTATAGAAAATACAGATGGCCAATGTACATATGTGTTCTTGCACAGCTGAACAATAGTTTCATGGAAGCAGAAGGGCTAAGAACCACTGGCAGCAGTGGGGTAGTGCACCATGCTTGCCTGGACACCAGCTGAGAATTAGTACTGGTTACTCCTTTAAGGAGTTCATCAATCTAACTCTGTGGCAGTAAGGAAGGAGAAGCCCAAAAGTGAAGCCCGCTGGTACAAGATTTCACTTTCAGTAACTGGTGCTGAAGAGAGGACTAAAGGAAAGGCCCTTAAACTCTGGGGTAGAAATAAATAAGGTGTCTTCTGCAGGTTAGTCTTCTGTAAGACTAGCCAGATGGATGGTAAAGAGGTGGAGACAAGCACCTAGAATGGATATTACAGAGAACTCATTTGATACAGTCTAGGAAGACAAGTTCTTCTTACGTTGAATCTGAGAGACTGAAAAATAGAACTGGAAGTTGGGAAACGGAGACTGTCAGTTGGCAGGGTAAAAGTTGCTTTAGCTCGTATATTGTATCTGTCTGTTTTGAAGTTTTCACATGAAGGCTTGAGGTTCAAAATCAAAAGACAGTGTTTGGCTAATGTTTTGACCTGTGTACAGCAAAGGCTGTAATTTTCTCCTCCTGGAGTACAAAAACCAAGCCAGAGTGCTATTATGGTGTGTCAGAGAAAGCGATGGGTCTTTAGCACATCCAGCCGTGTCAGGACATATTAGGTGGCATGTTATGGTTACTGTTGCAAAGGAATTGCTGTGTGTCCATACTCCTGGTCTCTAGCTTCCAATACTCAAATAAAATTTTCAGGGACAAGAAAAATACAACAAGCCATTTTTTTGAAAAATCCAGTAGCAAATTCTGTATCTGGGCACTTTAGACACTAAGGCTTAAGAAAAGAAGAAAAATGCAAATCTCACATGAGGTTATAGCACTTTCTCCTTGTGAAAGAGTAAAAGAGTGAGACTGGAGACTGGGTAGTGTGCCAACTGAGCAGTTGCAACCTCTTAGCAAGTCTGGTGTCTGTAGCCTCCGAACTGAGGCAAGTTATTTAATTAACAAAATGTATAACTGAGGAAGATGTATAATTAACAGTTTCCTGATCTGGACATAGCTTCAGTTTATAAGTTGACCAGGCTTTGGGCTTAGCCACCTAAATATAGGTAACCTGTTATATTTGAAACAGTTTGAGGGACTAGAAATGTCAGAGGCTGGCAGACAGGACTAAGCCTATGAGAGACCCCTTATGTCTATGTGGAGCAACATCAGGAAGCAACGCAGGATGTGTTAGAGCATCTAAACCTATGTTTAGACAACTGTCTCCCACACTACGTCTTTAAAAACATAAATAAACAAACAAATGTAATGAAAATATGTATGAATCTACACTGTTGAATACCTTTCTTCTGCAGCCTGAAAGAATGACATTCAGATATGTTTACGGGAACAAACAAATACCATAATACATCAGTGATGCAGTACTGGTCTTTCCTTTAGAAAGTCATTTGTGCCACAGATGAATGTACTGAAACTGGACTTATTGTGGGAGTATCTAATTGCATTACTAAATGGCATATAACTTTTCTCAGGTTAATTCATATTTTCTGCAGAGTGTGTGTGAAGCATCCAGGCATGATGATCCCACTTATTTCATGTGCCTAAGGATATGACAAGGGATTGATAGTTATTAACTAGCCCGGTGAGACAGCATGCCTTTCATAACTGTTTCTCTGAAGATATTACTCCATGTTAGGTACAGTCTTTAGCTTTAACTGCTCCCTATTTTCATCCTATTATTCTCTGGATTATGAGCAAGTGGGACCAACTGATTGTCACATTGAGTTATTGTTTTGAAACCACAAGTCTGACCAAGTCCTCACAGTCTGTGCTCCCGTTCTATTCTGCTAGTTTACACAAAACTAATGGCTATTGTGACATCTTCTTACAAATACAGTTCCTCACAGACGGTGAACCAACCACTGAATCTTTTCCAGCAAGATAATGCTACTTAGATACAGAGAATAAATACAAAGTATTGTAAGCCTTGTTCAAATATCCAAGACTCGTTCTGTTTCTCACTGACTCTCTTCAGTTTCCTCTGTATGAACCTCTGGAACACTTTTTTCCAGAGTAGCTACTATATGTTACCACGAGACCCACATATCAAAATACCACCCTCTATGTGAAAGACTCGTAACATAGTAAAGACTTAGCTATAACCACCAATCCAGATCTTTTTTTACTTATAATTTAAAAAACACTATTGCAATTATCTAAGCCATGGAAGCATTTACCACCTGATTATTCCTATTTTTCCCAGTTAGATACTGAAGCCCTTACTGTTTAACTGCATAACACAGTTTGTCATGAGTATGTCCAGGTGTAAGTTCTGAAGAAACTTAAAAGTGAGGTTGCAAATTAATGTGCCCTTCTGAAAAACATTGAAGATATATTGTGGAGCAGAAGGTTTTTACCTTTTCAGTGTGAGCAGGAAGCAGAAATTCTTAACTGTCACACTTGAGACAGGGGTTGAGAGGAATGCCATGCCCCCTTATCCTTGCTAGCTTGTGCTGGCAGGGGCAAAATCATGTAGCTGGCCTTGTTCTTTGCCTCCTATTTGGTTGTCTTGTGTTGAAGAGATTAGTGCCTATGCTTCTCAATGAAATCATTTGCAAAGCTTGCTCAGAGATGCTAAAGAGGAGGGGTTTTTTTCCTCTCTCTCTTTTTTTTTTTAAATTCAATCTTAAAGTCTATTGTTACACATAGTATGATAAATTCAGCAAGCTATAAACATTTTGGGGTGCAGAACTACTGAAAAATGTGCCTTTGTACACAATTATCCTCAAATGATTTGCATTGTGTGTGATTAGTTATAATCAGATCCTGTGCTATGCACAAAAGTAAGGAATGCAAGAAGCCGTTTTCCTCATAACAAGTATGGCTGTAACCTTGTTCAGAGTTGAAGACTACAAAGCAGAGTACAGGCTGTCCTAAAGACAGACTGATGACAATTTTTACTGTTTTTCTAACCTCTGAAGTTGACTGAGAGACAAATAAATGTATCATTATTTCACTGTACTCCCAATGTATATTGGGAATATAAGGAAGATTCATAAAAACGATATGAAGATGACCAGAAGGCACTACTGTGATCAGAATTGCCTGCAAAACAAGGTTATGAATTTTCTGCATGTGGTCCTTAGTATTTTAGAACATACATTTTCATGGAAAAAATTCCATGTTTTGATCCAATTAGCCATCTATGAGGCACAATGCAGCTCTGTGTAGAGATACTGGAGACACTTTCCTTCTGAAGGAAGTCAGACAGAAGGTGACAATTCCTAGGGGTTTTCAGTGACTTTCAAAAGCTTGATGGCAAACTTCCTTGGTACCCTACAAAGTCCTGGTGAATCACCAGAGAATGGGAGAATAGCCTAAAAATGCCAATAACAATATTAGCAATATCAATAATCTCTTCTAAAAAGAGATGTATAATTCTCAACAACTATATACAGGTTTCCGCAGTTATATGAGAAACAGCAATAATGTGACAGTATGTCCTTGGTTTATTTTGGAGTATAAAATTGTATAAATGGAGAAGTAGTCTTTTCACGTAAGTTAACAATGTACATCATTAGTGCTGTTATATTCAAGGTAAAAGCATAATTGAAGCAGATAATATAAATGGAGATTTTTCCTTACTAAGAAATGTCTTTTCTAAGAAAGCTACTAAGATAAATGAAGAGGTTGAAATATTTTGAATTAAGAAAATCACAAAATTAGCTTTTCTGGACTTCTCACATAAATTCTATGAATAATTACTTAATGACTAACATCTAGATAGGATGCTTTAGAAAACAACTTAAAATTCATCATTAATTGTACTACATATTTACTTCTGGAGGAGGACACACAGTGCTTTAGATAGAATGCAGGCATAAACTGGCTTTGGCTGTGCCCTGGAAATCTTGTAGTCTGTGGATCTTAGCCTTATTTATGTGCAGAAATACTGAGGATTACTGAACAAAGAAACTGTAACCTGGTCTTGATGGAATAAAGGGGAGGGAAAAGAGAAACTCAGGTAGTAAAGTCAGTGACAGGACAACTTTTAGTGACATAGGAAAAATTATCCTGTGTTCAAAGGTCAATAGGACAACTCAAAACGGTCCTCAGGAGGTGTATAGTCCAACCCGCCACTCCAAACAGAGCCAGCCGTGAGGTCAGACCAGAAAGATTAAAAGATTAGTGCATTACATTGTATTCTTGCAGCTGCTGCATTTGCAGTAGGGTAGAGCATAGGGAACTCTGGTCTACAGATGACTTCTGCTTTGTGTCTCTGTCAAGTAAATGAATGAATAAACATGAGTGTGATCCATCAGAAGGGAAAGTTCAGTACATTCTCTATCTTGGGGAATCCAGTGCCAAATGGAAAAGACATGAGTATGAGAGAGTGGTAACTAAAGACAAGGAAAGACTCAGAAGCAGAGAAAGCAGTGCTAGGAATATAACAAATAATTGCCATATACCAGAACACATAGTAAATCGAAATACAAAAGCAGCAAAAGCAGCAGAGGTTACATCCTATGCTGATTCTGTCACTGTGGCTGCACACAAGAACCTCAGCACTGTGTTCTGGCTGTATCCACAGGGCATCACCAGTTCTGTCTGCCGTGTCAGAGCCCCACTGTTCTTGCTAGCTCTTCTTCACCATCAAACAGGTTGATCCTGCCTGTGGGCAGTGAGTCATCTAAGCATGTGTTTCATTGCACTGCAAAACTCTGAAGCAGGGAAGCCACAGCCACCAGCTGGCATATTTTATCAGGGGCCATGAGCTATAAACAAGCACGTCTTCTTTCATGGCTTCTAAATTTAGTTTATAACAATTACTATTCCTTCTGCATTCCATTTCATGCTGGGTGCAGCTAGGCAAGGTGGACTATAGATTTTCTGGATCTAGGAATCTAGTTTCAAAGTGTTTTCTATATCTTTTCTATTGTGTTAATCTAGCAATGGTCTATAGATATTGTAAATTACAATAATAGTATGTACAAAGTAGGAAGCAGTAACTCTCCAACTCACAACTTAGAAGCAAAATATCCTGTTTTGTATTATTATGGCTCCCATTTTGTACTGCCTCTGAAAATTGCTTTGAGGTCATGCTGTTTGCTTGTAGCTATTTGGAGTCATGTGACCTCTTTCCTGCATATCTGTATTGTCAGCCAAGGAGTTAAGGTTATGGATAACTGTTGTATGCAAAATATTCCCTAAAACTAACTGGAAAAGTTTGTTTGTTGTAATTGACAGAATTTGGTCTCTGCAGACAAATAGGACCTGACTTAGTAAATCTCTTGACCAAATGCCACTAAATCACATATGTGTAGGACTTATTTCCAAACTGCAGCTGGAAACATTATGTTCATCTGTCACTCTTGCTGCAGGATGAACAGCCAATAGATGTGTGTCCTAGTTGCTCCAAGATATCATTTCTCCTTCACCCTAAATAGCCTGAAATGTCAACATGGCCAATTTACCATGTATTTTGTCTTATTCTGACAGCAGGTAGAGAAGATACAGAAGACCAGCTAAGGACAGTCACCACATATTCCTAGTATTAACTAAATTTTCTTGAGATAAGCACTAGATGTCCATTTCTGGTATTTGGGAGGACATTACTGTAAGGCCTGAATCTTTTTTTTTTTTCCTACACTGTCTTGCTACTTCATGCTAATAATTAGTAGGAGGCAAATCTCATTATTTCTTGGCAACTCAAGTTCTGAGGTGCTATTAAATCTTTACAGGAGTCACTCTGTTTATTATAGTATGTTGTGAATTTTCTAATTCACCCTGGGCTTGTCCCACTCAGGTTCATCACAGAAAAGTGTTTTATAATGTGTATCAGATCACTCTAAAATGACTTTATATCTACAGAAGATTACTTACACACTTTTTTAAAAAAAGATATATTAGTCAGAAAGTAAGGGTTTCATTTTGCAGCATTTGGCTTGAAAGCTACAGAAGGTTATCTACAAACTTTTTTTTTTAAACCAAAATCAAGACATGAACAACAAAAATATACAGAATTTGATAAAGGAAGTTGTCTTTACTAACACAATACTCACCTACTGTCTTGTGCTGTCTTTGCAGTGCATACTGGTGCTCTAAGGGATAGCAGTTTAAAGCTATCTCACAAATGTCTACATGAGTTGCAGTGTGTGCTGTCTGCAACATAAACATACCCTGAGAAGCGTTTAAAATCCTACAGATAGTTAAATTATAAGCTGCCTTGCAGTAAATCTAGACGTTTTCCTGTATGCTGGACTGCGTAAGAGCCAGTAAACCAATATGGTCATCTCATTTATGAATTATGTCTACAGGCTTAGATCTTAAGTTCATCTGCAGTTATTACTATGGTGCCTATAGGTCTGTTGCTGAGTTGTATTTCAGGAACTGATTACCCAACAAGTTTATTCTAACTTTTTTTTTTTTTTTTTTTTTAATAGCACATACCAGAAGCCGCAATAGAACTTAATATGAGGGGGTTTATTTGTGTATTTATTTTCTAGAACAATGCACAACATTTCTTTAGAAATCACCAGCTCTTCAGTGGACCAATTTATCTTTCATTTCGTTGCTTTAATTCTCAAATAGTATCTGGCAGGATTCCTGGGTAAAAGCAAGAAACATAATTTTATTGTCGTAGCAGATGTTCTCCACTAAGAACTTTCATTCTTGCTTTGCTAGTTTCATTGACTGTCAGCTGGAATCTTTGATCCAATTATTGCCTTGAATAGGCGAATTCGTACATTCTATAAAGTAGACAAAGATGACAAAACATCCCAGGCCAAATAGTCTCCTCATTCCCTGCGTAATAGGAAGCTTTTGGGGTGGCTAGGGTGGGAGTAGTGAGCAGAACTACGGGATAAGCCATCAGCACCTAAGAAACATATTAAATTTCAAGAGATGCTGGTCTAACAGTGCTGGAGATGGTGACTCTCATTCAGGAAGCTTGAAGAGGCTGCTCCAGCTGCTGCTTAATGTTGGCCAGGAATACATAGATTGGCTTTTCTCCATGAAGGACAGTCAACTAAACCAGGCAAGCATGAAGTAAAATAAAATTTGGCCTGTTTAAGGGACACTAGGCCAGTCTGCTTACCCATGATCAGTCAGAGTACCCCTACCCAGTCTCATGCTGTCCACTAAAGTCCTTTGTGTCTTTGCTCAAGCTTCTTTCCACTCAAGGGTCAGGCTCTCAGCCTGGAATACACTCAGTAACATTGCTGGTGGATCTCAGGCCTGCATGAAAGATTGGATTAGAACTATAATCTGCTAATATAATGAATAATTAGGCAGATCTCTAATTGTCAGCTTCTGCATATTTCTATAAATATCCACATGTACAGTTAGATGTCATTTACACTGTCGTCAAGCTTCCTGGATGTGAGCCAGTGCCAGTCCAGATGCTGTATAGCTCCATATGCAAGTTAATAATCAGGGCACATGTGCCCAAGCTAGGCACTTTGCTCGTTCAGCTACAAGGCTGACAGGCCCAAGTTGAGCGTTTAGCTTGGAGAATGAGTAGAGAGCCTGAGACTGTTTGCACCTGCTCTCCAGTGTTGCAGTTACAAAGGAAAAAGAGAGAAATGCAGTAGCATCACTCAAGACATTACTTGAGTGACAATAATGGCCAACTACGTTTTCTCTATTGTCAGTGGAAAAAGGAGGAGGGAGGTGGATGCCTCCAGATTATGACCTTAATAACTTCATACTGTCTGTACTGCTGTGTGGGTATATATATTGGTGTGTCCCACCACTCTGATGAGAAAACCAGTAGAGTCCACTGTTGCCCCTTTCTTGCTTGTGCATCTGGCTTCTCTCCCTTGCAAACCAGGACGTGTGAGGGGAAACACCAGTGCTTTCTACAATGGACCAACCAAGCGTACACCTAGACCTCAGTATGAGATATACTTCCAGAGTCTACAGGCTGGACTCACCCAGAGAAACTCAGGTTTCAGGTCTGGAGCCAGGTCAGAATTTTGCAGCAGGGATAGATTCAAGTCAAGTAGAACCAGAGGATAAATTGAAGTCTATTTCAGGTGAATGCCTTGCTCACTGGAGTCTAGAGAGCAAAAATTAGTCCATCAGTCATCAGATAGGACTATATACTATTTTGTAGGTAAATGCAAGCTTAGTTTGTCCTTACTAAAAGCCAGCTGTGTGATAATTCTGACACAGGAGCCATACGGCCATTGTAAATGCAGCAGTGAGTTTGGGCCAGAGGGTCTTGCTTGTGAGATGGAACAGATTCATGTTGAGCTGAGATCCTAAGCTAAGATCTTTGAGAATACCTGTCAAGTGGGAACAAGGTGATGTCTACTGGGAAATGTTTTTACACTCAGTAAATGATTGAGTGCTCTGGCTCTCCCAAGACCACAGTAAAAAAGTGATGGCTTGAGTTATAAACAGTAGTCAAAAGATTTTTTTTTCTGCAGATCCTATTGTAAGGAATGAAAACTAACTTTGAATTCTTGACTATTCCTGCAAAGTTGAAGTGTCATCTTCCAGACACCTCCAGTAGTTGCCTGAGCATTGCAAGCAGCTGGAGACTGAGGACACATAAGGTTGGTTTTAAATTATTTAAGAATTAGGTTCTACAACAGTAGCATACCTAATTGGTAAGACAAAGTCACCTTTAGTAGGAGTAGGCTGAATTTGCACTGTAGAGCAATATCAGAAATTAGTATTGTCTGTGCTTCAGGGTAAATATTCAGGGCTGGATACAGTATCTTGATGGTGGGATACTGGTGAACAAAGTATTTCCTGAGGGAAATCTGATATAAGGAACTAAACATTATTCTTAATTTGTCTAAGGGCATCTGCTCGATTACCCAGGTACAGTTTATATCTATTTCTTTTAGAAATTTACACAAGATGCAAAATTGAGAGTTTCAATGGGAGCATTTCTCAGTTCTTTAACTTAAATATACAGAATTTCAGATCTAATTTTATTACCATTCCTTTGTGTCACATGAGTAAATTATCAAATATACAATTCTTTTGTATAACTTATAAATAACAGTAATTTTGGAATCTTTAGCCACATGTTTTGAAATACAAGTTTGAAGGTCAAAATAAAAAAGAATAAATTAATTTCTGTGTTTCTTTCAGAGAACCCAACATTTTGCTAAGAGGTAAGGAAACTGGTGAGGTCTTGCAAGTAGGTCAAGCGAAATGATCCTTCTCCTCTGCTAAGCACTGGTAAGGCCACGTCTGGAGTACTGTGCCTAGTTCTGGGCTCCCCAGTACAGGAGAGATGTGGACATACTGGAGAGAGTCCAGCAAAGGGCCACTAAGGGACTGAAGCAACTTGCAAATGAGGAAAGTCTGAGACAGCTGAGACTGTTCAGCCTGGAGATGAGAAGGCTCAGGGGGATCCTATCAGTGTGGATAAATACATGATGGGAGGGAATGAAGAGGATGGAGCCAGACTCTTGTCAGCAATGCCCACTGACGAGGCAAGAGGCAATGGACAGAAATCAAAATATATGAGATTCCATTTGAACACAAAACACTTTTTTACTGTGAGATTGTCAAGCACTGAAACAGGTTGCTCAGTGTTGTGGTTTAACCCCAGCCGGCAGCTAAGCCCTACGCAAACACTTGCCTACTCCCTCTAGCAGAACAAGGCAGAGAATCAGAAGGGTGAAAGTGAGAAAACTTGTGGGTTGAGGTAAAGATGGTTTAATGGGTAAAGCAAAAGCTGCACATGCTAGCAAAGCCAAACAATTCATTCACCACTTCCCATGGGCAGGCAGGTGTTCAGCCATCTCCAGGAAAGCAGGGCTCCATTATGCATCACTCCAAATGTCCTGCCCCTCCTCCTTCTTTCCCCCCAGCTTCTGTTGCTGAGCACAGTGCCACCTGGTATGGAATATCCCTTTGGTCATTTGTGGTCAGTTGTCCTGGCTGTGTCCCGCCCAGCTTTTTGTTAAAAAACAAACCCCAAAACCTAAACGCAAACTTTGACTGACAAGCAGTAGTTTTGATTATTACAGATTTATTCTCGTGTTTATCAGACTTGTCAAATCTATATGGAAAAAAACTATTTGAATATCTACATGGCATAAAATGCTGGTATTGCCTTGGAGTACACCAAGCAAGGTGTAAGGAATGCAGATTCAACTATTCTCTCTGTCAGAGGAGATCTGAGGCCAACTCTAACTTCTGATATAATGACCTAAGCACTAGGCTATAAGAGATCTAATATATTTTTCAAAATATTTATGTTTATATTGTCTTTATTATAAGGTGCAGAGTTGTGATCCCCTGAGTAAATAAATGGTGCAGACCAGTCTGCATCCGTATATACTGTCTGTAGACGTGGTGGGTTGACCCTGGCTGAGGGCCAGGTGCCCACCAGAGCCGCTCTATCACCAACCTCCTTCATTAGACAGGGGAGAAAAAGTACAATAAAAAGCTTATGGGTCAAGATAAGGACAGGGAGAGATCACTCACTAATTATCGTCACGAGCAAAACAGAGCGAACTTAGAGAGGGAATTCATCTAATTTATTACTAAGCAAAACAGAGTAGAGGAATAAGAAATAAAACCAAATCTTAAAACACCTCCCCTCACCCCTCCCATCTTCCCGGGCTCAACTTCACTCCCGGCTTCAACCTCCGCCCCCCTCAGCGGCACAGGGGGACGGGGAATGGGGGTTACGGTCAGTTCCTCACACGGTGTTTCTGCCGCTTCTTCCTCCTCAGGGGGAGGACTCCTCTCACCATTCCCCTGCTCCAGTGTGGGGTCCCTCTCACAGGAGAAAGTCCTTCACGAACTTCTCCAGTGTGAGCCTCTCCCACAGGGTACAGTCCTTCACAAACTGCTCCAGCGTGGGTCTCTCCCACGGGGTGCAGACCTTCAGGAACAAACTGCTCCAGCGTGGGTCCCCCACGGGGTCACAAGTCCTGCCAGCAAACCTGCTCTGGCGTGGGCTCCTCTCTCCACGGATCCACAGGTCCCGCCAGGAGCTTGCTCCAGCATGGGCTTCCCACGGGCCACAGCCTCCTTCAGGTGTCTCCACCTGCTCCGGCGCAGGGTCCTCCACAGGCTGCAGGTGGAATCTCTACACCCCCTCATCCTTCCTCCATGGGCTGCAGGGGGACAGCCTGCTTCACCATGGTCTTCACCACGGGCTGCAGGGGAATCTCTGCTCCGGCACCTGGAGCACCTCCTGCCCCTCCTTCTGCACTGACCTTGGTGTCTGCAGAGTTTCTTACATCTCACTCCTCCCCCAGGCTGCAAAAGCACGGTCTCTAGCTGTTTTTCTCTTTCTTAAATATGTTATCACAGAGGCGCTGATGGGCTTGGCCTTGGCCGGCGGTGGGTCCATCTTGTAGCTGGCTGGCATTGGCTCTGTCAGACACAGGGGAAGCTTCTAGCAGCTTCTCATAGAAGCCACCCCTGTAGCCCCCCCACTACCAAAACCTTGCCACGCAAACCGAACACAGTAGAGAATGGAACCAAAATGAATTATCCCATGTTCTACAACTACACAAAAGACTGGGAATAAATTATCTGATCGATACTGAAACCTGGGAACAAACTAAGATATATACAGTATTAACTATTATGAGACTGGGCCTCGAATGGAACAGTAAATGAAGCAATCTGATAGCATATACACCCCTGAGGAATCTGTTCTGTTGATGTTTTTCTGTTTTGTAAAAACATGCAGCCAGTTCATAAGGACCAGACAGAAGACAGACCCAGCTGCTACCTACAAAGTCATTCTTCATGTCCTGATAATTAAATATTTTATATAAATCAGAATGATCTGATGGACCAGTGGATTAAGATTCTTGTCTGAAATGGCAGACATCTGTTAAAATTTAAATACTTAATCAAATAGACTTACATGCTTGTCTCTTATCTTTACAAATCTCAGGGAACTTCTGATGAATTTTGCAAATCTTGCTGAGTGCTCCAAGTCCTCCAAGTCCTTCCGCTGCTACCAGAACCTCACCTATTTACTCCACGAGCTATGGTATCAAGCATGCCCAACAGAGATCAGCATATGAGAGCCTTTCTTTAGGAATTTTCTTACTAGTAGCTGATAGCAACTTTGAAGTGCTTTTTTTTTTCTTTTTCCTCAACAGTAAGAGCAAAACCAGGTGCAAGTTAAAAATTTAAAAACTGCATGCTCATATTAAGCTGTATCAAAGCCCTCTTACCTAGGGCAGTGTAAATAACTTCCTTAAATGCCTCTATGTGCATTTGCGTCAGATGGGTTTTCATTAACAGTGCCTTAGGAAATACCTCCTCTCTTGGAATGGATAAACTTGTATTTGCTTGAATTCCCATAGCACTTTGCTAACTCCTCCTTCTCCTTTCACCACCCCATGAGTCTTCGTGGTACCTTGACAGACTACTAAAGTATTAATGAGGACTAAGTAAAATTATTTTGGCTTATTTTCTTGTGTTCTTGCTTATATTTCCCCTTCTTGTCATACTTAAATTTAAAAATATGTATTGATACAGTAAGCATTACAACTATCCAGTCAGCATAAAATATTCAGAGCAATTTCATATCTGCCATAGCCATTTAATACTTGACAGTTACGGAAATAAAAAGGAACTTCAGGGAGTGGTTTAACAAACTACTCAGTGATCCAGTGATCAAACAATTTTCTGGGCTTGATGAACGCACAATGTGATCTAAGATGATGAAACATGTATTTGAGAAGTTTCTTGATCTAATTTATGTTGTGGGTTAGCTTAGAGTGGAATTTGACCTTAAATCTGCCATCTGTAAGTTTTTAAAATGGTTTATAACTGTAGAGAATGTGACTTGAAGTGTATGCAAGTTTTTGAAGCATATAAAGTGTTTTTACAGAAATTTGGGTTAATAATTTTAACAGACAGTCTCCATTAATGTGAACTTATGCTTTGAGCTGTAATAAATTTGTTTTCTATCAACTGACATTGAAAAAGAAATTTTTCTAAAAACAAGATCTTTGGAAACATATCCCATACCAGTAGCATGCCTTGCCTATGCTAGCCTAGGCCAGCTGTCACTTTAAAATAGTTGATGCTGAGGTTTTGGGGTAAGGTGGAAGGCAAGTGACATCTCCTTTTGATCACTTAATCTTTATTGACAGGTCCAAATGTGGCAGCAAGAGTAAGATTTACTTATTGTGAGGTATAGTTTGTTTCTTGAGTGTATGGTGACAGTAAATTCATTCTTTGTCTCCCATGGAGAGCCAGATTCAAACCAATGGCAGGTCTTCATTTTGCATGGCCTCTTCCCTCTCTGCTTCTAAAAATCTTTTTGAAGACAACAAATTCAGATTTAAAATTCTTGCTTTCAATTCTCTTGAAAGCATTGAGTTATTGCAAGTCGTGTTTTCTTCCTGATGGTATTACTGCTTACATGTATTGGGACATATTTTCTACTTGCAAGAGCTAAATTAGTGTTACCTGCCCTGACTGCAAAAGGAACTCTAAGTTACTGCACTTATTCCACACAAGCATGTAGTATGAACAATGGATATGCTTCTTAGGTGTCTGTGGACCACTTATGGTATCATTCAGCTATACACCACAAAGCTCCTAAAGTGAGTGGGAGTCTCTCTTACATAATCTGGGATGCTTTTATAATACAACTTTTAATATACAGCTAAAGATGAAGAGTCTTTACTAGATTAAAGGTGATATAAAGATAACTATAATATCACTTTTTCTAGACAGGAAAAAGTTGTTGCTACATTTACAGTAGAAATGACTTCTTTATGAAGAATGATGGCAGAAAGTTCATGACATTAGGAACATGCATTAGGAACATGCTTCATTTAGGAAGCACCTGTTAAATAGCAAAGCTTCACTAGACTTTTGTTGGCTATCAGGACTGCCTATATATTTTATAAAATCAGTTTCTTACATTTATCTTAATTTTTCTTTGTTATCCTGTTATCATATTCAAATTTGAGACAGTACACTATGTGCATCAGCAGTGATACCAACATGATTATTCAAGATTATGTACATTTTCTAGGGTCTTACTATGTTTAGTACTCTAAATATTTAATGATTTCTATAAGTTCTTGAATGCTGAAACTTCTCCATAATTAAAGTGTCTATGCAGCTGTTGATAGCTAGATACTGTAGACCGACAAGCCCACATAAATCTTAGTGTTATGGATCTTGCTTCTCTCCCTGTGTCATGTTTTATTTCAAGATTTTTATGTCTCTCTTCTTTGTTTAAAATCCTTGAATGACTGTTTTTATTGCAATATTTTATAACTTCTTCCCTTTCTCACTACAACCACAAATGTACTCTGGTTTGGGCCTAGTTCAATTTATAAATAATAAAGGGCCTACAGCCCTTCTTGGGAAAAAGGCATAAGGAGTTTCTTGGACCTTACTTAGGAAAAGAATATAGCCGTGTTTTCTATCCTATCTTATATACTGACCAGGCAGTTAGATGTCCTCTCCTAGAAAGGACTTGAAAGTTTTTTCCTTTCCTGCAATTCAGTAAAGTAAAATGCCAACCTCATTTGCATCACAGTTACCTAGAACTAACCAGGATGGGACTTGAGAATGCCTGGGGAAACATTAACAATATTTTCTACATGCCAGAACAATAAAGGCATTAACCACAAGACACCACTATCTGTCAAATTAATTCTACATGCTGAAATCTTGAAATGTACTTCAATGTGCCATTTGTTAAATTCAAATAAGATCTCTTTTTATTTATCTCTGTTCTTAGCAAAAATCTTCAGTCTTCACTTTATTTTTGTGTCACCTTTTCTCTATCCTGCTTTTTTTTATATTGCCTCCTGATCTTTTGATATCCTTTTTGAGAAAGTGTCTAGTGTTAGGCACTGAAGAAACATGGAGTGTTATTTACACCATTTCTTATGAATCTATCTAATAACCTCAGTGCAAAATATGAAATACTTTGCAGAGGTAATGTAATATTTCCTAGAAGTTAAGCTGAGAGAATCATAAAATATGAATGATATAGCCATTTAAATAATTTGAGAGATCTAAACTTAGCATTACTACTAAACAAATTTTAATAATTTACATTTGAAAAGGTGCACTACAAAAATAGTTACTTCCAAAACTGAAGGGTGCCAGCAGATTGAAAATAAAGAATTCAAGCGGAAATATTTTTTCCCTAAGTGAAACATATATCAGTAATTTGTCAAAGTTAGGTCACTGGAGAAGACAACAAACCTATTTTTTTTTCCTCTAGGGAGCTAATCTGGGATTGAAAGACATTTTGACAAGGTGTGGAAATAGTACTGAGATAAATCTAAAAGGACAGGTGAAAAATATTTTTTCAGTGCACAAGCAGCTTGTATTTCAGCTCGTGTCTTTTGTCAGTAAGAGCAGCAAAACTCATTTACCTTATAGAATATTTAGACTTTCCTACCCACCAACTTTTCATATCTTTAGTTCTTCTATTATATCATCAATTCTCTTTTTACTTCTTAATTAGGCTCCCTAAACTTACACACCATAGAGTGGACAGAGAGTTATAAATAAGGGAAAAAAGAAAATCTGCACACTGGAAACAGCACTATTTCTCCACTCTTTCCCATTCTGTAAACATGCCAATCTTTTTATAGAAGTCTTGATTCCAGTACCCTTGGACTGCTACCCTTCTGCTGAATTGAAATCATTGCAGTTACTCAACAAGTAAGGCCTACAGTCTTGGCACACTGTCATAGTGAATTGTTTCTTGTATTACACGTTCCTTGAGTAATGTGTTTTCCTTTGTCATGTGTAGCACTATACACACTGACAGCACTTTAATAACAGCGTACTCTGAGTTTAAAGTTAGTTCATTTCTGGGAACATTAACAGGTGTGGCTCAAAGTCAAGAATGAACTAAAACAGGACATTGTCAGCAGATGTCCACCTTATGTATATTTATGTCTGTGGACTTTGAGAAGCTTTTCTTTCACTCTTCTGTGACTAATTCCCACTTACATTAATGAGAGTGATGTGCTTCCACCAGGGAAAAGAGCATTCCTTTGAAAATGAAACCTCTCACCTGCTTCATTTTGTCTCTATAATTTTTTAAGGAAAAAATAGTTGAAGCTTGTAGCAGCAGTTAAATGTGACAGAAGAAGCAATAATGCTTTACTGTCTCCCAAATATGTATCCATGCCTGTGTTTATTTTAAATACAGTGCCATTGGCTTGATCTATGATGTAGCAACTGCTTTGGTTGAAATATCTTTCCTGGAATATATAATTCTAGATTACCTTCTCCTTGATGAGCACATGAAACATCTTTCTTTGGATGTGGCATTGAAAGAAATGCTTGTCATCTGTACTATTATTCCTAAACAAAAAGTGCCACCATTTCACATCAAAGTTGCAGATAATAAAAGCAGCAGTTCGGTCTTTTATATATAGTTTTTTTCTTCTGCGGTGGGTTGACCCTGTCTGGAGGCCAGGTGCCCCCCAAAGCCGCTCTATCACTGCCCTCCTCAGCTGGACAGGGGAGAGAAAATATAACAAAAGGCTCCTGGGTCGAGATCGGGACAGGGAGAGATCACTCACCAACTACCGTCACAGGAAAAACAGACTCAACTCGGGAAAATTAATTTAATTTATTACCAAGCAAAACAGCGTAATGAGAAATAAAAAGCAAATCTTAAACGACCTTCCCCCACCTCTCCCTTCTTCCCAGGCCCAACTTCACTCCCCATTTCTCTCCCTCCTCCCCTCAGCGGCACAGGGGGGTTGGGAATGGGGGTTATGGTCAGTTCATCACACGGTGTCTCTGCCGCTCCTTCCTCCTCAGGGGGAGGACTCCTCACACTCTGCTCCTGCTCCAGCCTGGGGGCCCTCCCACAGCAGACAGTCCTTCATGACCTTCTCCAACATGAGTCCTTCCCACAGGCTGCAGTTCTTCACCAACTGCTTCAGCGTGGGTCCCTCCCACAGGGTGCAGTCCTTCAGGAACAGACTGCTCCAGCGTGGGTCCCCCACGGGGTCACAAGTCCTGCCAGCAAACCTGCTCTGGTGTGGGGTCCTCTCTCCACAGGGCCACAGGTCCTGCCAGGAGCCTCCTCCACTGCGGGCTTCCCACGGGGTCACAGCCTCCTTCAGGTGCCTCCACCTGCTCTGGCGTGGGGTCCTCCACGGGCTGCAGGTGGATATCTGCTCCACTATGGACCTCCACGGGCTGCAGGGGGACAGCCTGCCTCAGCATGGTCTTCTCCAAGTGCTGCAGGGGAATCTGCTCAAGTGCCTGGAGCACCTGCTCACTCTCCTTCTTCACTGACCTTGGTGTCTACAAAGTTTCTCACATCTTCTCGTTCCTCTCTCTGGCTGCAAATGTTACTGCCTCTCTTTTCTTTTTTTTTTTTTCTCCTTATTAACTCCATTATCCCAGAGGCACTACCACTGTCGCTGATGGACTCAGCCTTGGCCAGCGGCAGGTCCATCTTGGAGCTTGTTGGCATTGGCTCTGTTGGACATGGGGGAAGCTTCTAGTAACTTCTCACAGAAGCCACTTCTGTGGCGCTCCTGACCACTGAAACCTTGCTATGCAAACCCAAGACACCTTCTTATTTTATGTTATATTTGATCAGATCTGTGATATGAAGAAATTTATTTCTATACTACATGTGCACTGTATTGAATCAGATCTTACCAGAGTTAGCATAAAGAACTTCAACTGACCGCATTTGGACAGGTCGTTGAAGCAGGCTACCTTCCATAGTGAATACATATATAGTTTCATTTTATTAGTTTAAATCTTGTTTTGGTTCATATTTGCTCAGAAATCACAACTTCTGCTTAACCTTCAATCCTGTTAAGGTTTAACCACAGATGACAGTTAAAGCCCACACAGCCCCTTGCTGACTTCTCTCAAAAAGGTGGTGAAGAGAATCAGATGGGTAAAAGTGAGAAAACTCATGGGTTGTGGTAAAGACAGTTTAATAGGTAAAGCAAAAACTACACGAACACACACAAATCGAGGAATTCATTCACCACTTCCTATCAGGAAGCAGGTTTTTAGCTAGTTTAAGGAAAGCAGGGCTTCATCATAGAATCACAGAATCATAGAACCGTAGAGTCATAGAATCATAGAATGGTTTGGGTTGGAAGGAACCTCAAAGATCATCTAGTTTCAACCCACCTGCCATGGGCAGGGACACTCTTCTTAGTATCTAATCTAAGTCTATGTTCCTTCAGTTTAAAAATGTTACCCCTTGTCCTGTGACTACATGCCCTTGTAAACAGTCCCTCTCCAGCTTTCCTGTAGGCCCCCTTCAGGTACTGGAAGGCTGCAGTTAGGTCTCCCCAGAGTCTCCTCTTCTCCAGGCTGAACAAGTCCAAGTCTCTCAGCCTGTCCTCATAGGAAAGGTGCTCCAGCCCTTTGATCATCTTCATTGCCCTCCTCTGGACTCGCTCCAACAGCTCAATGTCTTTCTTGTACTGGGGACCCCAGAGCTGGATGCAGTACTCCAGGTGGGATCTGATGAGAGTGGAGTGGAGGGGGAGAATCACCTCCCTTGACCTGCTGCTGGTCATGCTGGTTTCGATCCAGCCCAGGACACAGTTGGCTTTTGTTGACGGTTCATGCTGAGCTTTTCATCAATCAATACCCCCAAGTCCTTCTCCTCAGGGCTGCTCTCAATCCATTCTCCACCCAGTCTGTAGCTGTGCTTGGGATTGCCCCGACCCACTTGCAGGACCTTGCACTTGGCCTTGTTGAACTTCATGCAGTTCACATGGGCCCACCTCTCAAACCTGTCAGAGTCCCTCTGGATGGCATCCCTTTCCTCCAGCGCATTGACCACACCACGCAGCTTGGTGTCATGGGCAAACTTGCTGAAGGTGCACTTGATCCCACTGTCCATGTGGCTGACAAAGACGTTAAACAGTGCCGGTCCCAATGCCGACTCTTGAGGAATGCCACTCGTCACTGGTCTTCATTTGAACATTGAGCTGTTGACCACAATTCTTTGAGTGTGACCATTCAGCCAATTCCTTCTCCGTCAAGTGGTCCACCTGTCAAATCCATGTCTCTCCAGTTTAGAGAAAAGGATGTCATGTGGGACAGTGTTAAATGCTTTGTACAAGTCAAGGTAAATGATGTCTCTCACTCTTCCCTTGTCCACCAACCCTGTAACCCCATCATAGAAGGCCACCAAATTTGTCAGGCACGATTTGCCCTTAGTGAAGCCATGTTGGCTGTCACCAATAACCTCCTTGTTTTACATGTGCCTGAGCATAGTCTCCAGGAGGATCTGCTCCATGATCTTGTCGGGCACAGAGGTGAGACTGACTGGCCTGTAGTTCCCTGGCATAACAGTTACTTGGGAAAACAAATAGCATCACTCCAAATGCCCCCCTGCCCCCCTTCCTCCTTCTTTTCCCTCATTTTTTGTTGCTGTGCACAGTGTTACCTGCTACGGAATATCTCTTTGGTCAACTGGGGCCAGTTTTCCCAGCTGTGTCCCTCCCAACTTCTTGTGCACCCCCAGCCTACTCACTGGTAAGGTGGCACAGGAAACAAAAAAGGCCCTGATGTTGTGTAAGCACTTCTCAGCAATAGCTAAAACATCCCTGTGTTATCAACACCATTTTGGTCACAAATTCAAAACATGGAACCTTACAAGATACTATGAAGAAAATTAACTGTATTCCAGCCAAAACAAGCTTAAAACCATATGCTGTCCTATCCATATGACTAAAACCCACACATTATATTGGGTGTTGAATAAAGTGAACCATCAAGCATGAAACTAAATCAAGTGTTTAAAGCTTATGTTAATCACAGAATCACAGATGGTTGATGTTGGCAGAGACCTCTGGAGGTCATCTGGTCCAACCCCCATGCTCAAGCTGCATCAGCTAGAGCCAGTTGCCCATGACCATGTCCAGATGGCTTTTGAATATCTGCAAGGATGAAGACTCCACTAGCTCTCTGGGCAACCTCTGCCAGTGCTCGGTCACCCTCACAGTGAAAACGTGTTTCTTGATGTTCAGAGGGAACCTCCTGTGTTTCAATTTGTGCCCATTGCCTCTGTTCCTGTCACTGGGCACCACTGAAACGAGCCTGACTGTCCTTTTTACACTGTCCCTTTGGGTAGAATCATAGAATAACTCAAGCTGGAAGGGACCCATAAAGATCATTGAGTCAGCTCCCTGCTCCTCACAGGACTACCTAAAAATAAACCATATGACAAAGCATCATCCAGACACTGCTTAAACTCTGACAGGCTTGGTGCCGTGACCATTGCCCTGGAGATTCTATTCCGGTGACCAGCCATCCTCTCAGGGAAGACCATTTTCCTTTCCCTGACACAGCTTCACTCCATTTCCTTGTGTCCTATCACTGGCCACCAGAGAGAGGAGATAGCATCTCCCCCACCCTTGAGGAAAGTGTAGACTGTGATGAGGTCACCCCTCAGCCTTCTCTTCTCCAAGCTGAACCAACCAATTGACCTCACCCATTCCTCGTAAGTTTTGACCTTGAAGTCTTTCACCATCTTGGTCATCCTCCTCTGAACACGCTCTAATAGTCTATGGTGGGTTGACCTTGGCTGGATGCCCTGTGCCCAGCAAAGCTGCTTTATGACCCCAGCTCCTCAACTGGACCAGGGAAGAAAGAATATGATGAAAGCTCCTGAGTCAAGATAAGGACAGGAAGAGATCACTCACCACTTACCATCACAGGCAAAACATACTGGACTTGGGGAAATTAATTTATTACCAATCAAATGAGAGTAGGCTAATGAAAAATAAAAGCAAATCTTCAAACATCTTCTCCCCACCTCTCCCTTCTCCCCAGGCTCAACTTCACTCTCAAATTCTCTACCTCCTCCCTCCCTGAGCAGTGCAGGGGGACAGGGAATGGAGGTTACAGTCACTTCATTACACTTGGTCTCTGCTGCTCCTTCCTCCTCACACTCTTAGCTCTTATTGCTGAACAGATGTCATATGGTATGGAATATCATTTTGGTCAGTTTGGGTCAGCTGTCCTGGCTGTGTCCCCTCCCAAGATCTTCCCCACCCCCAGCCTACTGGCCTTTGGGGGTAGGGGGGATGTTGGAGAGAGAGCCTTGCTGTGTGCCAGTACTGCTCAGCAGCACCCACAACCCTGGTGTGTTATCAACACCTTGAAAGCTACCAATACACAACACAGCACTATTGGGGCTGCTATGGGGAAAGTTACCTCCATCTCAACCAGACCCAATACAATCTCCACCCCTTATTCCATATCATTTGCATCATGCTCAGGTCTCCCATAATTTAATACATTTCTATACCTTCTAACCATCCCACTGTATTTAATTCTCATTACTGAAATCTCTTCTTACCAACAATTACAACTTATACTACATACTTAAACCATCTTTATGCCTGACATACAGATTTATACATTCTCATTAACTACTATTCCCTGTCCTTTAATAGATATTATTCTCCCATTCCAAGGGCTTCCTGTACTCCTCCAGTGTCCTTCTTATATTGAGGCACTCAAAACTGCACTCAGTACTTGTGGGGCTGCACCAGTGGAGTGTAGAGTGGGACAATCACCTCCCTCAACTGGCTAGCTACGCTGTGCTTGATGCATCCCAGGACACGGTTGGCCCTTTTGGCTGCCAGGGCACACTGCTGACTCATATTCAACTCGCTGTGGTTACATACATTGATGAGATCCCCCTTGAGCCTTCTCTAGGTGAAACAGTCCCAGCTCTCTCTGCCTTTCCTCACAGGAGAGATGCTCCAGTGTCGGACAGACTTCTCCAAGGGGCACCCGAGACTCAAAAAGCTTCAAGGAAACAACTGCAGTCATGAAACAAGGTAGAAGTTGGCAAAGGGGGTGGTCTGCCTTCTCAGGCTGGCTTTTCCAAGTTATTGCCTGCTACTTTTGTGGCATCAAGATGCCACTTGTGCCCTGGGTTTGGGATTGAGAATGCACTAAGGGCTGCCATCTCCTGCACATGGCCATTGCTTGGCAAGGTGACTCTGCAGAGGTACGAAGGTAGATGGAGTGTTTCCCACACTCCCTGGTTCAGCCACTGAGCTTTGTAAACAGGACAAGCAGAGCAGAACAAAACTGCAAGGACTCATGGTCATGGCAAGTCTTTGGATGACATCTCCTGCCCTGGGGAGGGAGTGTGGCTTGCAGAAGGAATGCCGAAGTCTTGTGCTGATGAAGGGGATCTCCCTAGGTCCTAGCAGGGAAGGGCTCCGCTGGACTCCTCCAGGCTGAGGGCACAGGCAACATGGCCCTCAGCTAACGAGCTCCCTGGCTGCTTGTGGCACAGCAGGAGGAGCTCCTGGCCAGGACTGGGCTGTGCTCTGACTCTTGGCCCTGCCGTGGTGACACCAGGAGCCTGCTGCAGAGAGTGGCAGAGAGGAGCCCAGCAGACTGTCCCAGCTGCGCCCAGTGCATGGCCACCATGGGCAGGGACAGCCCCTGGCCCTGGGCACAGGGACCTTCCTCCTGTGTGGCCCTCCCCTGTGACACAGGGCCCCGGCACCCCCACGTCACAGGGCCACCCCCCAACAACGCGTGTCATCGTGCCAAGGCAGGATGAAAGGGGCATCCTCCTGTGCCCCACTGCCAGCCTGCCAGGCTGCGCCATCAGGACTGAGCTGGCTGGGGGCTGCCCCACGGCGTGGCAGAGGGCGTCTTTGAGGGGCCAGTGGCATTAACTGGAGGGGCTGAGGGGGGGAAGACTTGAGGCTGGACGAGGCTTCTGGAGGTTCTCTGCCGCAGTCCCAGCTCCTGGCAGGGCCACGTTCAAAGCTGCGTCTGCTGGGTGGAAATCCTGCTTCTTCCTTCCTTCCTTCCTTCCTTCCTTCCTTCCTTCCTTCCTTCCTTCCTTCCTTCCTCCCTTCCTCCCTCCCTTCCTTCCTTCCTTCCTTCCGGGAATGGAGCGCCACAGACACCCGGAGGTGCCCACGGCTGTTGGGCCTTTTCGTCTGGATGGCAGAGGCAAAGTTTGGCTGGGTGGCCTGCCAAGCCCATGGGAATGCATTCTCGGTGCTTGAGGAGCAGTGCAGAGCTCGCCATCCTCATCCCCTGCAGAGCCAGTGGCAGCAGCACTAAGGAACAGGCTGCAAAGATGCTGCAAGGGCTATCAGAGCCAGCACCTCCCCCCGTGCTTTGGGGCACCCACTGGTGTCCTGCCGGGCACGGGAAGGATTCTCACCCCCGAGGTCGATCCGTCCGGGGGCTTTTGCCACTCTCGGAAGCCCCTGAGATGGATCCAGGCTGCGGGAGGGAAGGGGTCGGGCAGTGGTGGCGTCGCTGTTAGGAGTGACCACCCCATGGTGAGGCAGGTCTTGCTCACGTGCTCAGGGAACAGCCGATCGATCGCCAGCTCTGGGGTCAGGAAGGAATTTCCCCACCCCCCCCACCCCCGGGGCAGATTGGTGCTGGTCCCTGGGGGTTTTTCACCTTCCTCTGCAGCACTGAGCACGGCCCCTTGCAGGGGCTCCTCTGGGCCATTTTGGGTAAGTTCCTGCTTGCTGCTCTTGCAGCACCAAGACACCACTGGTGCCCTGGCTCTGTGGTCAGGAGGGATTTTTTCAACCCCGGGGCAGATTGGCACTGGTCCCCAGGTTTGGGTTTTTTTCCTTCCTCTGCAGCATTGAGCAGAGCCCCTTGCCAGGACTCCTCTGGGCCATTTTGGCCAAGTGCCTGCCTGCTGTTCTTGCATCAGGAATACACCACCATTGCCCTGGATCCCTCAGGAGCCGCCACTTTTCAGCTGCCCCTGCATTCCATAAAAGTGCAGTTTTCTCCTTCATCTGTGTTTGTGTTGTGTGTGTGCTGGTCTTGGCTGGGAACCTTGTCCTGCAGCTGTGCCATCAGCAATGGCACGTACACTCACACCATGGGCCTGGCAGCGCCCTGGAAGAGCTGGGAGGGTTGGTTGGCTGCCCAAGCCTCGCCTTGGTCGAGGTGTTCTCAGCAGCCGCAGGGCAAGGCATGGTCAGCCGCTGCCTCCTGGCCCCTCAACCTCAGCCTCAGGGATACACGAAGAGCTGCCTTTAAATTAATAGTTCATGGGCAGGAGAGAAATCAGGTGCAGAGGGCATTTGGTTAAAAACCTCTATCGTAATATCGAACTTGTATTAAACAAATATAGCTACCTCTTTTTGTTGCTAAAGATATTTGTGCACATTTCGGCTTACTAGTTTCAATAAAACTGTGCACTCTGAAGCAAAGGTGTCGGTTTTTAAATATGATTCTGCTCATCAGTCAGGTACTTAGTTTAAACATAAGGAATTATATTTTCATATCTCTGCTTTGCTCTGATTTGGACTATGAACTTTAACCAGAATCTCCCAGTTACCAGATAAAGTCCCCATTTTGTTTCAGTGTAGAATGAGGAGTAAAAAAAAAAGTAGAAAAGATGTGCCCTACAGCAAAAAAACATTTCCTTCCCTGTCCTTGTAATAAACTAGGAAAATGACTTCTTAGTGAAACTTATTGTATGCAACAATTATAAATTGAATGACAGACTGCTGCTCATGAATGTTTTGGGACTCACTTCACTGGAAATGCTGTAGCTTCAACTCGTGAGTTCTAGGAGTCATAGTAATACATTAATAACCTAAATAATTCTCAAAACAAACAGCAGGTTTAAATTGAGATGAGTTCAAGCTTAGTTGTTTTGTCGTGTTTTTTTTTTTTTTTTAAATTTTATTTTATTTTAAATTATGATGGGTTTAGAAAAGCATTGAGAATACAAAGAGTATTTAAGTTGAATGCTTGTGGGGACACTGCCTTCTACCATGCATCACTGAATTCTTAGCTTGAAATTCTGGCAAATGTAAATAGAAACACTGCTTATTTCTCTTTCTTTAATATGCAAATGAAGTATTCTCTACTGTAGTCTTTGGAAATGCTGCAAATCCCAGTGAAAAGTACAACTTGAATAAGTACAGGCAAAACTTAAACATTTTTTTTTTTCAGACACTGGGATGCAAACATGTAAAAACTCCTGGTCTGGCTGTCAGGGTGCAACAAGGACCAGCTGGTGTGTGGGGCACACACCGGGATCCCCAGGCTGACAGGGCAGAGTGTCACCAGCCAGGGTGCAGGGTGGGCACAGGGCGCGGGTTCCACTCCCCATCACCAGGCAAGGTTGTGCTAATGGGGCTGGACCAAGGTCAAGCTGGAAAGCTGAGCTGGCAAATCAGGATCAGGAGCATCCACAACCCTTGCAGCTGAACTGAGCAGAGGCATCAGCTTGGGGCCATGACAGTATCTGAGTCTGCAGTCAAGGTGATGCCTCTGGTGCTGCTTGTTTTATTGCACATGCAGAATGAAGCTGAGGTCTGTAGCTGGTCCCTCCTCAGGAAGACTCTGGTTAGTGATAGTGACAAATGTTGGAGTTATTAATGTGGGAGAAATCATAAAGAATGGAAATTAATGGAAACAAGAACTGTCTTGGGAGAGTAACTGACAAGTACTGTATATATATGTTCATAAGAAAAATGAGTAGGGAATAAGGATCATACAAATCTTATCCTCTCATTCTCCATAGTTATGGATTTTTATTGAGGTATTTGTTCTTATTTTCCATATATGTCTTTTTTTTTTTTATCTGAGCTTTTTTAATTCATTTTTTATTGAATACTACATTAACTTCAGACAATCATTTTCCTTTTAAAGTGATGCTCTCAGTCTTTCCAGATAGACTGTATTGGTTTTTTGTCAGAGACTATTTTCTACTTTCTGGTGTTAGGAAAGAAAATTGTTAGAATACTAGGTAGAATGAGTTTGAAACATCAATTTCTTAAAGGTACGACATGTTGCTAAGTATGGTAGCATAGCATATATGTTGGGATATTCTGCTGGGAAAACACATAAAAGAAAAGGGTATTACCTACATGAATCTTATGGCTTTTCTTACATCGGCTTGATTTTTCATAAAATCTGTTCTGAAACTAAAGGGTTTAATTTTCATCACTGGGGAAAAAGCATGATCAGAAACTATTTCCTCCCCCTGCTTGCATTGTTGAACTCTTGACATATATCACACAAAGATTTGCCGCAGGAGTGACGGGAAGATAAAGGTACTTTCCTTCCCAGCTGAGCATGTTGCCCTATCTGGTGATGTAGGGCTGAACTTTCTACCTTTTCCTTAGATCAGTCCTGCATGGCAACATATTTGGTACAATATTTGCCCTAGCTTAATCTTAATGAATTAACAGCATTGTTTCAAAAGGCTGGAGAAGAGCTTCTCTTTCATACTGTCCTGGATCTTCAAATTTCACTCTAAAATGTCAGCTTGTCTTCTGGGAAGAGAAGGAGTGGGATCAGTGACTACTGTCCTCAAACATTTACTGGATGCTTGCCTTAGAAGCTGTGCTGCTATCTCTCTGATTTTTGTGAGTGTTATGTTGGAGACTCACAGCAGAGAAATAAAGAGCTAGAAAATGGGTTGAAATCCAACTGCTTTTTTCTTTTTAATATTTCTTAAACAAAAGCAATTTTAAGAGCTCATATCATACTTCTAACAATCTCCTGAATCATATTTGTTCCCAAAACTATTTGGATTCTTCATCTTACTGTGCGCTTCATTCTACCTTTTGTAGTTGCACCACATTAATAAGATAAGCAGTTTTTGTCATCCATTTACAGCAGCTCAGGTTGTTATTTGAACCTTCAAAAATCTATTGGCAGTCCCTTAATTTTTAAGCCTTTAGGATACTAGCCATTTTGGAATTTTTAATTTAATCTTTACATGAAGTGAATTCTCCAGTAGACATGCAGTAAAAGGTGAGGAAGAATTATTGGCATGACGTAATGGACTTCAAAGATAAATTGTAATGTACTGCTCTAGCTGCGGCTACCAAGTAGTATTTTTGGTAAAACCTTGCTAGTTTACATTTTGGAGAGTCTGAAAGTGTCAAACATATTAATTATATTGACTAGGTCTATCACTGACAGAAAACAGTAAAAGCTTTTTATCTTAGAGGTTAGAGCTGACATTTTAGGACAGTGTTCTACACTGAAAATCAGAAATGCACCTTACAGATTTCAGAGTTGCCTGGATCCTTCCAAACAGAGGCTAGAGAACCCCCAAATGGTACCGCTGCTTTTGGCTGATCTTCAGAAAGCTTCCTTCTGCTCTGGCTGGTAGGTGACCACAGCATCAATCGGTGCTGCTGCAATGTGAAATATTGCAGTTCTAACTAAACTTTCCTCTGCAAGAGAGAGTCAGGTTCCTGAGGGAGTGGGTGTGTAACAGTGTTTAGGAAATAAAAATTGATGCCTCAACATCACTCAAAGAAGAAAGAGTGGCAGTTTGAGATGTTTATAAGGTGACAGGTATAAACACAACAGTATAGTAACCCTCAAAACACACAAATAGAACTAATGGATTTGTTATGTATGTCTAATGATGTCCAGTAAAAGATTATCTGGATTAATTGACAATTATGAGTCATGCTAAGACAAAAGACGTATCAAGCCTTTTTTTGATAGTAAGTCTTGCAAGAATCTTGTAAAAAGTCAACACTCTCTGAAATGAGCGATTTCTACTTCCAGAATGACCAGAAATAGAATGTGCTTTTAATTACATTTTTAATTATCTTTATAAGAGGAAACATATTTTAAGGCAATAAAAACTTAAGAGAAATAACAGAGCTGCAGAAAAATGGTTAGTATGAAATAAGCATGGCTCTTTAAGCTTCCTGTCTTTTCCATTTTTTTAATGAACAGACTATTAATTCTTATGGATGGCTGGGTAAAATTTTCATTCTGGCAGCATTATCCCTCCCACAAATGTAGGTTACAAAGGTTTCCTTCCATTAAAAGGCAATATTTCATGCTGAAGTTATGAATGTAAACCACCAGAGCAATGCAAACCAATGGAGAGCTTAGATCACATCACAGCAAAGTTTAATGCCTTATTAACAACCTCAATATTTTAGCCTTAGCCTTTAAAGTAAACAAGGCAAAAAGCATCATAAAATTAGATTAAAATGGTGAGGAATTGACACTATAATCTGGAAATTCTAGCATTTTTCTTAATAAACAAAAGAATAGCTTTATATAATCACACGTTCATCTGCTTTCTTAATATCAGAAATTCCTTCTCTCCTATCCACCTGTTTATCATCTCCTATCATATTTATTGTGAGTGACATTTACTTTGCAGGTTCCTTTTAATAATGTGATCCCAACAGTATGTCAGCATTGAAAATTATTTTCTCTAATGAGAAAAAAAAAGAATAGAGTAGAGAAAACATGCTGCATTTTCATTTCTTAAGTCTTGACTCCAGGAAGAAAAAGAAAAGGCAGAGCATGGGGTAAGCTCGCAGAAGAACAGAACTTCTGCTGTTTTCTGTGTCACTGTGCACTGCAGTCCTACTAAGGCTGTGAATCCTATTGCAAGTATGCTTATTCCAGTGCAATTGAGCAAGAACATGGTGCAATAGTAGTACTGATAACTTCTCCCTGGATAAGCATTGCACAATGCTTTGGAAAGCCACTTTTTTCATACAGATTATATTATGCCTTTTTTGCCCTTATATCAGTTTTAGTGATTGGTGGCCTGGACATAATTGTGATAAGTATCTGCAGAAGAGGAAGACTTTGACTATTTTCAAAAGGCAACAGTTTAGGAAGCTATTCCTTAACTGGATTTTAAAGAGTGAATTCCTTATTTTTTAAAGGTCTTATGCATCCTGAACATGTGGGGGAATCTCATCATAGGATTTCGCTGGAAGCTATAAGAAGTATTATCTTCCTATAGCTGTAATTGTTGCAGTGTCTGTAAAATCTATAAATTAACATTTCATTAGACCCCAAAATTTCCTTTATTGTTTCTTAAGGAGAAGAAAAATAATGTTATTTACTAAAATAAAATTATATAATTGTTTTTCAGATTCTTTGGTATTAAGTGGTGTTGATTTCAAGGGATTTAAGGTGGCAGTTGGTGACAACTCCCACTCCTTTGCAAAGCATTATATGTATTTGTTGCCACAGAATTGACACACGTACTTGTCTGACAATATGCAGGGGTTGGTAGTGAGTAATTTAAATCTATGCACCCCAAAAAAGGATTTTATTACACTTAGAAATAAAGCGTTTCAGCTGCTTTTGCTGCCTTTGCAAACATATTGCTCTACCCTCATTATCCACTCATTACTGTAGCTTTACATATATGTATTCTCCTGCTCTAAGCAGTACTCATATAACAAAACAGAATTGGGCTTTTTGTATCCTATCTTCTTCTCAAGCATTTCCAGGGGTAGGACTGATTATTTTTTACAAATCTACAATTTAATACTCCTGGTAAAATTAAAGACACTATGTGAATATTTGATTAAAATTTAGCTTAAATTCACAAAAGGAATTTTAAGGGAAATACCGACAAAAAGGGGGACCAAAAATTTGTTTATTGTCATAGTGTAACCCCAGCCAGCAACTAAGCACCACACAGCCCCATGCTCACTCCACCCCAGTAGGATGGGGGAGAGAATGGGAAGAGAAAAATTGAGAAAACTTGTGGGTTCAGATAAAGACAATTTAATAAGTAAGGCAAAAGCCATATGCACAAGCAAATCAAGACAAGGAATCCATTCCCCCCCTCCCATGGGCAGGCAGGTGTTCAGCCATCTCCAGGAAAGCAGGGCTCCAGCACTGTAACAGTGACTTTGGAAGACAAACACCATCAGTCCAAACATCCCCAACTCTTCCTTCTTTCCCCCAGCTTTATATACTCAGCATGATGTCGTATGGTGTGAAATATCCCTTTGGTCAGTTGGGGGTCAACTGTCCTGGCTGTGTCCCCTCCCACCTCCTTGTGCACACCCAGCCCCAGGTGAGATGGCATGTGAAACAGAAAAGGCCTTGGCTCTGTGTAAGCACTACTCAGCAATAACATAAACAAAACAATAACATAAACATCTCTACATTACTAACACATATTTGGTCACAAATCCAAAACATTGCCCCATACTAGCTACTATGAAGAAAATTAACTCAATCCCAGCACATTTTTCTTTCTCTTTCTCTTTCTTTCTTTTCTTTCTTTCTTTTTCTTTCTTTCTTTCTTTCTTTCTTTCTTTCTTTCTTTCTTTCTTTCTTTCTTTCTTTCTTTCTTTCTTTCTTTCTTTCTTTCTTTCTTTCTTTCTTTCTTTCTTTCTTTCTTTCTTTCTTTCTTTCTTTCTTTCTTTCTTTCTTTCTTTCTTTCTTTCTTTCTTTCTCTGTTTCTTTCTCTCTCTCTTTCTCCTTTACTCTCCTTCCTTCCTTCCTTCCTTCCTTCCTTCCTTCCTTCCTTCCTGTAATGCCTAGAAGTTTGGTCAGGCTCTTTAGTTAGACTTAATCGAAGTTCGAAAAGTACATTATTTATGTTTGGGATGAGAAATAAATGCAACAAATCCACTGCAACATATCATCAACTTCTTCAGCCCTTCAACTGATACAGCTATCCAAAGGCTTTTCTGTCACTGGTAATATTGTGGAACTATTTAATATTTTATCGTTTCTAAGCAGATGTAGTTTGTAGGCAGCATTTGGAACCTAAGTAACGTGTTAGCACAGATCATAGATGAGATGAAAGTCATCATCAGATTGATTACTTGGGATTATAATATGTCCAGATATGTACAGGTCTCTTAGAAATGTTGATTCACTTGTAAATCTGCTTTCCAATTTACAGTAGAAAGTTTTCTTTTTGGACAGAATGTATTTAACATTAGGTGGTCACCTAGTTTTACATGCTCATTTCCTACTTCTGTGTCCATTATAGCTATATCTATCTATATCTATATCTATCTATATCTAGATCATCTATATCTATATCTATACCTATATCATATCTATCTATCTGTTTCACTCTTGCATTGAGTGTGCATATGTATGAAGTTTAGGTAATACAACACAAACTAGAAATATACAAAAGAATAACCATAATATGTCACTTCCTGCTGATACAGAAATGCATAGAGGCCAATATAAACGTTAAAAGGGAGTCAAGCAAGGCAAAAATCTATGAAGAGGACTGGTGCTAACTAGAAACTGCTCAAATGGTAGAGACCTAGCAAAACACCGATATCTTAATATAATTTTGAGTGAGCACATGGAACAAGTGTTTCTGGCTTCCCTGTTACATAGATAAGTCACAATTCTTCAGGTGTTTGTACTGGAGATGTTTAAACTGTCTTTCTCATATGGAGAATTTTCTTTTTTCTTTGCAAATAACTTCTGGTTTCTCACTCCATGAGTTTGATGTGCAGCTCTAAGTTTGTTTCTTTACTTTCTCCATTTTTCTTACTATTTTTTTAAACAATGTCTTCTGAATTGAGCTCAAGTCAAGAGCTAGTGTGTGTGGTGAGTATATGGTGTGCTTGTGGTATGCTCTTGTGGCTCAGAGGCAATAAAGAATCGTGTGAGAGAAGCTACAGCTAGGTATTTTATCTGTGGCTCTTTAACATTGTATGCTTTCTTTTCTTGTCCTGCAAAAGCTTGACCACCCCTGTAATATGAAATTTAATCATGGAATACGTTGGTTATCTATTAAACTTTACTTTCTGTAGTGCTGTTCTATCTGTGCTTTGTGAGTAGTCATTTATCATCTTCTTAGTTGGGAAATGTAATATTCTTTATCGCTCTGAATGTGCCTGCTAGGGAAATGAATATAAGGCTGTAGAAAGAGTGAAGAGCTATGACTTTATGTGTTTCTACTGATTCTTTATGTGGCCAAATAAGTTAATTCACTTTATCATTTATCTGCTATGTGATCAAAATGATCATTCATTTCACATAGCACAAAAGTCATATGGAAATTCCTCTCTCACTTGAGTTCTCAGTAATACTACATTTTTTCTGTGTAATGTAACAAACTTGAAATGTTCTATTTGCAAGCATTATATAAAGGTCTTAACCTTAACTTTTTCAACCTTGCTTGGGTTTTTAAATTTTTAATAGTTCCCCACATCATTAAAGAATTATATTTATGTCTCCTAGAAAAAGTCCAGTTGATCTATATGGCTAGTTTTAACTTTGCCGGTGATAGAAGCTATGTTATTTCTCAATGCAATTTTATTTCAGCAGTCCTTCAAATATTGCCTGTAACAGACGTAGTCAATACTGTGTCAGGGAAGTGCATGGGAAGGACAGCAGCCAAGTATCACCTCAAGCATTCAAAAGAATTTGTAAGAGTTAGGCTTCTGATGCACAAGACTCTTCTTTATAATGTTGTTCCACTTCTGTGTCACATCCATGCAGTTCTGACTTGATGTATAATATATATGATACTACATAAATATACATTGCTTAAAAGTTATGCCAATTTCATTTTCAGAGTCAATCTCAGAAGAACATTTAAGCAACAACTGAAGCTAAATCAATGCAACTTAATATACTGTTTTGCATGTTCTTTAAGGATTGTGATGAGGGAGACATCTTTCTAATTGCTGTGGAGTTGCCTGTGCTCATCAGGAAATCACTGGGTCTTCTCCCTAGGTAATTAAAAAATCCGATGTAACATCACAAAAAGGTTAAAACTTCATTTTTTGCTTTCATAACTTTAATTGTCAGAAAGGAACTAAAGTTTAGAAAAACAGAATACCTTTAAAGAAAGAAATCAACATCTCACTCTAGTTCTCTCCATCTATACTGAAACAAATCAGCAGCTTCTGAGGCAGACAGGGACTCGTTTACAACAAAAAGTAAGTATTTTAAAAGCTGTATATAATAAATATAATATGCCTATGCAAGGTTAGCTGATGTGCTTTTTGAGCTTTCCTATCATTGACACTAAAAACGCATTCAAATGAAATGACCAGTTCTTAGATTTAACAGGATGAACCAAACATTTTCCTCCCACCTTAGCAAGACAGCAATATACACAATAAAATAACTTGCAATACTGTAAAAGCTTAAACAATGTGAGATTCTTCCCTAAAACAAAAATACCTTTCTTATGACTTTGTGACAGAGAATTGCTGATGAAAATAATTTGCATTGACAGGAATTGCCTTATTTCAAGATAGTATGGCTTGGGTTATAAATCACAGATAACACAGTAGTGAGGAATAGCTTAGGATTTTGTTACAGATCTTTCTTCAAATGTAAATTATTCTCAGTGCTTAAAACCTTTAACTGAGCTAAACACTGAGTAATTTGGAAATCATGACCAAGTAAGATGTTCTCAGTCCTTTCATATCTTTTATTGCTAACTCTGTGGATCCTTCTTTTTGAGCATGAAGGGTAATATATCATATGATATATAAGGCTGTCTTCACTTGCACTTATGAGATTGTTATGTGTTTAATATCTTCATAGCATTATAATAATATTGAAGTTAATTTTGTTGCAATATTAACAAAATTATCAAATATGAAGTGTTTCTGTGGGGTTTTTCCATGTTTTTTTAGTGGGTTTTTTGTTTGTTTGTTTTTAACTCTGGTCATTTAACTCTTTGGTCATTTAAAGGAAAGAGATGCACTTGAGGCAAAAACCACATACCTTTGACTGGGGGAAGCATGGAGTTCCAGTTTGGAAGCATGGGGTTTCGGCCCACACGAAGTTCCTTCACCTGTTGTCCAGCGTAGTTGGGACATCTAAATTCATATTTTCAGTCCTTGGAAAAACTTCTGCATGTATTCGGGAGACCTCCTCTAGGTGTTATAGGTGATAAGTAATTTGGAGAAATCATATTGTTCTGTAGTCCTACTGATACCACATCTCTAAAGAATCCAGTTGTGTGGTGACTTTGCAGAAAGTGAAAACTACTGGGTTTTACACACATTACATCACCCTATACAGAAAGTTGAGAAACAACGTGTTAAAAATATACAGAATTATATATCCAAGAATAATAAACTGGGGGTAGGAGCAAATGTAACAGTTTGTATCCATTTCTTATGCCTTCCCACTCTGACCATGTTACAAAGGAGGATTCACAACACCGTATAAAATTAAAGGCAGCAATGACATGAAGGTATGCTACGTGTATTACAATACATATTTTTTAAATGAAAATTAGTTTGCTTTCTTTTGTATGAACTTGAACTGAGGTATAGCTGTCTCTAATCTCTTTCTCATTGATGCATTTTTGTCTGTGTTAGATACATCAAGTACTGCTGAAAAACCTAGGAGTTGCTCACACATGGGCTTTAGGAGTAAGTTCTCCAAAATCATTCTTCTGAGCTGACAAGACTGACTATAAGACTGGCTGAGGATGCATAACAATCTAGGTGGAAATGGATTTTAACCATCTAGGTGGAAATGGATTTTAGAGTGTTCTTTCACTTCTGTTTCTTTCCTTTTACTCCCATGATTGCATAATGTACTCTTCAGCACACAAGTTCACTCTCAGCAACCTTTTCCCCTTCCTCCCCAGTAGTGGGATCACAGCTTTTTCTTTTAACAGCAGTGGCATGTAAGACACCACAGTCTAGATATACAGAAGGATTAATATTTTATCATCATATGGGATGATAATTGAAAAAAAACAGGTCCAATTCTTGGACAACACATTTAGCCTATAATTCTGAAATGTTTGCTTAACTCTTCATAATAATATTCAGGGCCCTCTATTATGTATCCTTAGCCCTCGATTTCTTTCTTGAGATGAATCTGTTATGAATTTAGATCTCTCAGGATCACATTTAGAAAGTTTGTTTCCACTCTTTCTGAACTATGTGAGGTTCATGCTGCTATGAGTGAATGAACTTTAGATGTTGATCACTGACCACTGAATACCTGTCATTTAGACAGAAATAGAATTTACTGAACCTGCTTGTTATTTCATAAAGTACAGTTTTAGAATAAATAAATGTCCTGGATATATTTTCAGAAGTGTTGCTTGATTTCTCTTTTCTTTAAACATCATCCTTTAGAAAATGGATTTTCTGAAAATAAAAAGTTTAATTTATTAAAAGAAACACATAGAAGACAGCAATGTTTTGAAGAGTTCTTCTACCAGGTTTAAATTCCAACATCTAAGTATAGAAAGGAGTCCTTACCCCTCTTGCTAAGTTCTAAGTCCAACAGAGTCTTAGCTTAAGTGCTGCTACAGATAGCTTCTTGTGTAATTTTGATGCATTATTTCCAGAGCTTTCAGGGATTCAGTTTATTTGGGATTTTTGGAACTTTGTTGAAATTTGAATATAACACTCCTTTGAGCTCTAAAATACTGCAATTCTGTTTTATGTCAAGATGAACATGATCTAACAAACTGAAGAAGATCAACAGATAGCTGAAAAACATGAATCTTGTGGTAGGTTAACTTTGGCTGGGCATCAGGTGTCCACCAAGCCACTTTATCACTCTCCTCCTCTGCTGGACAGGGAGGGGAGAAAAATAAGATGGAAAAAAACTTGTGGGTCAAGATAAAGCCAGTTTAATAAAGCAAAGGCCACATGCAGAAGCAAAGGAAACCCAAAAGATTTTTTTGCTACTTTCCATCAGCAGGCAATGTCTGGCCACTTCCCAGGAAGCAGGGCTTCAGTACATGCAGCGGTTGCTCCGGAAGACAAATGTTGTAAACAATGAATGCCCCCTCCCCTTGCCTCCCCCTTTCTCTTAGCTTTTGTTCCTGAGCAGACGTCATATGGTATGGAATATCCCTTTGATTAGTTTGGTCCAGCTGTCCCGGCTGTGTCCTCTTCCAAGATCTTTCCCACCCCCAGCCTACTGCTGAAGGGGTCAGAAATGTTGGGGAGACAGCTTTGATGCTGTGCCAGCGCTGCTCAATGGTAGCCAAAGCACAGTGCAGCACTGAGGGCTGCTATGGGGAAAACTTACTCCATCTCAGTCAGACCTTGACTGGTAAACTGACATCCCTAGGTGGTTAATATTCTGGAGGTTCAACTTGCTATATAAGTTGTAAAGACTAATTTTGTATCACTGGTGCTGCACTGATACTGTGACGACTGCTTGCTTTATCTTACAAGCCAAATGAGGGGTCTGATTACTATTGCACCATGTGTTTGAAGCACTGTACTCTCTCTTGGGCATAGAAAGCACCATGCATTACCAAATTCTGCTGAAGTAGAAATGGTGATTTGAACTTACATGAAATATTTTCACAAAATGTCCTTCCTGGAGAAGAAAAAAACCAAAACCCAAAGCCCTTTTCTCATTTAAAAAAAAAAAAAATCGCCTAAATAATTTCCATTCCAGCAATCAAAATGCTGCTGATGTTAGCATGCAAATGAGTAATCGCTGCTGAAGAACTGGGCATACTATTGCTGTGCCAGACATGCCAGAACTGTCACTAAGTAACTGGTACTTGCGTTTAGAGACAATGATGTCATCCTGTTAACTCAAAAATCATTGTCCCCTTAACACAGTAAATGAAAATGTAGTGTTTCTCAGAAATTACAAATTTACATGTACATTTTTGTATCTTTTATTTTTTAGATTAGCCTTCAATTTCTTGCTTAGCTTTCTTAACACATTCTAGGCAAATTCCTATTTAATGCAAGTTCTTCAATAAATCCTCACTGAGTTCTTGCATTTCATTGAAGTTCTTAATTTACATCTATTCTAAAGTTAGGAAAATGTATTTTTATCTTTGCAGGACAATGTGGTGTTATAGTTCGAGAGTCACATGCATTCAAAGCTCTCCTTTCAGTTTTTTTGAGTGCAACAAATAAGCCTCTTCCTCTCCAGAAAGATGCCAGACTTCTAAATTTAAATTGAACATAAAGACTATAAGAGTATTGACAAATGGTTTAATAAAGCCTACTTAATACACAAATATGAAAGAGTGACTGCCGACAAGGAAAGAATTATGGCATTGTTTTTTTGAACATGGAAGCACTTTACATTAATAAGGACTCTTTTGGTGACTTTAAAACTAATCCTTATTATTTTGATATCACCAGTGTTTAATATTTGCAAAATACTCTACACACAGAGGCAACATTTTCAGAGAATGTAACCTACAATGAAAAGACCCTCTTGGGAAAATAGATAGGAAGGATAGATAGAAAAAAAAAAAAAAATAGTACATCATCTGTTAGTGTTTATTACTGTTTTTTTACTTGACTTACATAATTGGTTAGTTTAATGACTAAATGGTTATTATAACACATATGTAAACATTGTAAGACACACTGCTTAATTCAAGGACTGAAGTGGCAACAGGAGCAGACTGTTTACCTATTACTTTTCCTAGCATTCCTCCATCACGTAGCTTTTCCCTTGCCCATTACTCTTTCTTGTCATTCCTCCCCCTGTATTTGCACTTACATTTGTGGAGTCATCGTGTAGTTGTACACTTCCCATCACCAACGTAGCTGAATGAATACCCTCATTTGGTACATGAATGATACATCAAAGATTATATCTAAAGAGAGCCATAGGTTTTGCAACACACTGTACTTCCAGAATTCAATGGTAGCTCCATAGATTGCTTGTAAAAACTGAAAAGGTTAGGTGGCACCTAAAATCAACAAGCATGTTACAAAAAGATCACAGAAAGTGAGTCTGCTTATAATGAGTGTTGTGACAGTAGCCTGTAGGAAGGCGTACAGCCGTACTGCTGCAGCCTCAGCAGGTGAAGAGCATGCCTTGATAGCCTGTATCTTTGTTTTTGAAGTTCTAAACCCTAAGTTAAGGACTGACTATTAAGACTTTCTGTTTCATGTAAAGTACACCAATTATCCTTGTAGTAGGGACTGAATACCAAATGTTTTCTGGCTGAAGTTTTATAAATGTGATAGAGATGTTATCTCTTTATAACCAAGTGAATCTTGGCTTCTTTTCTATACAGCAAAACCATTTCAAGGGTAAGGGCATAGATTCACGCTTTGTAAAAAGCATAATGGAAATAGTTGTTCAGTAGGGTAAATTGTTTTGCAGGCAAGTTCTCAAAAGTATTTTCTGCTTAAAGCATGTAATAAATTAGAGCACAGAGGCATTTAGTGAAAAGCAAATGGTTGAACTCAGAGTACAAAAGCACTTTTCTTTGCTGATATTCCTGTCATCCTTTGAGAAGAGACAAACTATGACTGCATTTAATTTTAAAAATACTGTTTTGGAGGACTATCCTATAAGCCTTCTGGAATTGAATTCCCAGTGCAATTATCACACCAAAAACTTGGACAGGACAAACGTTTGCTTTTTTTTGAACTCCTCTCCCTTACCCAAACTTAATGAAGATGCTTAACATTAACTTAAGCCGTAAGAACTGAAAGCATTATTTTACCTTCCTTGGACAAGTTGTCACAAGTTTTCTTGTCTTGGACAAGAGCAAGCAACAAAAAATGAGACCAAAAGTAATTTCCTTTGGCTAAGACCAAATAAGTTTCAGAAGCCCTGGGTCAGGCACCAGCTGCATCCAAACTACCATTTCCCCCCTAGATTATTAGATCCCACTAGCAAGAATTAAGAATAAACTTGTCATAGATAAGATTCAGGTATTCTGTAACAGTGGCTCCTAAGAAAACTTACATATGTCAATGAACAAGTTTCTTTAGTATTAGAGTGGAAAGGTCAGTATGTAAGAACATTCTTTCACGACTAAATGCACAGAAATACCACTAAGAAATTTGTACTATTCATTTCCACGTATTACAGTTTCCTCAAACTCATTATCTTTATTTAAAAACATTTACAACCAGATGGTGAGAGTCTTTAAAACCATTACTTCATATGCATATATTTGCTAATAAGCTTATTAAGTTATATTATAAATGGAGTTAAAGATTATGTCTTCATTAAATAATTTCAATATGTGTGGATAAATGTCTTTCTAACATCACTACATTTATTTAAACAAACAAACAAAAAAATCCTGAATGATATTTGTGCATACACAGTTCTTGAGTCTCTGGATCCTGACATTTAAAGTCAGCTCAGAGAACCAGAGGGCAGAAGAAATATGACGTTTCATTTTGGCTGGATATCTGTCTTTGTAAATTAGCTCATGCTCCCACACAATGGAGAATCTATCAAAGTCCGTAAGTGTAAGTCTTGATATCCAGTCAGTGACTTAAAAGATCAATACTTCTACACACAAATAATCTACACTTGTCTTTGGCAACTGTGACCTTTATCACATATAATTCTAGATTTAGCTGTCACAGAATAAGTTGCTCAATCCGTACCAATGCCTATGTAAATCTCTTGCTCATGTAAAACATACACACAATAGCAAGTTATCTTGTAACAATTTTACTTATTCCTCATGAAAAGTTTCTTAAATGCATAGTTTTTCAATTCCCAGGCTGAATGTTTCTCCAAATTCTAAACCAGATGGTGCCTAGCTGATGCTGCTTCTGTGGAGTATTTCAGGATGCAAATAAGTTACTAATTTTTTTCCTCTCTAAAGTTGCTATAATGATTTTGTAGCCTAGGATTCTTACCCTCTTGAATATTTGAACAAGCTGTCCAAATACTTCATTGGAAAATTGTTGGTTCATAGGGTTTTTTTCTGCAGTCATGCTACAGAAAATAAACTGGAGCAGAGAGAAGGAAGAATTATGTAATAAATAAAGCACAAGTAGAAAAAATAGATTGACAATAATGAATCAATATTTCTCCTTGTATTTTAAAAAAACTATTGTTGACATGTAGCTGCTCATGATGCTAGTGTCCATCACTCTTTATGCCAATGCATTCAGAAACATTGAGAAATTTTGTAGAAGAATCAAGTACTAATAGTGACCTAGAAGTTATCTGTACTTCAGTAGAATGCAGGTGATTGGAATACCTGTCATTTACCTAAAATTACACATAAAAACGCAGCAGCGTCTAAGAAACCAACTGGATATTTCCTTTTTTCATTAATTAACACAAGAACCCCCATGTATTAGCACTAAATCATCCACCTTGTGTGTCTATTTCATCAAGTAAAGCAACCATCATATCTTCAATGAAGCCAGCTGCTGATGGGTGTAAGAATTCTTAAAATCACAGAGGTAGGAGGGGAGAAATTCTCTGCAATTTAAATAAGGTTTGAAATGTCAGGCTCTCCTAGATTGTATCTCTTCCTAGTTATGTATGAAAGCCTCATCTGATTTATTCAAGGACATGTTTGATAACCCAAATTTGCAGTGTTGCTAATAAGGAGCAGAATATATATACCCTCAGCAGGAGGATGATTTAAAATGCTGTCACAGTGATATAGGAAGAAACATGCTTTGAAAAGAGATTTCTTTGCTTGTCACTTGCATTACTGCAGATACGAAACCTGTTTTCACTCAGTACTTGTACAAAAGCCTATTTTTTAATCAGGTTATCTTTTTCTAGAATATCCACATTAACATTAGAAAATGTTTCTGTTATCTTTACTTTTATCTTTGCTTCTGTGTAAAGTAAAAATCTTATGGGAGCAGTTTTAAAAAGAAAGCACCATTGATGGCAATAAAGACCTAAATGTACAGCCCTCATTATTACACTTTTTAACAAGAGTACCAAGGCAAAGAAGAAATGAGTACATAATAGACATTGGGAGGGGGTGACAATGTTAGAGACAAACAAGACATTGCCAAAGAAAGTGTGTAGTACTTTAAGCAGCACATTCTGCCCTATTTTTAGATATTTGGTTTTTAAGTGATTCAGCATGTTCTTGCTCCAACTCCATCCGCTTTATGGATCTCAGAAATCCATTAGGTTTCACCCTTTCCACTTCAGGGGAATGGCATGTAGATATGCAGGGGTTTAACTTAGTTTTTTCAGAAATTGATGAAGAATATGGTTGCAGTGGACTGGATCTAAGGGGATAAAAATTCATGGTTGACTATCTCTTAATTTTTCTTATGCTGCCTATAAGAGTGAGATGCCACGTTGCCTCAGTTGGGAGTAACAATGATTGCTCTGGAAAAGCAAGGAATATAATCCCACCAGAATGTCATTGGGCCTTTCTGAGTGGCAGATCATGTTAGGTCTGTAAAATGGTGCTCCCTGTACCTGAAGTTAATATCTGTTCTTATGCTATGTAGGCTTATTGGGCTTATAAGGTCTCTATGATGCTTGTACTGTGCTCCACCATAAACTTTGAGACAGCCCATTCATGGTGTTGAGGTGGTTTCTGATTGATATTCTAAATGCATAGACTGCCAAGAATATACCAACTCAAGTTTTGGAACCCCAAATATAATTGTTTGCAAACTACAGTTTAAACAACATGACTCCTTGCAAGCTAATACCATAAGTAGAACTCCTTGTTAATCAGTAAAATTTATTAAGGAAAGCATAAGATTTATTGTTCTGATTGTAGAGCTGAGCAAATATAGAAAGAATGTTTTCCTTTATGAATATAAAGTGCGAATGGATGTGCAGCTCAGACCAAGCGTTATTCTAGCCTAACTGCTTCAGCGCTTCAGCTGTCACTGACATTCAGAGTATCCCAGGGTTCTCATACCCATCAATTTCACAAAAGACCACCTTTGTTCAGGCAGAAGTGAACAGGTTGAGCGGCTCCTAATGAGATCTTAGTTTTATGTTTGCATTTTAATACCTCCGTGGCTCACTTGTCCAACATCAGGCAGGCCATGTGGTATCTATGATAGTTCCCTAAACATGGGCTTATTTCACATGTTGCCCACTTGCCCTGTATCTGAATACATGAAGATCCTGGTACATTTATTCATAACATATCATATATAAACTTTTATACAGCAGCACAGTGATATTTTGTTGTTGTTGTTTTCTCTTCTTTTCCTGATAGCTTGTAACATTTACTTTATATTTTGACCATTTTCACCCTTTTGATAGGAGCGTTGTAATGGCACTCAGATACTTATCCACAGTTCCAAAGATGTCTTTCCTGAGCCCAAAAATGGATTACCTGGAATCCCTTATTGCCACATATAGTTGTGGGTGTTCTTTCATTTGGTTATTACTTTGTACTTTGAACACCAAATTTCCAACTGCCAGTTTATTATCCAGTTAAAAAATGTTGTAAGCTGTTCTGGAAATTCTTGAAGAAGATGGGAAGATATTCTGAAAGAAATAAAACTCCATATTTTTACCCTACATTCTTTTATAAGCATCTGCTCTTGACACCATAAGAAACAAGATCTTTGGTCAGACTCAGTACATCTGTGTTCCTAACCTTCTGCTGTTCTTCACTGTCAGCTTCTGGGCTGATGAGTGAATTTTGTGAGATCACGTTTCACATTATTTGTGACACACAATACCTTTCATGCTCTTAATCTGGGATTTTGAATTCTAAGCGGTATTAAAACTTCTTTTTCTGGAAGTAATTTTGCAAAGAAGATTTAGCTTTGTGCATACATTCAGACCTTATTTTGTAAAGATAAGACAAATAGATTTTCTCACCCTAACACCTTCTGAGAAGCATTTAATTTGCCAGTGTACACTGACCTTTAATTACATGAAAGATTGTAACTTGAGTCAAAAGCACTTTAGCTGCTGAGGTTTGCATAGTGGTCTATGCTTAAGATGATATTTGGGAAATAAGGAGGATTTTAATCTGTCCTGTATCACACCTGGGAGAGAACAAGGTTCAGGAAAGGACTGCTTTCTTTTCTGTAGCACTATTTTCATTGTCCAAAGTAGTTTACCCCTTCTCCTTTTCCTGTTTGTATGCTTTTCCCTTCAGTTGAAAAAGAATGACTCAGTTCAGGTAAAAATGATGTAGACTTTTCTCCACTATCTTCTCCAGTCAGAAAGGACTAAAGGGATTTCTCTCTTCTAAGGTTCCCTGTTCTGCCCCTGTGTTAAGTGCTTAAGGTCTATTCTGAGTTGCTATATCATTCTTCTGCTTAGGAACAATTTCACAATGTAATTGTTCTGGGAAGAAATGATCTGAACCATATCAACCCATTTCACCCAGGTGTTATGACATGGTTACTTAATTTTTGACTTGCAAAAGCTGTCTATTCTATCTGTTAAGTGGGATTGACTTACTGATGGCATGGAGCCTGTAATGTCTCATTAACATAAAAATGGAGACTGTTAAGACTGCTACCTTCACTGTCAAGTCTGAAAAAATATACAAATATTTCTACCCGAAAACATAGCAGCAGCTTTGGTAAACTATGTTCAAGGTGAGAAAATATCAGCAGAATATGTATTTGCTGTTTGATTATCATTAATTTTCAGAAGGAAATGGTCCTAAACTAATTGCAATAAAAAGATAAGGTCTCTAAACCTTTCTATAGGATATTGTGTATCTGTTCTAATGAAAATTATAATAAAATCTCTTTGCTACATGTATATGTTTAATGGAGAGTTTAAGAGTGAAGGCCTAACAGAAGTCCTGTCACTAAGTTTCATAACAGTGATCTGGGGCCAGTTCCCAGTATATAAAAAGGCAATTAGAAGTTGTTCAGAAAAATGAGATCAATTCAGCTCTTCAGTAAATCCAGCCATGGATATCTTTTAAAAATTATTTTTTTTTCCCATTTGTGCATTTATCTTTTAAGACTTAGCTTAGAACCCTAAGTTCAGCTCCAAGTCTACCATGGAAGATTTTGATTTCTTAAGACAGTAGGTAATGAAATTTGTTGCTTTACTTTAGACAGGTAAAATTTCTTCAGTCATAATTAGGGCTAGATTGCTGGCAACAAGGGGGTTGCCATTCTGGAGAAGATATAAGGTTTGTTTAGTCCATCAAAGGCAGCAACCTCAGTGTCAAAGAGAGTGTAATAGCCTTGTTGAAAATAAATGGAAGAACAACCTTACTCTACGATTTGATATTTTTATAATTGCATATAATTAGGTTGTGATTTAAACCTTGAACTAAGAGGTTTCATTTCCATAAAATTTGATAGCTTCCATAAAATTTGATATTTTCAACTGTTATAATTTTGATTATATTTGCGCTATATATATATATAAAAAATATATAAATCCCTCTTTTTGAAGATTGCTACATTTTTTATCTCCATGACATACTCGGACAATTGCTTTATTGGGTTATTGTGCATAACATTAAAATTTATAAGGAGTGTTGAAAATTACTTTAATTTGAGTTCCATTTTGTGTTAGAACAGAATCTATCCATCTACCTTCTGAAAATAATATGCTATTCAGAGACATTTTCAGTATTAATCTTTTCAGTATGTTTTCATTTGAGATCTTTCAATACCTTTGTTATTCTTTTTCTTCTCTGAGCCACTTGAAACTATTAGCCTTCTTTAGTTGGAAAGTCCATATACAATATCTTATATATTATTAATATATATGAATGTTTTCTATACAATGTATGCAATTCCATATGCTGCCTTTAATATTGTGATTTGGTTCTGATTGTAAGTGGGTATGAAACTGAGGTCTTTACTGAGCTGTGACTATTAAAACCCATCCTCCAATGGTACAGGTAATTTAGAACCACAGAAACCATATTTTCCTCCTCAATGATCATTGGTTTTCTTTTATCAGCTTTGAACTTTATTTGACATCATGTTACCAATGTATCTAACTTTGAATATGATTCACTGAAGTTCCTTACATTCCTCTCTGAACTTGACCAATCAAATAACTTTGTGTCATCTGCAATTTTTTGTTACCTTGTTGCTCATTCCTTTTCCAGATTATTAAAAAATATAATAAATAACATTGGATCTAGCACAGAATCCCCAGGCATTTTATTATTAATCTTTTGCCTTTTTCATCAAATAATTTTTTAATGAAAATAGGTCATTTAATATTTGGTTTCTGTCTCCAAGCCAGTTTCTGATCCATATAAATTCTTTGCATCTCATCTTATGCCTACATACTTCCTCTAGTAGCCTTCTCTAGAAGGTCTTGTCAAAGATCTTTTGAAAGTTGTATGAGGTTTATGTGGCAAGGTTTTGACAGCAGAGGGGCTGCAGGGGTGGCTTCTGTGAGAAGATACCAGAAGCTGCTCCCATCTGAGACAGAACCAGTTTCAGACAGCTCCAGGACAGTCCCACTGCTAGTCATAGCTGAACCCATCAGTTATGCTGGCAGTGCCTCTGGAATAACATATTTAAGAAAGGGTAAAAGTCCTGCACAACAGCAGCTGGGAGAGGAATGAGAATATGTGAGAGAAACAGCCCTACAGACATGAAAGTCAGCGAAGAAAGAGGGGGAGGAGGTGCTCCAGGAGGAGAGATTCCCCTGCAGCCCAAGGAGAAGATCATGGTGAAGCAGGCTGTCCCTCTGCAGCCCATGCAGGACCCCACATCAGAGCCGGTGGACATACTGTGAAGGTAGCTGCAGCCAAAGGAGAGCTTATGCAGAAGTGAGCTTTCTGGCAGGAGCTGTGACTCCACGGCGGACCCATGCTGGAGAAGGCCATTCCTGAATGACTGTACCTCTGAAAAGACATGGGCAGTTCTTGAAGAACTGCAGCCCATGGGAAGGAGCTATACTGGAGAAGCTTGTGAAGGACTCTATCCCATGGGAGGAACCCCATAATGGAGCAAGGGAAGAGCATGAGGTAATAGAAGTGGCAGAGACAAAACGTTATGAACTGACTGCAATTCCCATCCCCCATCCCCTTGCACCACTTGTGTGAGGTAGATAGAGGAGCCCGAAGTGAAGTTGAGCCTGGGAAGAAGGGGTTGGGCGGAAGGCGGTTTTAGTTTTATTTTTATTACTCACTATCCTACTCTGTTATTAACTGGCAATAAATTAAATTAATTTTCCCCAAGTCGAGTCTTTTTTGCCCATGATGGTAATTGCTGAGTGTTCTCCCTATTGTTACCTCATTTTATTTTCTCTCCTTGTCCTGTTGATGGAAGGGGAGTGATAGAACCACTTGGTGGACACTTGGCTGCCAGTCAAGGTCAACCCATCAGAAAAGTGTAAATAAAATATCGGAATCTCTTTTATTTATTCCTTTTGAACACATTTATACAGATGTAATAAAATTAGTGAAATGCAATTTTCCTTTGCAGAAACACTGCTATTTAGGTACAGAAATGTGCCTAACTGGAAAATTCCCAAGCAGATTTAATTTACGTACCGTAGTTAATACATAGCATGTATTAACATCTGATCTTTTTAACTTTCATGAATTGAAAGCAAACAACTTTAGTTAAAAAATATTTTTGGTTGGCATAGGTTAAGATACGGAAAAATAAATTCTCCAATAGGAGCTCTGAGATGTTTAACTGTGGATGTGCCCTTGAAACACTTCTGGAAGCGATCTACTAAAGTCTTTCCAAAGACTACAATGCAATACCATGGGCAGTATTTTTGTAAGCCTTTTGTAGTTCTTTATGTGGAAACATAAATCAGAAATGGGATATAACAACACTCAAGCTGTTGAAAAGGTGATAGACACATTGGAACAAGGTCCAACTGTACTTGAATTGAAAGAAGAAAATGAATAGAAGTATTTTTATCACATAGTGCTAAATAAAGTGCAAGAACAGTGAAGAAAAATCTGGTGCAAAAATCTCACTGGTAAGTTTATTATTAAGGGGTGGGAAGGGAAAGGAAGAACAAGAAAGGTTCCAAAACATGCCAATTTAGCCAGTTCTTAAAATGATGTAATTTTATGTAGATGTGGAGGGTATGTATTTTTCCTACCATGCAAGGGACTGAATAGTGCTCCTGGCAGTACACCTTCTCAGCACTGGAGGAGCTCAGCATACTTATCTTCTGGGTTCATTATGTGACAGATTTCAAAGCACCATACAGTGGGCAGCAGGTGTATTGGATTTGGGGTTTACAAAACTAAGAATTAAGCAGTCTGGATTCATCCTTGTAAATAAGAGTTCAGTCATAAAACTAGCAAGATTCTGCTGATTTTTAGAATTTTTTTTTATTTGACTTTTTAGAAAGACATCACATTACCAAGTTTATCCAAAATTAACTTTAAGATGACAGTGGTGTTTGGTGGGGAAGTTCTTTGATTTAATGTAGACATACTAATGCATGTGTTTGCCCACATTATTGTCTTCTTAATTGTAGCTGGAAAATATTAGTCTCTATGTAATGAAAGACAATTTAGCTCTCGTAATAAACACTGCAATGACAAATGGCTGAGGAAAAACTGTAATATACTTTACAGTCCAGCAAATATTAGTTCAAAAATCCCAAATGGTGAAGGTGGAATTCCTAGCAGGTGAGCTGATTAAGAAAGCTTATATTACAAATACTAGATTCTTTTTCCTTACACTGGTGTAATCTTAAAAGCACTTGAGTGATTCAACAGAGTTGCAGAGTTTTAGCTAAGTTTCTGATTTTGTATGGATTTTATTGAAATAAAGTTATGGATAGAAGGGACAGCAGAGAGGATACTCCAGTTGATTGTGATATGCCTTACTTGAGTTAAGCTTGAAGTAAATATACACTGTGAATGCAAACACAAAAGGCTTCTGACAGGTAAGATTAAGATGCAAATATATCTATAATCAGACTATTATTACAACTGGTACCACTTTAATGTGACTTTACTTTAAATTGCCCCAATATGATCTCCTAAAAATTCCATGTACAGTTATATGGACTAGTTCTGTCTATAATTCTTCTCTTTAAAAGGAAGGATAAGAACTGACATACCAGACCTAGTAAAAAAATTCTGGGTTTTATTTTTAGCAAGAAGAGTAAACTGACATTGTCAAGAACTTTTGACTTTAATATCTGATTTTAATGCTTCCAAGACTTTTACAATAAAGAAGGAAGATTGCACAGCTGGGTACTGACTTTAGATCTGATGAAACAATACATTTCTGCCTTTGGGTCAAAAGTAAGAGGCTCTTTATTTGCACAAGGGAGTGGATTTCCTTCACTTTTCCTTAGTTATGAAACACAAAGACAACCATAGAATAAGAATTCTTTTAAAAAGAAACCTACAAAGTGCTGTGTTTAGCCAGGTAGATTAATTGCAAAAAAATTAAGTTAGGTTTTTTGTAGTGTGCAACTGAAAATCTGCATATTATGACCAGTCTGTACTGTTTGCTTGAGAGACAGATCCTAAGGCTTTCTCTAAACATACTCATTTTCTGCAAAATTAACCAGACCAACTAGATGCTATTCCCCTGAAAACTCTTTCAGGGAGTTGTAGATTTACAGGTTTAACAAGAAAGGCAACATCTTGAGACAGCACATTGAGATTGGTTTTATATAGTCTCCTCCTTTTCTTACAGGTATTGTAAATTTGATTAATTTACATAATATTTTTCCAACTTTGGATATTGTGACAGATGGTTTTAAGTACAAAATACTGTCAATTATACTTCCTACTGTCTACAACTTCAGCATTACAGTGCAACCTTAACAGAGGGCAGTTTAGACCTCAATAAAATAAAGGAAATAAACTATGTGTAGATCATTCTCTGCAGAACAAGATTTGGTTACCTTATAGCAAGTCCTTGAGCAATTTGTCTGGCTACAAAAGCTGGCTGAAGTAAGGTATACAACTCAATAATGTAATGCTTTCTTGATCTCCTATACTTAAATTGTCTCAGAAAGACATAACCTTACAGTATAAAATAATCTGGAAGTGAAATGCGCAGTACACAATGGCACTCTGTGTGAGCTGCAGAATTTGCCTGTCACCGGCTACATGAAGGCGACTTCTGTTGAAGTCCCTACCAGCCACATACTTCTGTGCAGTTATAGCTCAAAATTATAAATTTTCCCCAGAGTAAAAGCTACATTGATACCAAGACCCTGAGTGACACTTGAATCAAAGCTGGGAGGAAACTACCTTCAACAGTACAGACAGCAACGAGTTGCGTTCCTCTCTGTACCTTCAATACTACAGCAATTCTATGTATATGCACTACACTGTACATTAGTTCTTTGATACCCCATAAGATTTTTATCAAAGCAGAAGTCCTCAGGAACCCAAGTTATATCAACTACATTTATGTGTAGTATATTCTTTAATGCAAGAATCAATTGTGAGGCATTTCCAGGGAGTTCATTCCACTGTGGACAGTTTGTTATAGTTAATAAACTCCCTGTTTTTTCTCATTTCTGAAACACTAATTAGCGTAGCAAACTCAAGAAAATACTTCAAAAAGGGTTTACCTTATTGGAACTTGCCAAAAAGTATACGTTTAGCCAGAAAAGAAAAAAAAAAAAAAATCATAACAAATGAGGTTTAGATAGAACCTATATCTATTTTAGGTCCATAGCCAGTTTGCATTCTATTCTGAGAGCACTTTTTTATGGCATAGTTCATCAAGATTCACGTTCATAATATGTTAACTAAATGCTAATGTAGATCTACTCTGATCCAATTCAACAGTCTGAAATTGATTATTGCAACACAAGCCTTTTTGCTTATTTCAATATCCACTTTAAATACATAATCAGATTTTTATTTCAGTAAAGAGTAGCTTAAAAATTCAGCAAGATATTTAAAATTAAATAGAAAGTGAGTTCTAAATATGTTGAAGTAAATGGAAAACTACGATTTGTATATTTTAGGTAGGTTATTATGTGGTGAAAAGATCAAATATAATACTCTGAGTTTATTTATATTTCTCAAATTCAGTCATCACTATTATCTACACATCTAATACACCTATTAGAAAAAATACTATAAAGTGAATATAATTATAATAATAATATAATTATAATAATGATATAATTACTCCTACCTGTTCTGATCAAAAAGTATAGATGTTCTTTAAGTTTTTAATTATGAAAAGTCCTCTTGGAAGAAGATCTCTCTTCTGTACTGTGAAATTACCCAGGTACATTAGAATATTGAAGATTATGACCAGCATTCAGAAGCAAATGAAGGTCCAATGACTTCTTTAAAGCTCCTGTGTAGCTTTAATGAGAGTGATAAAAGGATTAGCTAGCATAATGAAAGGAAAATGGAAAAATTGGTTGTACAGCTTTACTTTAATGGCTGCTAGCTGACTCATGGCAACTTAGTATGAAATATTCTTATGCTCATAAATCAGTCAAGAACACTAATTATACAGTAATAATTATGCAGAATACTTCCCTAAATTATGTCAGTTTGTCCAGCATTAATGCTTTTTGCTGTCATCTTGTAGTTATATTCTTAGTATTTTTAATATTTCCAGATATTGGAAACATATGATCTGGTTTAACTCCAGGCAGCAACTAAGCACCACACAGCTGCTCACTCACTCCCCTGCTAGTGGGATGGGGGAGAGAATCAGAAGAGAAAAACTGAGAAAACTTGAGGGTTGAGATAAAGAGAGTTTAATAGGTAAAGCAAAAGCCACATACACAAGCAAAGCAAGACAAGGAATTCATTCCCCCCTTCCCAGGGGCAGGCAGGTGTTCAGCCATCTCCAGGAAAGCAGGGCTCCAGCACATGTAATGGTGACTTGGGAAGACAAACACATCACACCAAATGCCCCCCCTTCATTTTTCTGCCCCCAGCTTTCTATGCTGAGCATGACATCCTATGGTATGGAATGTCCGTTTGGTCAGTTGGGATCAGCTGTCCTGGCTGTGTCCCCTCCCAACTCCTTGTGCACCCCCAGCCCACTCACTGGTGGGGTGGTGTGAGGAGCAGCAAAGGCCTTGGCTCTGTGTAAGCACTGCTCAGCAGGAATGAAAACATCCCTGTGTCATCAACACTGTTTTGGTCACAAGTCCAAAACATAGCCCCATACTAGCTAGTCTGAAGAAAATCAACTCTATCCCAGCCAAAACCAGTACACTATATTAAGAACTTCCTTTAATTTCTACATTTCACTCATAGATAGAATAAGAATGTTGATAAAAATATGTTGTTGTGCAGTTTGTGAGTAGTTTTCTCTGGCTTGACTGGAAAACTTACCAGCTTTGAAAGCACCGACTATGGCAATAGAATGACAGATGGCAAATAAAGAGTGCTAGAATGGCAAATGGTACAGAAAAATCAAGGCTGTTGGTACTTATTTGGTATGTACAAGCATTTTATTAACACCTTCTCTTCATCATTAGCTGCTCCAAATCGATGAGTGAATGACTGAGTACCATTTCTAAATCACTTTTTTTTTTTTTTTTTGAGGAAAAGTATCTTGTGATGGTCCTTTTTTTTAGTGCAATGTTCATTATCATTTGTCTACTTTTCAGGCTCATAGTGTTACATCTCTAACACGGTTTATTAAATTAATTCATGTAGTTTAATAAAATGGGTCAATGAACTAGGCAAATATTTTGGCAAAAGCATACAGGCTTTAATTTATCTCTCAATCAAAATACGGAAAATGGAAAGGGTGACAAACTCCAGTGTAGCTCTTGAAGTTGTTTTAAAAGAATAGAAATGTGAAACTGCTAAGTGAGCTGGAATATCTTATGACTTCTAGCAAAGCACACTCTTTCACTTTTAATTAGTAAAAGAGCAAGAGACAGTAGGATAAGTATATTTAGAAAAAAAAGTTGATTGACCAAAAATCGTAGTAAATGTCTAAATAAGTAATGACTTAAAAATAAAAGCAGTTTTGTCTTGTTAAGGGATGAGAAAACTATTGCATAGTAGACTAAGCATGAGAAAATAAGCCCGAGGAGGAGGTATGCCACCAGAAATTGCTATCTTGTGTGGAAACATTGTTTCATGAACAAGATGACGTAGGTATCAGGTTCCACGTTTGCCATGCAGACACTTTAGGGCTGTGATCCTTACATACCAGTAACAGTTACAGTTCTGTATGTAGTTCTGATTTCTGATGTATTTTGATATATTGCAACATATATCCATAATCTAGCATTTTAGAGTTTGTCCTTTTCCACCTTAACTGGCTATGCTAACATCTAAGGAGATTTTAACTGATATTTCTGTTCTGTTGCCTTCAAAGACTTTTAAAAATCATGTTCAGAATTAAGTTTAAGCCAAAGAGAAGAGTTACATTTCATTTAAATGTTATTTCCTTGCAGGCCATATGTTGATTTAAATCTATTATGCTATAATCTATCTAAAGATCAAAGATAAAATGCAGTGTTCATTGACAGAACAGGATCCATTTTTCCCAAACTGCCACTTAGAAACCTGAAAATGGAAAAGTTATTGCATCTTATTTTAATTCCAGTTTCCTTTAATGCTTCTTACCCCATAAGACACGTCTTCATATGCTAGAAGTCACATAGCCATATATTTTAGGGGCATATGGGAAGCACATTATGCAGGGAAAGTCAGAGCAAAGAAAGCAAACCTGGAGGGAAAGGAGAAGGAACAGGATGAAAGCAAATCATGTTAGCACCTTGTTTTCCTTCTGCTCTTTTCACTATTTCCTAATGTTTCCTTTATCAAATAATATGTAGACCAATATAGAATTGTAAGGCCTTTGATTTTTACAGTGTCTGATGTTTAAAATCTTGATAATTTGAAAATTTCCCTAAAGATGGAGAATGGTTTGAAGAAATAATAAGGGCTTGGCCCATTCTCCTGGCTTTGACTCTGTCCATTTTCCAAAGCATAAGAAGTTCTTTGATGCCATACACCCTTGATTTTGTTGTCCTTATTCATTATGCCTCTGCTTTATGCAATGACATTGCCTAATGTCATCACAGAATCCTTTTGGTCTTTTCCAGCCAAGAGACTATAAATTTGAGAGAATGTTACTTTATCCATATAATATGTTACATTCACTTAAGCTCACTGTGGTGGGTTGACCCTGTCTGGAGGCCAGGTGCCCCCAAAGCTGCTCTACCACTGCCCTCCTCAGCTGGGCAGGGGAGAGAAAACATAATGAAAGACTCCTGGGTCGAGATCAGGACAGGGAGAGATCACTCACCAACTACCATCACGGGAAAAACAGACTCAACTCGGGAAAATTAATTTAATTTATTACCAAGTAAAACAGAGTAGAGTAATGAGAAATAAAAAGCAAATCTTAAACCACCTCCCCCCACCCCTCCCTTCTTCCCAGGCCCAACTTCACTCCCTACTTCTCTCCTTCCTCCCCCCCAGCGGCACAGGGGGGTTGGGAATGGGGGTTGTGGTCAGTTCATCACATGGTGTCTCTGCTGCTCCTTCCTCCTCAGGGGGAGGACTCCTCACACTCTGCCCTGCTCCAGCCTTGGGGTCCTCCCACAGGAGACAGTCCAACCGTCCAACTGCTCCAACGCGAGTCCTTCCCATGGGCGGGTTCTTCACCAACTGCTCCAGCATGGGTCTCTCCCACGGGGTGCAGTCCTTCAGGAACAGACTGCTCCAGTGTGGGTCCCCCACGGGGTCACAAGTCCTGCCAGCAAACCTGCTCTGGCGTGGGCTCCTCTCTCCACGGGTCCACAGGTCCTGCCAGGAGCTTGCTCCAGCGTGGGCTTCCCACAGGGTCACAGCCTCCTTCAGGTGTCTCCACCTGCTCCAGCGTGGGGTTCTCCACGGGCTGCAGGTGGAATCGCTACACCCCCTCATCTTTCCTCCATGGGCTGCAGGGGGACAGCCTGCTTCACCATGGTCTTCTCCAGGGGCTGCAGGGGAATCTCTGCTCCGGTGCCTGGAGCACCTCCTGCCCCTCCTTCTGCACTGACCTTGGTGTCTGCAGGGCTGTTTCTCTCAGATATTCTCAATCCTCTCTCTGGCTGCAATTGCTGCTCCCAGGTTTTTTCTTCCCCTTAACTCCATTGTCCCAGAGGCACTACCACTGTCACTGAGGGGTTCAGCTTAGACCAGCGGCGGGTCTGTCTTGTAGCCGGCTGGCATTGGCTCTGTCAGACATGGGGGAAGCTTCTAGCAGCTTCTTGCAGAAGCCACCCCTGTAGCCTCCCTGCTACCAAAACCTTGCCACACAAACCCAATACACTCACAGACTCTTTCAAGTTTGGATTTTTTTCTATCTAATACACTGAGTACCCAGGCAGGCACTAAACAAGAATTAAAATGTAAACAGCTAACCAAATGTAAACCTCCTTTTCTACCCTAGCTCCATCAAAAGTTCGTGCCCCACCACATTCCACACCAAGTAGTTTTATACCATTTAATCATACAATTAGACAATAATTTAGGTTGGAAGAAACCCCTTGAGGTCTATAGTGCAACCTACTGCTAAAAGTATATCTAACTTCAAAGTTAGAACACGATCCAGGTAAGAGATCTCTGAGAAGCTCTAAGTGTTTTATGGAGCTCAAATATTCTCATAAACCTTAGATTTCTGGATAAGATGTCAATTAATGTCTTTTAACCTGCAGCTTCCACTACATTCATTTATAAGGTTTGAGTTTTAAACTGCAAGGACTACTATACATGTCGGGCTAGATTGTGCTCACTCTGATACAGCTATGCTGCATAAAATAAGCTTTTTAGCTTGGCACATCTGATGGAATTCCCAGTTGCCTGAGAAATGCTTCTCTAGCATGTAAATGGAGATAATTAATCCCTAGTTATAAGGAAGCCACAGATTAACTCATTAAGTGCCATTCATGGAGTACTAATAAACTAGCTATAACTAAAGAGTTTTTGAAAGTCTTGAGAAGATTGTGAGATGTCATTGTTAAATAAATTAATATCGTATGGAAAATAACAACACTATGTTTAAATTCTGCTTTTCAGTTCTATTTACCTTTTTGACTGAGAACATTAATAGAAAAAGTCTTAAATTTTGTACTTTTTATTTTATATGAAAAATAATAATGTAATGTAAATACTAGCTGTTGCCGTAATTGGCATTATTTCAAACTCTCCTGTTTGAGGTTCTGTTCAAATAGGCTCTGCCTAATGCACATGCTATACATGTTCTCTCTTTTTTGTCTATCCATCTCTAAACTAAAGAATGTAAATAAAGAATCAAACTTTCACATGCGATGCTGGCAAGTAAAGTCAACGTTTTTTTCTCATTAGTCTGAGTGCAATAGTCCCTGTAAAATGTGGACTTCAAGGTATTACTGCAATAGTACTACTGAGTTCTGCACAGCAATGCACAAAACTAGCACAATAAAAAGGACTAGAGATAAGTTTCTCCATTTTCTTAGTTCTACATTAGCTGCATGCAAACATTCTCCTATACAATAATGGGAGTTTTCATGCCATTGGGAAAAGTAGATAGATTTCCTTTTTTTTTTTGTTTTGTTTACATTATATCCACATTAAATTTGTTAAATTTTGTTTGCAATTTTTTAGAACAAATGTATTAGTACCAAAAGTGAAAGATACAAGTATCAGTTTAATTAGTAGGTACAGTCTGATGATAACTTCAGCTCCACATTTTCCACTGTTGTAGCCAAGGTTGCTGAGCATAACATGAAAAAGCTTAGACTGTAGGAGCAGACAGAGAAGTTAAGTGGGCTGGCAGCATTCACAGCTTAACAGGCCAGGTAAAAATCAAGAAGAGAGCTATGTGAAGCAGAATTTCTTTTTTTATGAAAATAATTACCTCAACTGATCCCTTTAATAGTAATATTATTCTAATCAATTTTAGATCAGATGAAAAGATTTGACGCTTAGCTGACAGTCATATAATGAACAGGATGTGGGAACAGTGAGACTCTTGAACTAGCTACAGGCTATATTTGTTCTTGCATCTCTAGTGATGCTTTAAAAAGCAATGGGATTTGGATGCAAGCAAACTTACAAATGTCAGCAGATCTACTGTGGAGGAGTAATATGGTCCTCAGCACTATTCACAGGCACACCAGATATTGCTTCTTAATGCACAACAATATGCATATTTTTTTCATCATTTCTTGCCATGGAAGTACTTTAAGCTAGTCTGATGGTGGAAAGTTTTGCCTTTGTCATTTTCTAAAATGACAGCACCATACTGGAAATAATTACTTAAGAAGACAATACTTTTGTCTACATAATACCATGGTTTCAGGCAAATAGAAGAATCAGACACAGTTCAACTGAGTTATATGTCCTGAGTTTCTAATAGTTGAATGGAACTTTTGGACTAACACTATCATAAAGGTCTTAAACTCTTCAGTGTCTTGTGCTCAAGATGCTACTCTGCAAAAGGCTCTGAAATGCAGTGATACGGTAATGCTGCACAGCTGAAAGTACTTCCTGAAACATTTCATGTTGGCCATTCATGTTGGAAAAATGGTAGCCAAGGTAAAAGAAGCACTGCTGAATGTCAGTCTGCAGCAGTTCCCAAAACTTAATCTGATTTCCCAAGGAAGTAAAACTTACAAATATAACAATGCTTGTCCACTTGTTTATTCCTTAGATCTTGCAACTAACTTGTGAACATACTGCTTAATTTATATCAAATACAACAAAGGGATAGAGGGACATACTGTGTAAAAAAATAGTGAATACGTAGTGGAAAAATGTCCAAATGACTGCTACTGCAGAGAGACAAGCTGCAGTCTGAGCTCGGCAGCTATTGATTCCATTTGGCCTGCTGGCTAGCACATTAGCAAACTTGCCAGCCCATCACACACTTAGCTTGGAGCCAGCCACAGCACACTGCCACTTGCCCAGCTGGTGATGAAGGACATTGGAAGGGGCTTTAAATCCTGTAAAGTCTGGCACAACAGGGCAGAGGTGCAGGTAGGTGAAGGATGACAGGATGCAGGATTGTTGCAGGAAAACAATGCATAGAAACCAGACTCCACTAACTCTTGTTCAGAGAATACCTACTGAAAGGTCTTGCTGGTTGTATGTATGCTTTATGTGTGCGACAAGCATGAATAACACTGGAAGACAACAAATAATAGTGTTGCCAATAGTATTTTGTGTAGAACACTACAGAGTAATGAGTTTCTAAATTTCATCACTTATGTCCCAAACTCCTATACCTGCAGTTTTGAGTCCTGGAAATTGGACTTGTTTGGGATGAAATTGATAACACTGCTTCACCTGCAGTTACAGGTAAGCAAAATTCAGATCACTTGAGAGGAAGTCAAAATTTCAGAAGGTATAGGCCTGCTTTTGTGATGCCTGTGCCCTGTAAAAGAAACTGCAGTGGCAGAAAGAAAAATACTCTTCATGTTTTGGCTGTCCCACAAACTGGCATCACATTCAATACAAGTAGTACTAACTAAAAAGGAACATGGACCTACAGACAACCTTTCATCTTCTCTTTATATCTTCCTCTGAGACAATGCTTGTGGAATGCTGAAAGGTTTAAAACTTGCTGTCTCAATATAAAATCTCATACAATAGTAAGTAAAAAATGTAGCAAACAAACAAAGAGTGAATCCCCCAAGTTCACACAAATAAGAAAAACCTGGGTTCCTTTAGTGTCTGAATACAGGTAGACCGTCTTTTCAGGTTTTGGTTCAACACAGGTCTCCTCTTTGAAGACATCTCTTCTAAAACAAAAATGCAGCAGACAAATTACTTGTTTGGACTGGCTGTATACTTTTTAGATAATATTCCTAAAAGAGGGAAGCGATCAAAGTTTGTTTAAGAGAAGATGTTTGGCTGCTTCAGGAAAGTTTGGATAAACAACTGTATTTAAGTCCTCTACAGTAATTTCTGGAAGTTTCACACCGAACCTTTTGAATTTTAGTCATTAACTCATGCTTCAATAGTGGCTATTTGGATGTTATATAGCATTATCAAGGGGATTATAAAAGCCTTTTGAAACCAGCAGGTTCTACTTTTCACTGTAGTAACCTCATCAGTGCTGTACCAATCATCACTAGATTCATTTTTGCCATGGAAACTAATTTAGCTTGTTTGGAGAATTCATAATAGCATTTTCCCCTGCTTGGTTTTCTTTCTAAAATACTGAGTTGCAATGTGACAAACATGAACCCTTGTGAAGGACTTGAACCTTTAAAATGCTGGAGGTTCTAGCTTTATTAGTATTACTATGGGTGTTACGAAAGAGCAAATCTTTTTTTTCAATACAGTCACATGAGAGTGAATAATTCTCTCTTCTTGGTGAGGGTTTGTTGAATATGAATATCTGCTCTATTAAAATACCCTCAAGTCACAAAGCTTGGATTTTAGATAATTCCATATATACACAAAAATATAATTCATTCAGATTTCTTAAGTAAAAATCCAAGTGTGAAATTAGAATCTGAGTATTAATTAGGAACACGAGTCTTTTCTCCAAACACTTGTAAATGTTCCAATTTGTGGGCTTGATTTGGGGTTCACTTCTACATATGAAAATTGTGTCCACTTAGTAAAGGCTTCTAGGTTTAAGGCACATGTGTATGTATTTTGCAAGCCCTAGCAGAGGAGATTTTCTTTGCCCAGATGGTTGTCCTCACAATGGACTGGATCAGTCAGCAACATAGCATCTTCTTAGATGACGATGTGCTGTGACCTTCTCTTCAAAGAATATGCAATATTGCTTGATGCTTTATGATACTACTAAGTTTCCACATTGGAGTTTCATATGAGATCTCTTTCTCTTCCATGATACCAGGACATTTTTGTTCACATAGGGAGCTCATGTTAACAGTTTCAGTCTCTCTTTTTCCAAATTACAGCAAATGAGACTTTAACCATCATCAATAGTGTTCTGTACAAGCTTAAATTTAACTGATTTACAAAGAATTAGTGATCTAGCTCTTAGTAGGATAGTATAACAAACAGTATTCTGTGGAGATCACAATTTATTAAAAAGAAAACATGATTGGTCAATGACTGCAGCTTCTGTGCCAACCTGTTTTCTAATGAGCCCAAATAAAAACATAATCAGGTTAAAACATAGCTGTGTTTAATGATACCTTACTTTTTAGGCAGTATACTTCCCATAATTTGGAAAGACTTTGTTAAAGCATCCTATACCATGTAAAAGCAAAAGAAAAAGTGATTTGTATTTGATAATTACTCTTGGTCTCAAATAATCTGTAGGGCTTGTTCAATCGCTTATTTTTAAAAGGCTTGTGGCTAACTTTGGCGTACTTGCACCTTATAGAAAGTAAGACCTTAGCTCTCTAAGGACCTGAAACTAACCATGTGCTTAGAGATTTTAAGTCCCATAGCAAATGGTAAGAGTAAGACTAGTTAGTTACATTTTGGAAGGAACCTTGACACCACATGGAATAAGATTTTAAAAACCTTGCTGACGATATGAAACTGGGAGGAGTGGCCGATGCACCAGTGCACTGATGCACTGCCATTCAGCAAGATCTGGACAGGCTAGAGAGTTGGGCAGAGAGGAATCTAATGAAATTCAGCAAGGGCAAGTGTAGGGTCCTGCACCTGGGGAGGAATAACTCCATACACCAGTATAGATTAGGGGTTGACCTGCTGGGAAAGCAGCACTGCAGAGAAGGACCTGGGAGTCCTGATGGACAACAAGCTCTCCATAAGCCAGCAATGTGCCCTTGTGGCCAGGAAGGCCAATGGTATCTTGGGGTGCATTAAGAATAGCATGGCCAGCAGGTTGAGGGAGGTTATCCTCCCCCTCTACTCTGCCCTGGTGAGGCCACATCTGGAGTTCTGCATCCAGTTCTGGGCTCCCCAGTTCAAGAAAGACAGGCAACTACTGGAGAGAGTCCAGCGGAGGGCTACAAGGATGATGAGGGGACTGGAACATCTCTCGTATGAGGAAAGTCTGAGAGAGCTGGGTCTGTTTAGCCTGGAGAAAAGACTGAGAGGGGATCTTGTCTATGTTTATAAATATCTAAACGGCAGATGTCAAGAGGATGGGGCCAGACCTTTCTCAATGGTGCCCAGTGACAGGACAAGGGGCAATAGGCACAAACTGGAATGCAGGAAGTTCCATCTGAACATGAGGAGAAACTTCTTCACCTTGAGGGTGACCAAGCACTGGAACAGGCTTCCCAGAGAGGTTGTAGAGATCTCTGGAGATGTTCAAAACCTGCCTGACGTCATCCTGTGCAACCTGCTCTAGGTGATCCTGATTTAGCAGGGATGTTGGACTAGATTACCTCCAGAAGTCCATTCCAAACCCTACCATTCTGTGATTCTGTGATTCTATGAACCTGTTAGCTAACTTTTAGTTATGTTTTAGGAGTAGTGTTTTGCTACGGAAGAGCTTTCTGTGTAGGTGTTTTGGTATAAAGCTGGATGAAGGAACCTGAGGTAGGAAGTCTCTCCTACCTAGACTGGAACACTTCCTGCTAATTGCATTGCTGTTTTGGAAACTTTTCCATGCATTGGGTGAATGGAACATCTCAAACCAAGACTCACATTCAGACTACTGTGCATTGGTGTGATTTTTGTATTGACAGTAAATATTACTTACTGAAATGAAATTCATATTGCCCAAGGTGGTACTGCTGTGTATCACTGTATATTTACCTCATTGACGTGGTTTAGGCCCAGCCGGCAGCTAAGCGCCACGCGGCCACTTGCTCACTCCTTCCCCAGCGGGATGGGGAGGAGAAGGGAAAAACAACAGCAAAGCCTCGAGGGTTGGGATAAGGGCAGTTTACTGGGGCAACAAGGGAGAGGGAAAAAAAACAATCAACAACAGTGCTGATAACAAATATTAACAATGGGTGATAACAGAGAACTATTTACCGAACCAACGACCGACCGACCAGACACTCAGCCAGTCCCTCCCGGAACCGGCGCCGAAGAAACTGCTCTGCCCCTCCCCTCCCCGACTAGCCCGTTTTTATGGTGAGCATGATGTCACATGGCATGGAATAGCCCCCGGCCAGCTTGGCTCACCTGTCCTGGTTCCTTGTGAAATTAACTCTATTCTTGCCAGAACCAAGACATTCAACCATTCCTATGGCTCACCATGTGCAGTGGCATTTTGGTGTCTTCCATTGTAGATGCATGGTTGGCCCAGCACAGCTGTTCTGTGATGATTGTTGCTTTACTCCTTGAAAGATCACTGTGTTCCAAAACTTTATTGTTATAAATGTTATTCTGCTGTATCATGCACAATATGGCACACAGATGGTGCAGATGAAACCCGTTTAAAAGCTGTATATATCATCAATAGCAAGACGATGTTTCACACCCCATATAGCAAACTAGATATTGCTGTCACTATGTAGATGTTTTATTTAGTTTGAAGTTTTCTGCTTTGCTCTTTCCAAACTCAGGCCAAAGACGTGCTGTATCTGGTAGTGCATTTTGTCAGGCCCTTGTACAAAAGGCCGTCATCTGACATATCGCTAAGATGACAAAATTATTTGATAGCTTCCAACCATATGTTACTGTTTAAATTTTTCTATCACTTCAGTGTTTTTCCAGTGTTCATTATGACTCCCTACATCTTTACAAACAAGGTTTCTAAAGCTAATAATCAGTGGCTGTTTGAGCCTCAAGGGCAAAACTTTTACCATAAAACACCTCACAATTGTCTAAAGATTTTTGAGGGTTTCAACACCCATTAAGTTTAAGCAATTTCACATTATGAAAAACATACCTCAATCAAGCTCCTTGCTTTATCTGGGAGTAGCATGGCTGGAGGACAGAATACTGTTGAGTTCTAGGTTGTTTGTGGGTTTTGTTTGTTTTGTTGGTTAGTTGGTTGCAGGGTTTTTTTTGTTTGGTTATTTCTTTGCTAAAGGCAATGGGATAAGAATTGGTCTAACTGACTATATCAAACATGCCATCATGGAAAAATCTTGTTATCAGCTATCATGTTATCAGTATATTTTTGTTTATTCCAAAATTTAAAGGTAGCTAACAATATTGAAGTCTACTGACAGCTGTATATATGTCTCTCAGCATACTGAAGACAGAGGACACAACAAACCATCTACCCTACTTCTCTCAGAGTTGAAAAGTGCTAAGTATAATTTCACCTCTAACTCCTTTGAGTCTGAAGTTACAGTTGATAATTGGCAATATACTGTGGCAATCCCTTCTGCCTTTTTTTATAGATGAGGTTAATGGCATCTTTAACTTCTGAGACTACAAAGACACAGGAAGATTTTTAGTGTGTATCTAAACATAATGTATATTCTGCCAGCATATTATCAAATTCAGGTCATTTCAGATTTTGATTGCATTGCAAACTTGGTCAATGAATGGAGATTCCATAGGTCATTGTTCTGTTGGGAGAATAGTATGAGACTTCAGAAGTGATTTTTCTTTAAAAGTGTTATTATTGAGGTCATTTGATTTTGTTTTTGGTTTGGTTTTGTGATTATTTTTTTTTTTAAATAAGTAAAAGAGTAGCTTTATATATTGTCATAATGATTCATTTTTTTATCACGACAAATGGCAAGATTTTCTAATGTTAATCATAGCATTGTTTGCAAAGTTGAAGTCTTACAGCTTCTTCTGCTCAACCCCTTAGTTTGTTATTTGACTAGATTCAGTTGTTGATCAATAAAGCTTCATTTGTCTCTATACCAACAGTTCACAACAGATCAAAGACAGTCCTGCCAGCACCTGTTCCATCCATGTTCCCGAGTCCTTTAGCTTACGCTGCTGAAGTATTACATACTCAGGAAGATGTCATTATGCGAATCTTAGACACATCTGATGTTTTTTGCCTTTGTTAGGAGGAATTATTAATTTAACAGCTTGATGCCTTCAATTATTATTAAATAGCAAGCTATTTTGATTGTCTCTCCTGTAATGCATGACCAGTTGCTGAGCTTCCTTTTACTCAAATATTGAAGTTTCCCATGATCTGTCTGATATTTCTGTTGATCTAGTGAGTTTATCCAGGCCTTTGAAAAAAATCCTTCTTATCCCCTGTGTTGTCACGCTTAGTGCAAGAGAATGGATACCTGTAGCATAGTCCCTATTTTCAGTACATGCTAGAGAAAGATCACATACACTGTGGGACAGACTTTTTAAATTCTTGATGTAGAGTTTCTAATTATGGACTCAGCAAGTGATTGACATGGCTGTGATCTGGATAACCACACAGGAAAAACAAGCTTTCCTTTCTCATTAATTCTGGTTTAATTAATTGCATCAGTGTCTACCCTCTATTCAACCACTGTTAATCTCTTGACATGTGAATTAGGAGATCACATTGTAGTCCTATTGTTAAAAAATAATGTATGTTCTTACCACAGAAATCTGACCCAGACCCAGTAGACTCAGCAGATTTCCACTAAAATGTTCAGGGCTTAGGACACAAGTTTTATTAGCTGACGGGGTTCAGCCCCAGCCTCAGCTGAGCACCACGCGCCGCTCGCTCACCCCTCCCCCGGCGGGATGGGGAGGAGAACGGAAAAACAACGGCAAAGCCTCAAGGGTTGGGATAAGGACAGGTTACTGGGACAGCAAGGGAGAGGGAAACAATCAACAACAGTGCTGATAACAGATATTCACAACGGGTGGGGTGATAACAGAAAGCAATTTACCAATCTGACCGACCAGACACCCTTTCCGGAGCCACTCTGAACCCACCCCTGCCCGACTAGCCCCCTTTTATGGTGAGCATGACGTCACATGGTATGGAATAGTCCCCGGCCAGCTTGGGTCACCTGTCCTGGCTCCTTGTGAAATTAACTCTATCCTCGCCAGAACCAGGACGCTAGCTCTTTGGAGCAAACAGTATGGTATAAAAACTACTCGGAGTGCTGGTTCCTCCCTTGACATCCACCTCTGACCAATGCTCAGAGTATGCCATTATCATCTGATTATAGAAAGACTCATGACTGTGATGGTCCAAAACACCATGGTAGTTTTCGACTACCTGCAGTCCCTAAACCGACAATCCTTCTTCCCACTGCAGCCTTATCTTCCAGCTCATGCAGCCAAATGCTGGAAAAACGAAATACACATAGCTGTGACTTAGCCCTGTCGACTGCGTCTTCACTTCACTATCTTGCTCTCAGGCTCCATGCCCTTTGCTGCTACTTACTTCTCCTCTTTCCCCCCTCCAAGGGGAACTTAACTCAGAAGTTGAATTCCTTGAGATCTGTGACACCTTTTAAAGAGGTCATTTCCAGCTGTAGCAGGGAAAGGAAGGGCCCTGCACAGGCATTGAATGCAGTGCTTCCTTCACCCAGGCTTGGCTTCAACTTCAGTCACTTGCATTTACAGCACTGAGAATTACATTCCATATAACAGCTAGCTCTCATACAACTATTAATCTGAGATAATTCTATTATACTCTTTGGAATAATATCAGAGAAAGTGAATGAAGACTAACAGCATACTTTTCTATCCAAATTATTCTCTGGAAGACTATAAACAAATAAAAGAAACAACCTAATTTTGCATAATAATTTTGCTAAACACATTCTTGATATTTCACATATTTCTTACTATTTTCAAATAATACTTACCCTGGTAGATGTGTGCCTCCAACTACCACAGATATCATTAGAAACAGCATTGAATTATAACAAACCTAATAGTATGCTTTTTTTTCTTTCCCCTAAAAGATGTTTTGCTTGAGGCTATTACTAAAACTGGATAACATTTTCAGTTTCTAGAAATTACGTGAATCATGAATGTCTGTTCATTCTTCTGCTTAACATTAACATGCTCCTTTAGTTGTATAGTCTGCTTACTTGAACAGTTTTCACCCTCCTGTTTCTGTGGAGCTCTGACTTTGGGACAAGACTTCTGAGCACAATGAACAAATTACAGTAATTATTTTTAGGAGTAACAAGAACATAGCTCTCAGCTAACAGTTGAAACAGCTGCGGAAGTTTCCTCCTTACCACTGGAAGCCTCAGCAATGGAAAAAGAGTCTTCAGGTCTGCAGCTTACACCTAATGATATGCGTTGTATCTTGATATATAATTATAGTTTTACGATCCTCCTCTGGGACAGAGTGCGTATCTGCTTGAGGATATAAATTCTGGGCTCTCTTTAGCTGCCTCAGTAGGATGGGGAGAAATGAAAAAGGCAGAAAGGAACACAAAAGCAAGGAGTAAATTCAACACTACTGGAAATCTTTAAGTGAGGATTGTCTTTTTCCAAAGAAGATACTCCATTTTAACCACATCATTTGCACTTAGCAGGCTTTTGTTTTGTTTTGTTTTGTGTAAGTGTGAAATAATTAATTTCATGAGAAGGGGGGGGGGGGGGGGAGAAAAGCTGAATACAATAATATGTGTGCTCCTCTATTGGCCCAAGAGTAAACACATGACTTCCAGATGTTCAGTGTTGTAAAATTCTGATGAGTCTGTTTGTCCCATTGTTTTGGTAACATTGATTTTTTTTTTTTTTCTTTAGAGTCTCCTCTTATTTTTAGGATTGAAAACTTATAATGAATTTTTTGCTTCAAACTTTATCTTGGCATATACATTTCAAGTCAGCATAAAATTAGGCCTTTTACTTTCCCCCCCCCTCCAAATTAAGAAAAGCAATATGTAAACATTCAGAAACAAAGCTTTTCATAGCAGAAGTATTTCTTTTCTTTTCTTTTTTTTTTTTTTTTTTTACCCTGAAATATACAGGTGAGGTTATATGACACCACTGCTTCCATTTTGTTCCTTAGCTACATGAATCCAACTCATCATTTTTGAAACTATAAACCACGCTTGTTGAAATCAATGCAACCACTTACTGGCAAAACTTTGCACAAGTGTGAGGAAGAAAGGTCTCCCAGAAACATACGTATGTGTCCTTGTTTCACTTAGCTCATGAGGGCCCTCCACAAGCACACATCGCTAAATAAGTCATTAGGAATTATTTACCCGGCTTTATTTGTCTGTAGCTTTTTCTTTGTCAATATCACACCTGTGGTCACCCAGAAAACTCATGTCAAAGTTCAACACTGATGTCTTCTGTTTCTGTGCAGAGTGCTATTACAAGGCCACAGGATCCAAGACACCTGGTTATCTCAAAGCAGGAACACAACTATAAATTTGATGTTTTCACAGCCTGTAATCCAGTCTGTTTATTTCCTAGATTTCTTAGAAAGTTTCTGATGTGAGCAAACTTGAAGTTTTCAGAAATTGTCTCAGAATATATCACCAGCATAGAACACTGTACCTATATTTTAGATAGTTTGCTTGGTTGATTAATTTCTTCCAGCAAATTCTTTCCTCCTCCTGATTCTAAGAGTACAATGCAGAGATGGGACCAAATAAAAACACTAAGTTCAAACTTCAGAACAGATTGTAAACCAGACATTGTATTTTATCACATGTCTACTATACTTAAGCATTTCTGTCCTATAACAGAAGTTTGGCAAGAAAACAGCTGAGAACATGTGAAAGCAGTATTTAGGGATACTTTTTCTGCTTTTAAATTGAGAACTGGTTTAGGACCAACAATATCGCAAGTAAAATTATTTGGAGAGGTTGTTTTCAGTTTGCAGCTGCTTACAGCTTCTAAATTGCCATACCAAAGATGTGGCAGAGTAATGTAGAGCAATCTTAATGAAGAGACTAAATCTTGCTCATATAATGTATTTCTTAGTGGAGTTTTTCTCTAAGGACATAATTTTTACGCTGAAATATTGCTTGACTTCATGCTTTTTTTTTTTTTCTATGTTATACCAGGCAATCTTATTCTATGTTTTTTTCTGTATTTAAAATTATTAATGTTTTACTGTATAAATGAAAATCATATACCTTATTTGTAAAATCTGCTAAAGATATCTTCTAATGGTATTGCTGAGGATGGGTGATACTTGAGTATATATGGCATTTCTTGTCATATAATCAAGAGTTCAATGTTGATAGACTGAGTTAGCACAACAAACAGTTGTTCAAAGAAAAACAAATCATGTTTGTAAATTATGTAGAACTCCTCACTGCTGTGTTACTTAGTTATATTTCTTTAATATTTTTTTTAGTCTTCTTTAATAGAAGTCAAACCACTCCTACTTTCCGGTCTTAGATCTTGGCAATTTTCAACAATAAACATTTGAGTTCCAGATGTTCCCTAAAACTTCAGAAAATGATCGCCAGTTCTGTTTGTGACATTGTTGTGTGAGAGCTCTTTTTCTCCTTGGAGACCTCTCCTCTTCCAAGGATTTACAGCATGGTCATAAAATGTTGTTTCAAGCTACATTTTGCCATATAAATGTCATCTCAGGAACACAATGTCTTTTTCACAAAATATAGGACAATTTGGATTATGTTGCTATCCGTTTAAAAGCTTATCTTTAGGGTAAATCTTTACTACTTTTTCTTTCCTGAAACAGAGGATACTTTTTCAAAAATACCTAAGTAAGTGACTTGTGAATTTCAAACATCAACCTCTCTTCACACAAACATTTAGACAGTCCTACAAGTGGCTATTTCAAAATTCTATATATTTTTGTACTTGAAATCAACAGTTACAGAGTATCTAGACTGCTGTCCATACACAAATTGCAGCTGGTATGATTAAATAACAAGCAGACAACTTTAGCTAAACTCAAAAGGTGAGAATTTTTGCATTTTACTTCAGCCATGGAAAGATAGAAATCTTTCAAGCTAGTTGCCTGTATCACTGTTAAGAGAGCCATGGGAAGGATGGAGATTAAGAGGAGGAGAGAAAATGGGAGAGGGAGAGAGAGATAAATGATCCCAACAGATGGGAAACAGAATGGGTAGTATGAATTTCCTTATGAAGGTGTCTTTATCTTTTACACTGTCTACAGGAGCAGTCTATTTGAATTGTTCAGAACAAATGTGACTTGCATGTTTCTAATGTCTGGTGGAAGATCACTTTCTTAATGACAACAAGAAATCATATGTTTTGAGAATAAAATCAATAGTTAATGTGAAATGTCTCAGCTATATTTTCTAAGTGATAGAAATGAGCATTATTAAAAATAAGAGCGGGCTGACTGAACTGATTTTGATATATCATCATTTTGATTTGTGAAAATGTTAAACGTGAGCTTTGTTTCACTTGTCGATAGGCTTTCCTCATCTTTTTTCTTTTTTAATCACAGCACAGAAAGTATTTTTCCAGAAGATCTAGTTTATAGTTAGAAACACATTTCATCCAGGAAATGTAGGCATCCACAATCCATTTAATTCCCATTTTCACAGCATTAGCAGTCAGAAGGAATAAGTTTCCTTCAAGCCCCAGCGGCTCAGACTGAGAATCCTTTAATCTGAAAATAATTGTCTCTGGTCATATAGGCATTCCTGGGCTATAGGCACAATGAGCTGACTGCTGTGGGAGTTCCTCGTGATAAAAAATAGAAATGGAGACCCTAAATTGGCCATGTGAGTTTGGCTGACTATGCAGCATTTGAAATACATCGTATGCTTCTGGCAAGTAAATATTCACCCTGCAAACACAATTTTTAAAAGTATCTGATTCTCTCCTGTTAAGTAATGAGGCCAAACCTCTGCCTGTTTCCACATCCCTAGGTTTAAGAAGTTCACAGCCTGCTCAAACCATTTAAAGATCAAAAGAAAATTCTATTTCTTCTTCTCTATAATTTGGGGGAAATGATTTTTTTGTGTCCAAACACCAACTAGTTCACTTTAAAAAAAGAACAGCAAAAGGGGTAGATTGTCCCTTATTATTAAGTCTTTCTAAAATAGGTACCTGCTAATAATACCTGCACACAATTTAAGGTGTACAAAACATGACTTGACATGCAGAACCCTTGTGTGTGAACATACATTTATTGTGGACATTCCATATCTGAAAATCAATGTGGTTTAAATCTGAATGGCATAGATGGGAGTGGAATTTCCAGTTTTAAGCCACACAGCCGAATGGTCTCATATGGGTTTTCCTTGTATATCCATTGGGAAAAATATTGCAGTGCATGAGTTAAAAGAGCCCTCTTTTTCAGTTTATACTGCTTTTTAAGATAACATTTCCACTTCCTCTTACAAAATGCTGTTTGATAGCTATTTTAGCAGATGCAATAAGTTCAGAGAGCTGTTGTTGCGTCAGCTTGTTATCACTATAATACCAGTGGCCCTATTTTTCGCCTTCTTCCAGGGAAGTTGACAAAGATGAGTCATCTCATTTACAATTAGTGCCCTTGTGGTCAAGCATGTGAATGACAATCTAATTCTACATGACACCATAGTCTCACAGCTAGAAGACACTCACTGTAGCTGGGACTTCTAAGTGAAAGGAAACGGTGAGACTGGTGTCCTTCCTCCTACTTGTTGCTGTGCTCAAGGTTCAGCATAGTGTTGAGAGGCTCCGGGTTACTGCGCACTGCACAGTTACCGTAATGAAACTAACTCACTCAATGTAAAGGAGAAACCATTAGGGGTAGAAATAATTTGTAGTAGTCATATTCAATCTCCTGTAACCATTAATAAAGAGAAATAAAGGAACCTTGCTTCTAGGTGGCAGTGACTTGAGGCAGCAGCTCTCTCTTGGTTGATCTCCATAAATTGGAAAGCGGTGCTACTTACCTCTGTTAGCACTTGCCAGAGCCATGATGAGCCAAAGAAGTCATAGAAGAAGACTAGAAGAAGAAGTCTTACAAAGAAGTCACTCAGCTGTTCAGTTAAACTGGCCAAACTTCCATTTTCTGTGACTTTTAATATTTTTGCTTACTATTTTAAAATATCTTCCTTGTTTTTGAAAGATTAAAAATTTGAAGCTTTTCCACAGAGATCTGTCTATATTTTCCATTATTTTTTGTATAGTCTGAGTTTTCCATCACACATTCCTAAATATTTTTAATGACTTCTGTTGATATTTTGCTATTATTTGGGTGGGGTTTTTTTCCTACACTGCTATTTTGAATGTCAACATAAGCTATGTTGGACCAGGGTCTAATTCAGAATACCTTTGTATTTTCATCATGTATCAAATGCATAGACATTTGGAAAAAACCTTCCAATTCAAGTACATCTCTTCTGTTTCATTTATTGTTTAATTGATACTGGGTCCTCATGCTTCTTGAGATTTGTATTCAGAATAAGTGGGAAATCAGTTATATGGGATATGCTAAATTTAGACAGTACTCTATTATTCTATGTTGTATCACCTAATTATTTTAACACCTTCCCACACATGAGGATCTAAGGCTCCAGGTGACTTGCTATAGTATTCCAGGAGACAGACTTAAATTTTCAGTTGTAGCTTCCTCCTCCATTAATTATGGTTCCTAGGTTTTTCTAGTTTCATGAGTTTTAAGGAATAGTACATAGTAATCAACACAATAGTGAAATATTAGTCAGACCAAAGAAAGAGATGGCATGAGAATAACCATACGGCTCACAGACAGACCATCATCTAAAAAATGCCACTATATCCCTGTAGCAGCCTCTAAGGCCATAAGTATTTTATACAAAATGGAACATTCCTGAAAGGAAGACTTGAGAGACACAGTCTCTTAAAAGATGGGAGAAGGGGATGCAATGTTTTGCAGCAGACAGAAGGCCTGCTTTGAACTATGATCTTTCTCTTCCATCTTTGGTAACTATCTTAACCGCGATGCTATTCAAAACATGTGGGGGACAACATTCTATGTTTGTAGATGGTTGACATGATCTAAAGAGTATACTGCATTTATGAACTGAAGAAAAATATACATAACACTGAATACTTTATCAAGATTATTTGTTCTTGGGTACCTAACTGTCATATCAACAAGCACATGCCTCTGAGAAAGCCCCCAAGTTGACATGCAGCTGCTTGGGTAACTTTACTAGCAGAACTTAGATATTTAGGATCTTTAGGTATCTGAAAGAAAAGGAAAGTAGTAGTATAGTAAATCTGCCCACAGAATTTCCAAAACCTGTTGTTTGTGCTCCTTGGTAGAAAACAAAAAAAACCCCAAAACCCTCAAACAAACAACACCCCCCCCCCCCCCCAAAAAAAAAGAAAACAAAAACCAAACTGCACCAGAACTTCCTCTAGAATATAATCAATATAATATGACATTAACTAGCTCCTTCTTGTAGAGCCTTTTACACTAGTGTGAAAGTGTATGTTGCCAAGAAGCATAAAACTGTTGTTTGTTACCCAGACAACCATTGTAAGGGAAGATCAGATTAGTATTCAAGTCCCCATTAAAGTGCCTAAAAGGTTGAAATTAATTTGTCAAATACATATCTATGAAATATTTACTAAAGGAGATTTTAAAATATGATAATTGCCTGTAATATCTTATACTCTACATAAAAATTACTATTTACTTTAGTTTTCATATCAACAACAAAACAAAATATCCTGCTGCTGCTGTAATGTGTTTTATTGGATGCTTTCTGGATCTCTTGTTTCCCCCATAAAGGACATATGCTAAAACCAGAGAACATGCATGGTAAACTTATTGATTCCATATGAAAATCCCATTATTTTTAGCCAATTCATAGGCAAATACAACTTGAAATTTGCTATTCAAGTTCATTTGGCAAATCTTTTAGATTGTAAGTGTGTCATGGTAGACAGGACTTTTTCCTTATCAGAGTGATTTGGCTGAGAATCTGTCAATTTCCCCCCTCCCCTCTTTTAGTCACAAATATGCACCTGAAAATGTCATGTATCCAGCTTAAAAAAGAGCAACAACAAATCCAAAAAACCCCCAATCATTCTACAGAGATTTTATGAGGAGTTTCTTCCTTTCTCTTCTTTCTTCTAGTGTTTCTTCTAATATGTTCCCGCAATAATTCTGACAGTGATATTCCAGAAAATCCATGTACCTGAGAACGCAATTGCAGACTAAAAGAGTGGATTTAGAAATTAAACAGGTCCAATGGCAACCCAGCTTTTGTAGTTCTTGGTTTTGCCATACTTACTACTTCTAGTTGAAAGAAGAAGGTTGTATAAAGATTGCAAGAGGACTTTTAAATTTTTCCTAAGGTCTGATCTTTAGATCTTGAGCCTTTTTCTTTTTGTATCCAGACTGAAACACAGGGAAAAAAACATATTTAGGTTCTGCCCTACATAAACTCCTTCTGTCTTCACTGTAGGTGCCACCGATTTAACATTCAGTGACTGTTCTATACATAAACAATCAAAGCTTTCAGCTAAGTCCTTGTTTTTCCCTTTTTTACTTAATTTCAATTCTAATATATCAAAACTATGCCCATTAAAATGTTTGAGACTGTCATTGCTGACCCACCATTCCATTTAAAATGAAAGTGTTACCTTCTATTTTTCTACTTGAATAATAAGAGATAAAAACGTTTTGTAACTTCACTAGTTGCAATAAAGCATTGGTTTTCTAGAACTGTGTAAATATTTCTGTATATCAGAACTACTTGATAAGTTTGTGGAGAGACTATATTACAAACAACATGCTATAAACTATTATGACTATTTTTGGGCAGCTAGATCTTTAGGTTGTGGACGCTATACCCTACAGGCTGTAGTTTGATCAGTGCTATGCTGTTTTAATATGATTAGTCAATATGATAAACGGTCAAATTGATTGTCCAGAAACAAACTACAGAGACAGTTCCAGGATTGAGTTCAGGGGCTAGAGACATGAATCCTCAGCTAGTGGGGATAAATACATAGAAAAATAAATACGTTGGTGTCTGGTTTTGGGTTTTTTGAGGGTTTTTTATGTCCTTGATATGGAAACCAGTTGAGAGTAGTAATTAGTTTTATATAAATGAACTTTATCATATGGAAACAATAGCAACTTTTGGTATCAGATTAAGCACAACTAAGTTAGTAACTGGTGACATGCTCCTGATTGCCTCACTCATTCAGAAATTTGCTGACATTTTTACAAAATCTCTAGTGTTGGCACACTTGTGGATCGATTATAGCTACAATATAGTTATATAGCTATTACAATTAGCTGTACCTACTATCAATATAGCTATATCTGTTATCATAGGTAATGATAAAAAAGAGATTTCTATAGCTTTTCATGCAGTAATCTAAGAATACCTTAAAAAAGAGATGTCACACTGTCTGTTTTCTGAAAGGAAAACTAAGTATACATAGTGCTATATAGTGCTCGGCTGAAAAAACCCTCATATTTTCTACATCCAAATACCAGCTTAGATCCCTGAAGCAATGCAATAATACTAAGGCAGAAATCTGCCTAGACCAATGCTTCCAACTTCTCAGCAGAACCAATCGTTCTGCTGACCCCGTTTAGTCTGCTTCCAGTTATAGAGTTAACTGTTCAGAAAGCCCACTGGACCACGCAGATGTATTCTGAAGTTCATGTTTTCTGTTGGCAAAATCAAATACTTTGGTAGGTCTATAAATAGGACTCCTTGTCCACGGCCCCTTCCTTCCTGTGTCCCTATGAAATATGCACAGATGATAGTGAAACAGCTAAGATTTTACCTTACATTTTTTGAGCTGCCATTCAGCTTTGTTGATAAAAGCACTGCAGTGGAAGAAAGTGCACCAAAAGCATTCACCTAGCATGAGAGTGTAAGGCCTGAATGGCAAAGCACATGAAACTAGTGGAAAATTGTGAAGAGAATTCTTCAAAGAAACTAACAGAACAATCTGATCTTTGTATCTGTTCTGCATTGACAGAGAAGCCAACGTCTCTGAAATGTAGAGAGCAAGTTTATTGACTATCTGTGCCTTAATCCATACTTACAGATCACTATGCAGGCTGGATGTCAAAGCCCTTTTAGAATTTTAAAAGTTCTTTTAGTTTCAAGGATTAATACCAGACTGAAACTAAACCACTAATCATTCTTGTAAATTTATCAAAGAGAAAAAAATAATGTTTATTTTTTTCATTTTTGAGCTGTGAATTCTATGCATATGTATGCACAAGTATGTTTACAGTGTCATCTTCTATACTAAACATTAGTTTTGTAGACTGAGTAAGAAGGTCTAACATTATAGGTTATATAGAATAAATGATTTATTAAGGTTCTCAGGTTTCAGGTCTCTCACCCACCATGTCATGTGCAGGATAATTATTTAGAAGCAATTTGACTTGTTATGCTTTTTGTTTGTTTGTTTTTTCTTTTTCCTTTTGATTTTTCTAGAACACCTATCTTAAAAAAAGAATCTCTGACTTTCTCAGGATTTGTAATGAATTTTATTCTTCTGATGTAAATAACCTTTTAGTTTGACTTATAACTTTTTTTTTTTTTTAATTGTCAGTGTAAGATCGATTTATATACACCGCCTTTCACTATTGAAGCCAATGGATTATCTGCCAACAGAAAATATGGCCTACTACACATGCAGCATGGGAGTGTTTACACAGATGTTTCTGGGTGGATTTAGCTCACAACAACTTGAAAAAGCAAATGGTCCAAATGTAGACCCAACAGCCACCCCTCATTTGAAGACACTTGTTTTACAGAGACTGAACAACAGCCCTGCTGGGAATGTTATGAATCCACGACAAAGCAGAAAAGCTTTACTTTATTGTCCCCCGCTCCTCAGGATATCTGGTAAATCCTTCTTTCCTTCCTTCCTTCCTTCCTTCCTTCCTTCCTTCTTTCCTTCTTTCCTTCTTTCCTTCCTTCCTTCCTTCCTTCCTTCCTTCCTTCCTTCCTTCCTTCCTTCCTTCCTTCCTTCCTTCCTTCCTTCCACCTTTGTACTGCAGTCAGAGGAAGGATTACAGCCTCTGTGCTTGTCTGGTGCTGCTTTTAGTACTAGTCTAGCAGATTCTAAGCTCTTAACTGGGAAAGGTGGAAAGATGGCAGAGCTGCACAGATTTGTACATGTAGATTGTTCATTCTACCTGCATGTTTGTGGTTTCTCCCATTTTTCGGTATTGCAAAACAATGTTTAGTTGTTCATTGCGAATACAAAATCCAATATATATTTTATATTTAATTTATATGTATGTTTATGTTTATGTTTCTACTTTACAGTATTTTTAATCCAAGAGGCAAATTCAGGATTCACTGTTACCAGGTCATGTATCAAAATATCCTGCTGCCTGATTTCACGGCTCTTATGATCACAATTTCCTTTTCTTTGAACACCAAATAGGTGTACAAGATCATTATGGTAGGAGCTGATGTGTTTAACCATTACCTCAGAATTCTGCCAGTCAGAGTAAGACTTTAGAGATAGCTGAACTTATTATTACAGATGTATCTAAAACAACACACATAATAATAAAGGAAAACCAAAATTAATGTCTAGAACAAATCTGTGGATTCAATCTGGAGATGACAGAAAGAAAAATTAAACTTAATTTTTGACGTGTGCACAATGTGATTTCATTTGATGAAATCCAGCAGAAAAAACATAGGCAACTGCAAATTCAATCCCACGTTCATTAAGACCAAATATTAATGGCTTTGTGATAAAATATTTTCCCAAAGAGAACATAGTGAAGTGTCAAATGATCTAACTTTTTTCAACAATATGAACTTCCCATTTGTCTCTAAGTTAGATACTGTAATTAAAACACCTGTGGAAAATAACAGCATAGGGTACTTCAACATATCCTCACATGTTTTTGAAAACCATGGCTTATGATTATTAAACATATACTTGTAAAAAAGACTGTTGGTGTCACAAAATCTAGAAACAAAACTGGAGCGCTTCACTATTTTATATCAGCCCAAATACTATAGGGCTTAGATCTCCTTCTCTGAAGAATGGATGGTGGTGTCAGTTTCTATTACAACAATACAAAGGTTCAAGTACATTGTCCAATTGATTTGTCTTTCCTGCACTTTCATTTGTATGTAATGAATTACATAATACCACCTTTGGACAGAACTACAGTATCTAAATATTCCTGTCCTTAATCTTCTCTGGTTTATTTCTTTTATTTTAAGTGTTTAATTCTATTTTTTAATCCATAAATCTAAACAAGTGTCACTGAACCTGTCATGGTAATATAGATTACAAAACTGGATAGTAATTTGCCAAAAATCTCCCACCTCAGTAGCATATAGCTTTCTTTTCAAGTGTCAAATATCAGTGTTGATTTGCCCTGAAATGTCTTGATGTCAATGCTTATGCTACTGTGAGTAAAGGATTTGAAAATGTTTTACCCTAGAGGGCCTGCTTTATTAGATTGCACATGCAGCCAAGAATTTGTTGCATCTCCATAGTAACATCCTTGCATACATAGTTGTTAATAAGACCAAGATGTATAGGTGGACTGGCAGAATTTTTAGACAGTAATGAAAAATATTAGTAAAATTTTAAAGATAAATGCTTTTTTTTTTTTTTTTTTTTTAATGGATGTGACAGAGGAGGGAGGGAAATTGGGAGGGAGGTAGTTCAGTTAAAGGTGGGAGGGATAGGATAACTTCACACATTCTCATATCATGGAGCATCTGTTACAGAAATCAATCAAAGAAACAAACTAAACAAATGTAGTATTATTAGACTGGAAAAAGCCACCTCAGCTGCTAAACTCTTTCAAGTGTTGCGAGTATTTCAGACAAGCAAGCACTGGAAGTAAAGCTGGGGGTGGTAGGGAAGGAGAGAAGACCCCTTCATCTTCAATAAATTCCTTGTACAAATTTAAAAATCAAACACATTTGCAAAAAATCCTTATAAAATTTCAAAGCATATTTCCATAATGTGGATTCATTATTCACAAACACCACATTAGAAGCAATTGTTCTATTTCCACATTTTTGGAATAAATATCCACTAGAGTAAAAATTCCACCACAATTTGGCAAAGTCATAAACAAATGCCAAGTTCTGGTCCCTCCTTTGCAGATGCATGAGCTAAATGTAACTTCAGGCAGGAGTGAGAGTCTACACTTACACATCCTGCATAAAGGGGCAAGGAAATATGCCTTTCTTTATAGGATTGTTCCGGATATATTGAAATTTCAGCTTTACCCTTTTTTTTCCTTTCTTTTCAACTGAAGTATAGAACTGTATTTTAAGGCAGACTACAGGAGACCTAGCAAAACATTATTTAGCCATTCAGAACTGAAAAGGAGGTAGGATCTCATGCCAATGGTGGCAAATGTGCAAGTAAAGAAAATACTTCATTTTAATTAGTAATGTTGGATTTGTAACTCTGTAGTTGTTCCAACATGATTAATTCTGGGTCAGCTTTAAGCCTTCTAGAATCACCAGTTCACTGCACCATAAAATAAGCCACTTACAAGACAGATTCTCAGTGTATTATCAGTTTAACAGACCATAATATAAGAACAACTTCCTCTCCAAAATTATTACTTTGTAATTATTAAGATAATATTGAATACAGCTGAAAAATTTTTACCACCATTAAGTGAATATTCCCATGGAATCTTTTCTAATTAATTTACAATTCTTTCTGCTGATCCCTGACCCTGAGTTGTCAATCAGTACATACATTATAAAGGCACAAACTAGTTAGGATTAAACTTTGGCAACACTGAATGAATAAAAGAATGCTGCTTTGCACACATAGCCTGACCAAAAATGCTAATAGAAATAAAGCTATTGTGCATCATTTTTATTCCTACACAGTAATCAGAAGAAATCCACAATCATATAGCCTACAAAACTATAGGAAGACTCGAGATTAGTTGGTGGTTTTGCATCATTGTACAAGACTGCTCTGTAGGTACAATGATTTGTAAGTCTGTTTCTGTCAAGAAAGCAATTAACATTTGAGGGCTATCATTTGCTCTTGGTTTTTCTGTGCTTTGATACTTCACAAAGTGTACTGTCACAGAACCACAACAGCAATATTAACCCTGAAACTTAGTATCCTCACAGCAATTTTTCTTCTGGTTAAAAAATGCAAAAGACTGAATGATGAGATGCCTACTTGCCTACTTGCTAATGCACAAGCGAGAAGTAACTCATCATGGAAGCTTCTTTTTTGACATAGCGAGTGAAATGCTTTAGCATGTTACAATATCTTTTTCTTAGTGACTGCTAAGGATTATCTTTCATTTCATGTCACATGAATCATCATAAACTTGGTTGCAACAGAAAATACAAAATGTCAGCCCCTACTCTTTCCCCATTTTTAAGTTATCTGGGAGTAAATAATCAGATTACCTACTTTGGAATGTGGGTTACTGAGTGCACAAGTGTTAGGAACCAAAGATTGTGGATTTTGGCATATGCCAATATATCATCATTTATTCTACTAGTACTAGTACAACATTATGCTAGTTTCAGTATTCAGTTTTTATTACAAAATTGAGAACCTCTTTAATAAAACATATAAAAAATAATCAGGCTGAATACAGTTTATGTGCTTTTTAACTTTTTTTTTTTTTTTTATTTTCAAAGATAAGCTGTTTTCATCTGCTAAACTTCTGGAAATAGGACAAGTGCCAAGCATTATTGATGGGGCCTGTCAAAACCTAGAACCTTTGTCACAATCAGGAAGAAAGATGTAGAATCCTGTTCCTCCACCTGCTTTCACATTAGTTTAACAACATTTTCCACTTCTGCTTTCAGTGGTATATCAGGCCAATCAGTCCCAATGTGGAATTAAACATTTCTGAATGAGGATATCTTTCCACACATACGCTTGCATATGCCTCGTTTGATATACCAACAGACGATCTGAATTTCCTCAGATATAAAGCATTTACATCTCTGTCTCCCTCAAAGTTAGGTTGTTTGTTAGAAAACAATCTTCAAAGACAACAAAGTATCACCAATTTCTCCCAGCCTGAAGGCTAATAGCTCATGCTGAATTATATGGGAAGATTCTGACTGCTTAATTATGAAGCAGTAAGGAGAAGCAGGCTGAGATAGTTTTCTTTAGCTTGGTATTGTACATTCTGCCACTTAGAGTTTTATCAGGATAATACATACATACTCACACATATTTTATTAATTATGTTTGTTAAAATTTTTCATTTAGTTATAAGTATGTGCACACAATACACTAACCCCTCTTTCTGTTTTTGTAGTAAGGCACAGAGGAGAACTCAGTAGCTATAATAATCTCCTGTTGAGTCCATTGGAAAGTCATGCAAAAAGTAATTATTTTATCCAAATGTACAGCATTGTTCTCCTAATTTCATCATGATTTAAGATAAGATAGTCACTGAAAATTTTAATGAAATACATCTGTATGTCTGCATATTGTTTTTTGAAATTCTGCCTTTACATTTTTATGATGTTTAGTTATTTTAATGAGTATTGGGAAACCTTTTCTTTCTAAAGAAGAGCCTCAGACATGTTCTTCATCACTTCCACAGCCTTTAATTTTCTTACCTGATATATTAGACCAGCCCAAGTACATCTTTGATGAAACTGTCTGGTCAGTGCAACTGGCTTTTAGAATTAATTTGGCCTGCTGCTTAAAAATACAGATTGAAATGGTTTTATTCTGTTTACAGGAATGAAGATAAAACAACTAAAAAAACCCAAAACAGATCCTTGGAGTTTAAGAAGAGGTTAATTTTCCAGAAACCCCTTTAGTCTAACATAGGAAAGGAGCATCTCCAACCTTTTTTAAAACATAACAATGACATTTCTATAACTCTTCGCATTTAGAACAGTAAAGGCCTTACTTTGCATTCAGTAGATGGCATACCTGCCACTCTCCATACTGTCTTTATATGTACCTTATTTGTCAGACTACACCAACTGATACATATATACATAAAATTGCAGCATATATGCATAATTCTGTGTATATATAGGGTTTTTTATTCTGCCATATTTTGAATGGCACACTTATAATATTACTACCTGGACCTCTGTCTTTCAGGAATATTTGAGGACTGTCACATGTTACAGATTTCAAAAAGACCTGGGCAGATCAACTTTTTGACCCTTTCCATATAAAAATGTCACTTCCTTTTTCCATTCTTCCTCTTCTGTTTTCAAGTAACTGAAGGCCACTCCAGTTTTGAATTTTCAGTGAATGAAATTACCTCCTTTAAAACTATTTCCCCTTCTTAGATGATGATTTAACTAAAAAAAAATTTTTTTTCTTCTTTTTCTTATCATCTTTGTGGATTGTGAGTTGTGCAAGAAAAAGTCTTAACCTGAATTAGTCGCCATATTGTTAAGAAGAAAAAACCATAGATTTTACCGCTTTACAATAAATAAGGAGGTGAATTCTGTGTGGTATGTGTGCGCACTATTCTATGGGTAAATACCCACAGTAAGTATGCTAAACCAGGCAATTTTATTCAGGCTTGTATTAGTGTAGCTGACAATCAAATTTGGCCCACCACAGCAAAGGAAAAGTTGAGAATAGTATTTGTGTGTGACTGTTTACTTTCAGCTTTGAGTAGCTGTAATTTTATTGCTGTGCTTTACACCTGAAAGGGGCCTCTAGAAAAGAAAGCTACGTACAATGAACACACATTTTTACAGCAGGCATATTCTGTAAGTATTTATGTAAATGTAGAATAAAACTGGATATTTTTTCTCTTGAATTAGCCGCAAGAGTTTTTTTCACCAGAACCCTGATCACTTGCAAACAGTTCATAGCAGGTGCCTTAGGAACAAAGCAAAAAATATGATTGACTGCGGTTTGTAAAGGGTGCAGTCAGAAAAACACTTGGCCTTACAATTTCATTCAGCTTAAGATTTGATTCCACATCAGTGACCACTAGCTGTGCACACTGCTTCATTCAAATTGAGCAATATAAAGTAAATTATAACTGCCTCATATCTGTTCTGGTACCAAGATATGATAGCCAGATCTGTGAGCAAAAGGAAGACAGTAATATAAGATCTTCCATTTTGATTCATACCAAAACTCTGTCTAGCCAAGCACTCTGTCTCTGACAGTCACTTATGCTTTAGGACAGAATATAAAAACTGGGAGTATATAATGTGATATTTCTCCCATCATAATGTTTTAGTAACCAACAATCTCAAGACTTCCTGAGCTGTTCATACATTCATCTCATCATGATCAGACCCTTCAGAAATTCCTCCCTGGAAATCTATATGTTTCTGCTATCCCCTTTGCTATGAGCCAAACCACACCATTTCTCTCCTACTCTCTCTTTTTTTTTTTAGTAGAATTTATCCCGCTGGTTGTCCCTTTGATGACTGTGATTATGCAGCCACTGGCAGCACTGCTTCTGGAGACATAGTCTTGCCTGTATTTATTTTTCAGTTGGAATGGATAGAAGCATGCAGCTGGGAAGATGCATCCTCAGAAGTGATAACTGTGGACAGCAGGTACGATTTGGTTTCTTCTGTATTCTGAAGGCACATCTTGGCCCATGATGTAAGATGTAGCATGAATGCATAGTTTTTACTTGCTGGAACAACTTATTTAGATCCCAACATGGATCCAAACACTCTGTGTTTCTTAGGTGTCAGGTTTGACTAATAACCCAAGAGTGTTACAGCTACCCATCAAGTCCAAAAGCTTTAGGCAGTGTTTTGTACTTTCTTTCTGTGTTGGAAAACCAGATAGTATAGTTTTTCCAAATAAATTTTACAGTGAGTGGGAGGTTGGGCCAAAGGAAAGCAAGGTCATCCTGCAGCCTCCTCCAATCTTAATTTACTTTATCACTGACAAATGATTAAGTCAGTGATTCTTTCTTCATGAGACAGAAAATTCGAGCTCCTAGAAAGAGTAAATCAGTCCAAGGTATGTGGAAGGAAAAAAACCCCAGGATTCCCAGACAAATATGATGGGATACAAGTGATTATTTGCAGTGGTCAAAGGCCACAGTGGGAAGCTGATTTATTCTGAATTTGTGTAGTTGGAATCAAGCGAATCTTGTCCAGATGTTGTGCACATGTACACGCAGTTCATGAAAATGAATTTTTTCTGCCGTGTGGGAAGGAAGATATCCTTGACATTGGCTGTCCTGTTCTTCACACAATGAAATGGTACCCTGCAGGGTTATGTAAAACACTGACATAATCAATGAATTCTTCATGTTCACTAGCTGATGCTCTGCAAGGGATCACTATAGTCCAATTACGACTTGAGCAGTGGAGCACACTCTTGAAGACCTTAACTTCTATGCACCTTACAATGAAGTCTTCATGGCCCTTTGAAAACAAAGAACTGCCAAATAATCTATTTTGTTCTTTCCTTTACCCCTTATTTATATTTTTCCCTCTGTCTTTGCAATATTTTCAAACCATTTATTTCCAGTGGTGTTCAAGATAATTTCTGTTAAATACTTTAACATTGCTGATTGATGTATCAGAATCTAGATGAGAAAAATGTAGATGACCGAAAACTGAAGCTCACAGAAATTACATTATCTTCTTGCTAAACTAACTACATTAGGTCACCAAAAGCTGTGTTTAAAACAGTAGAGTGGCTTGTATGATATCAGCCCTCTTTTCATTAAAGCAATAGGGTCGAATTTACAAATGACAAATTGACAAATTGACAATCCTTACTCATTTGGGACCAGACCCTATCACACAACTTTGCCAGGTGAATAGATGAAGTGAAGTAGTGGGATTGTACCTGATGTAAGGGAGTGCTGGGGCTGTTAACATTGGACCAGAGTCTCTTGTGTGATACTATTTCATGCTAATATTTTCATTGCTGGTAAATCTAATACCTGTGTAACATAATCCTTTTTATTTCATAGAACATAGGAAAAACTTAGAACTGTTCAAGCATGATTTTCCTAAACCAATACACAAAAAGAACCCAAGTAAATGAGTAAATGATTATTGCACCTGCCTATGCAACTACACAGTGCTCCAGGCCTCATTTGGTTGCAAGTAAAGTAATAGAAGAGCTTTCATGCATTTAATTCAACATGAGACCACAACATTTACTGTACAACATTACATGTAGGTCCTAGGCACATTAGATGCCCACCAAATTTTGATTGCTAATATTAGCATTTATTTTCTTTGTTTCTGTTTGTTCAGTTGTTTTTGTTTATATACTTTAAAAATTCAGGCTTCCTCCTTATGACTATATTGCAAGGTATTCCCTCAAGAGAAGAGGTTTGATTTGGAAACTAAAATTTATTCTATTGTCATCTGGTAACTGGGTCCACATAGTGAAGGGTGGTGGTAAAAGTGGTATTTTATATCTACTAGAAAAAGTTAAAGACTCCATTGCAATTTCTGTACACAGGATTGTGTTGTGGTCTATCAGCAAATCCACAAAGCCTTGGGAAAAGACTGGCATTCTTGATTCTTGACTCTTTTGTTCAATCAGTTCATCTGTCCCGTGAACTGCTACTGTTGCAGACTATTTTACACTTTTCTATTTCACTGTGCTCCATCTCTTTAAGAATTGTGATTTCTTTTGAGGAAAAGACAGTGTTCGATATGTTTTAGGTTTTATGGAGAAGTATTGCAAAATTATATTCTTGATCCTTCTTGGTTATGAGCATGGCAATATTGTCACATAAAACATGCTAATCATTAAGAACTATGCACTATAATGGAAAATTAATTACAACTCAAACTAATTTCCATTAGTTAACATTTAATAATTATGATATTTAATAAGATTTAGGGGATTTTCTCATGCTCCCTGTACAGGGCTACACAGTGATTACACCAGTTCCTCTTTGACCAGTGCAGTAATCTGCTTGTTCCGACGGTAGATCTGCATATGCTCTGAAACCTCGTCCCTTCAGTGGCATCACCAGGCCCCAGATGTGCATGAAAAGTTTTATACAACAGGGGGATAGTACAGATACAGTTCTTTTTAACTGAAACTCTCCCTGGTGAATGAGTCAATAAATAATATCAACCAAGCAGATTCAGTCAGAATTCACGTGGAAAACAGAAGATAAAAGTAACTAGAAGAAAAAGTAGAAGTAGAATGTAAAAATAAGTGCTAGCTAAATTGTTGTTCATTACTTTGGTCACTTTACAGGAATTGTTGTTTATCACTCTGAGCTTTATCCAGAGCAGGTAACATATCAGTTTTAAAGTGGAATGTTCCACTGAAGACAAATGCCTTCTGTAACTAAGGCCAGAACAGGAATAGGAATATTACATGTGTAGAAACAATAAATTTAACAAGGTAGCAAAACTTTCATACCTTTAATGATGCTAAATATACTGGTAAATTCATGAACAAAACCTGTTTTCAACTATTTGGAAGGAACACTTCACATCACTGTATATCACGATGGGTTTAACATTTCAGCTCTGAAAGTTATTCTGGTTTTTGAACATCAGGACTTTAAGACAGTTCCTATCAGAGATTCTGCAACAATGACATTAACTTTTTCTTTATATTGTTGTCTCTGTTTGAAATGGTTTCAAATGCTACAGCAAAATGAAGCAAAGACATAGGATATGTATCAGATCTTTTTGGGGATACAAAACTCTCTGGCATGTGTAGGGAGAAACCCTGTAGAAAATCCTTGTGCGAATGAAGAATTTTAACAGGCTGACCTCATCATGCAATGGAAATTATATGATTAGAGTCCTTGTGAAATGCAGAGCCTTAGCTAGTTATTCATAATGAAAATCTTCATATTACCTCCCTTTATTGGAGTTGTTACTGCACAATTTAGGAAAGTGGCTTCATCTGTTAATTAGGGCACTGGACCTAATTACCAGCAAGAGTCTGAATGAAATGCTCTGTTTTTATACCACAACCAATGCTGTCGGACTTGTGAGGGAAGAATTGGTGCTGCTGTGGGTCAACTGCGAGGTTCCTGTTATTGTTGCTTAGATTAGTGGTGCAACTGTTCAAAGATTATAATAAATATCAATGTAGATCCTGTTGGTGAACTTGGTAGATCAAGAGGATCCTCAGAAGAATTCCTTGTCAAACAACTCATTGAAGGACATGTAGCGCTCTGCTGCTTCCTGTAGATCAATGTTCTTGGCAAAGCGGTGAACTTCTTAGCATTAATATAGTTCAACATGGAGGAGATGAGCATTGCTGAGTTTACCACAGTCCACTGGAGATCAACATGGCCAAAGTTGGGCATATGTTTGAAAAAGTGATTTAAGTACAATATACAGCTTTGTAACTCTAAGCAATGTGTTACCAATGCACACTGCACACTCTTCCTTTTTAAGTAGCCAGTACAGATGTTCTCTTTTCAACTATTTTTTGTGTTTGCATTCCTTTGCGGATCTTCCACCAAAAAAATATGCTTGTTCTTGTTTTCTTGCAAATTTTAACAGACGTTGTAATTCTTATCCTAAAGATACTGAAGTTATTAGCAAATGTCTCACTGCCTTGTTCCCAAGAACTCATAAGAGTAATTTTATATTTGCTAGGAAGCAACATAAATCATAGATAAATCTATTTTTATAACAAAGTAGCTTTCATTCTATCTTGTACTTATATCCTGATTGTGTGTCTTTCAGTTATCTACCTATTCAAGGTTCTGAATCAAAGAATTAGTTTCTTTTAGAATTAAGTAGATTTTTCCTCCCTTTAAAAAGGGAGAGGAAATATTTCTCTCGATGCATGTTGCTTCTGTTGTTGGCCAGCAATCACCATTGAGACCACTTTAATTAAGAAAATCCAATTGTATGAAATTAACTGTTGAGCTAGTATCATTTACAATTCTATCTATCTCATGACTAATTCTTTTAGTAAGCTTTAAACACAATTAAAATTAAATTTTACACTGTATATTGGAAATTATTGTCCAGTATAAACTCTGAATTATAGTTAGAATAAATTAGAATCTGCTGTCCTCATATGTGAAGATCAATGTAAATCTTACCAATCATAACTTCATTTAATAAGTACTGAGTGACAGCAAACCATACTTCCTGATTTTCTACTTCTTACTTGGAACAATTAACACAGCATGAAATTCTAATGGCTGACTTGAAAAATTACTATCAGTTGAACAGATATTTATTTTTACAGTAATATTCTACTGAGAAGGGAGGAGAAAATAAATACACTTCATATAAGTGTATCTGGAAGTTCATAATTATATAGAATTATTGAATACTACAAGTAGTAGGAGTCTGTGATTTCTTGCTGAAGGTTTGGAGTCAAACTGTTATGATGGATGTAGGAAAGGATTGTCACACTTATACAACTCCATTGTATATATGTATAGTAAATATAGCTTCTTATAAATGTAACAATTCATGATATTAAATACAAAAATGTCAAACAAATCAGTGACATGGACAGTGGGATCGAGTGCACACTCAGCAAGTTTGCCGATGACACCAAGCTGTGTAGCGCAGTCAACTCACTAGAGGGAGTCTTCTCTTCTCCAGGCTGAACAACCCCAGCTCTCTCAGCCTGTCCTCACAGGAGAGGTGCTCCAGCCCTCTGATCAGCTTTGTGGCCCTCCTCTGGACTCACTCCAACAGCTCCATGTCTCTCCTGTACTGGGGCCCCCAGAGCTGGATGCAGTACTCCAGGTGGGGTCTCACCAGAGCAGAGTAGAGGGGCAGGATCACCTCCCTTGACCTGCTGGTCACCCCTCTTTTGATGCAGCCCAGGACATGGTTGGCTTTCTGGGCTGCAAGCGCACACTGCCAGCTCATGTTGAGCTTCTCATCAATCAATACCCCCAAGTCCTTCTCCTCAGGGCTGCTTTCACTCCATTCCCTGCCCAGCCTATAGCTGTGCTTGGGATTGCACCGACCCATGTGCAGGACCTTGCATTTGGCCTTGTTGGACTTCATGTGGTTTGCACAGGCCCACCTCTCCAGCCTGTCAAGGTCCCTCTGGATGGCACCCCTTCCCTCGAGCATGTTCACTGCACCACACAGCTTGGTGTCATTGGCAAACTTGCTGAGGGTGCACTTGATCCCATTGTCCATGTTGCCGACAAAGATGTTGAACAGTGCCAGTGCCAGTACCAACCTCTGAGGAACGCCACTCATCACCGTTCTCCACTCGGACATTGAGCCGTTGATCACAATACTTTGAGTGTGACCATCCAGCCAATTCCTTATCCTCCGAGTGGTCCGTCCATCGAATCCATGTCTCTCCAATTTAGAGACAAGGATGTTGTGCGGGACAGTGCCAAATGCCTTGCACAAGTCCAGGTAGATGACGTCAGCTGCCCTTCCCTTATCTACCAACACTGTAACCCCATCATAAAAGGGCACCAAGTTTGTCAGGCATGATTTGCCCTTAGTGAAGCCGTGTTGGCTGTCACCAATCACCTCCTTATCTTCCATGTGCCTGAGCACAGTCTCCAGGCGGGTCTGTTCTATAATCTTGCCAGGCACAGAGGTGAGACTGACCAGCGTGTAGTCCCCTGGGTCTTCCTTTTTTCTCTCCTTAAAAATGGGGGTTATGTTCCCCCTCTTCCAGTCAGCGGGAACTTCACCAGACTGCCAGGACTTCTCAAATATAATGGCGAGTGGCCTGGCCACTTCATCCGCCAGTTCCCTCAAGACCCGCGGATGCAACTCATCAGGTCCCATGGACTTGTGCACCTTCAGGTTCCTTAGATATTCTTGAACCTCGTCTTCTCCTGCAGTGGGCGGTTCTGCATTCTCCCAGTCCCTGCCTTCTGCGACTTGGGCAGTGTGGCTCGAGCATTTGCCAGTGAAGACTGAGACAAAGAAGTCGTTGAGTACCTCAGTCTTCTCCATATCCTGGGTAACCAGGTCACCCATTTCATTCCAGAGGGGACCCACATTTTCCCTCATCTTCCTTTTATCACTGACATACCTATAGAAGCTTTTCTTGCTGTCCTTGACATCCCTGGCCAGACTAATTTCTGTCAGGGCTTTGGCTTTCCTAACCTGCTCCCTGGCTGCTCGGACAGTTTCTCTGTATTCCTCCCAGGCTACCTGCCCTTGCTTCCACCCTCTGTTGGCTTCCTTTTTTTGTTTGACTTTGCCCAGGAGCTCCTTGTTCATCCACGGGGCCTCTTGGTGTTTTTGCTTGACTTGCTCTTTGTTGGGATGCATCGCTTCTGAGCTTGGAGGAGGTGACCCTTGAATATTAGGCAGCTGTCTTGGGCCCCTCTTCCTTCCAGGCCTTTGTCCCATGGTATTCTACCAAGCAGATCTCTGAAGAGGCCAAAGTCTGCTCTGCTGAAGGCCAGGGTAGTGAGCTTGCTGCACGCCCTCCTCGCTGCCCCGAGGATGCTGAACTCCACCATTTCATGGTCACTGCAGCCAAGGCTGCCCTTGAGCTTGACGTCCCCTACCAGGCCCTCCTTATTGGTGAGAACAAGGTCCAGCATGGCACCTCTCCTCATGGGCTCCTCTATCACTTGGAGGAGAAAGTTGTCATTGACACATTCCAGGAACTTCCTGGATTGCTTGCGCTCAGCTGTGTTGTCCCTCTAGCGGATGTCAGGATGGTTGAAGTCCCCCATACTGACCAGAGCTTGTGAATGTGAGGCTGCTCCTATCTGCCTATAGAGGGCTTCATCTGGTCTGTCTCCCTGGTCAGGTGGCCTGTAGCAGACCCTGGCTATGATGTCCCTTGCCCCAGCTCTCCCTTTAATCCTGACCCATAGGCTTTCGGTCAGCTCCTCATCCATCCCCAGGTGGAGCTCCACGCACTCCAGTTGGTCATTGATGTAGAGGGCGATGCTAGGTTTGCTATGTAAGCTAGGTTTGCTATGTAAGCTCACTTTTTCTCCCACTCTAATTTCTAATTTTGCCTTGCCTTGCCTCACCTTCCCTTCTCTTTCCTTTCCACATATACACTATGAAACTGTCATTAGATACATCATTGCAAAATCTTCTTTTCCTAAGGGACTTCTAAATCATTCTAAGTACAGCCTTGATGTGTAAGGGCAGAATGAAAGTTGCACCAGCATTTTTGCATTAGGAAATAATATACATACTTTGATTTATTTTAATTATTTGACTTTGCATCCTAAATATATTTTTTACATAATTATTTTTATGTTGGTGCATCAGAATATTTTAGTAGTTGTTTAATATTTATTTCTTTGATATGCTCAGTGTGGAATTTAAATAAAATGGAACTCAATTTTTTCAACAAATTTTCAGAGAGGTACACATCTGATAATATAAAAGTTATTCTCCATTTGAAAGGGTTTTTCAAGAAATCTTCACTGAGTTCTTGAAGGTGAAGAAAGTTCTTGAACTGCCTATAGATATTGCCATGTATGTCTTTGGGAATAAATATGTAACATTTCTACAGTTAATACCACACACAAAAAAAGTTTAGTGTGTTGGTTTTGCGTGGCAAGGTTTTGGTAGCGGGGGGGCTACAGGGGTGGCTTCTGTGAGAAGCTGCTAGAAGCTTCCCCTGTGTCTGACAGAGCCAATGCCAGCCGGCTACAAGACGGATCTGCCGCTGGCCAAGGCCAAGCCAATCAGCGCCTCTGTGATAACATATTTAAGAAAGAGAAAAACAGTTAGAGAGCGCTTTTGCAGCCAGAGAGAGGAGTGAGAAGATGTAAGAACATCTGCAGACACCAAGGTCAGTGCAGAAGGAGGGGCAGGAGGTGCTCCAGGCACCGGAGCAGAGATCCCCCTGCAGCCCGTGGTGAAGACCATGGTGAAGCAGGCTGTCCCCCTGCAGTCCATGGAGGGAGGATGAGGGGGTGTAGCGATTCCACCTGCAGCCCGTGGAAGACGCCACGCCGGAGCAGGTGGAGGCACCTGAAGGAGGCTGTGGCCCCGTGGGAAGCCCACGCTGGAGTAAGCTCCTGGCAGGACCTGTGGATCCGTGGAGAGAGGAGCCCAGGCCAGAGCAGGTTTGCTGACAGGACTTGTGACCCCGTGGGGGACCCACGCTGGAGCAGTTTGCTCCTGAAGGTCTGCACCCCGTGGAGGAGACTCACGTTGGAGAAGGCCGTGAAGGACTGTCTCCCGTGAGAGGGACCCCACGCTGGAGCGGGGGAACGATGAGTCCTCCCCCTGAGGATGAAGAAGCGGCTGAAACACCGTGTGATGAACTGACCGTAACCCCCACTCCCCGTCCCCCTGTGCTGCTGGGGGGGAGGCGGAGGTTGAAGCCGGGAGTGAAGTTGAGCCCGGGAAGATGGAAGGGGTGGGGGGAGGTGTTTTTAAGATTTGGTTTTATTTCTCACTCCTCTACTCTGTTTTGCTTAGTAATAAATAAGATGAATTCCCTCTCTAAGTTCGGTCTGTTTTGCTCGTGATGATAATTAGAGAATGATCTCTCCCTGTCCTTATCTCGACCCATAAGTTTTTTTTTCATTGTACCTTTTCTCCCCTGTCTAATGAAAGAGGGGAGTGATAGAGCGGCTCTGGTGGGCACCTGGCCCTCAGCCAGGGTCAACCCACCACATTTAGTCACCCAGCAAGTTGTTTATAATAAAAGATTACATATTTATTCAGGAAAAAAAAATATGAAAAATGAAAGTATGTTTCAGAATTTCTTAAAATTAATCCACTGGTGGGATTTTTACATATACCATGAATGATATACTGAAGCTTTTGTCATGACTTCCATTGTAAAAATACTTTACATTCTACATCCTTCACTTTTTTTTTTTTTTTTTTTTTTTCAGTTAATCAGTTTAAATATATTTTTGATGTCAGTGTTTATTTTTTCTGGAACACAGGAAGAAGTCTGTGTATATGTCACAAATTCACACAGGATCACAGAATTGTTGAGGCTGGAAGAGACCTATTGAGATCATCTTGTCCAATCCATGTCCATCTACCTGCTCAACCAGAGTCAGCTACAGCAGGCAGCTCAGGGTCATGTCCAGTCAGATTTTTAATATCTCCAAGGATGGAGACTCCATAAGCTCTCTGATTAACCTGTACAGTGTTCAAATACGCTCACAGTTAAAAGTTTTTTCTTATTTTTGAAAATAATTTCTCATATTTCAGTTCACACCTACAGACCCTTGTCCTGTCACTGGGCACCACTGAGAAGAGCCCATCCTCATCTGTACTGCCCTGCACCAGCTACTTATACACACTGGTAAGATTCCCCTGAGCCTTCTCTTCTCCATACTAAACATCCCAGCTCTGTCTGTCTCTCCACCTATGTCTGTTACTCGAATCCCTGAATTATCTTCATGATCCTTTGTTGGACTTGCTCCAGAATGTCCATGTACATCACTTTGTTGAATCAGATGCCTGCCTGCTTGTATCTCCAACCTATTGAGGTACCTCTGAATGACAGTACAACCATAGAGACAGTGACTCTTCACAGCTTTATATCATCTGTAGACTTGCTGAAGGTGCATACTGTCCCATAAGCAGGATCATTAACGAGCATGCTAAACCCTATTAGCCCCAGTACCAACCTCTGAACTACACCGCTACCGACTGGCCTCCAGCTGGAGATATATTCCCACTAATCACAATCTTTCAATTCTGGCAATTCAGCCAAGTTTCAGCCCACTTCACTGTCCACTTATGGGGCCAGTACTTTATCAGTCTGTTCATGAGAGTGCTAGACAAGGCAGTGTTGAAAGATTTGCTAAAGTCAAGGTAAATAATGTCCATTGTTCTCCCTCACCCACTGAACTGTTCATCTCAACACAGAAGTCTATCAAGTTGGTGAAGGAGGATTTCCTCTTCATAAATCCATGCAGACTATTCCCAGTCACCTGCTTGTCCTTTATGTGTTTCAGGAGTGGCCTATCAAAAACACTGACCATCTCACCCAGCAGTTGTGGGTGCATCCCATCAAGTCCCATGGACCTATGTATACCCAATTTCTTTAAATGTTCTCTAACCCCCTATTCCTCCCCCTCTAAGAGTAAGTCTTCCTTGCTCCAGACTTTCCTTCTCATCTCAAGATTGCTGGATTCCCAAAGGTTGGTCTTAACAGGAGAGATCAAGGCAAAGAAGGTATCAAAGACCTCTTCCATGTCCTTTGCAACCAAGAAGATGTAAAACTGCTATTTGGCCATAGCTGATCAGCTAATTGTTTTAATAGCAGCACCTCTAGAAAGTTTTTGGGGTGAAAAAAATATGTAAAGGGAGATATTGCCCACTTCAGTACAGCTGAGTAATAATTACTATTTTAAAAGAAGTTGCTTATGGATTTCCACTCTAAAACCCATCCTGAATATTTCTTTCTGTTATTTCATCTTTGCCTTTCACTGATTTTTAAAAGCCTAAGGAAATACATTTAGAGTGTTTTTAAGAGTGAGGGAAAACAATAAAGTCTTTGCAGTATAAAAAACTGACCTATTTTTGAGCATTCCTCTGACAAGAGCTGAGTCTTGCAAGTGGAAATCTGACACAAGAATGGCACTTTTTCAAAAAAATCATATGGTGGATGTAATTGGGTTTGGTTTGAATGAGTTATGACTATTTAAAATTATGTATTGGATTGTGAATCTATAGGCTGACTGCACCAGCAGAAAGTGCTGCAGCGTCCGCCCATGTATGAATTATATATGGATTAAGTTTGCCTGTTTTAGCAGTATCAGGAAGAAAAATGCCTGCCAAACTTGTTCATGTTTTTGCTGGGAAGCAGCAAGAGCAGGGGCTACTCACTGAGAAGACAGGGAGGTGAGGACGTGACAGAGGCCAGCAGGACAGATCTGGAGGTGGTGGCCAGATCCAGCCAGGAGTCCAGATCATGATGCAGTACCATGGTCATGCAGCAGGTGTGAGGTCAAGCTGGGGAGTCAGTCTGTAGTGGCTAGGCTAGGACCAGATTCAGCAATGGCTGGGCAGGGCCATGGTGACGGGGATGGATGGGATGTCAATGTGCAGATGGGGGGTCAGATCAGGCCCAGTGAGGGGACCTAGGGTTAGACACAGACTGTGACGGTCGAGCAGGGCCATGGGGGCAGGGCTAGGACATCAGCCTGCGGGTGGAGGGTGACTCGGCAAGGCCCCTGGCTGGGCAGGGCAGGGCAGGGCTGTGTGGAGCTGGAGACCAGCCCTGCTGCAGTGGCACTGGGGCAGGGACTGACAGGACCTGGGGGTGTAGTGCTGAGAGGGAGTTCTGGGCCATGGGCTGGAAGGTTGGCAGGGCTGGTAAAGTCTATTGGTGCTCTTGGGCCATGATAGTTTTTTTTGCTTTTTTTGCATTTCTGTAAAACTTGTAATATGTGATATTGACCAGCATCTTCATTAATGACCTGGATGATAGGGCAAAGCACACTCTAAGCAAGTTTGCAGAAAATAAGAAATTGGGATGATAGATTTGATGGTCATGGTGCTGTTCAGAGGAACCTCAGCAGGCTGGAGAAGACATCAGACAGAAGTCTAAAGAAATTCAACAAAGTCCTGTCCCCAGGGAGGAATAGCCTCAAGGACCAGAAACAGTTTTTTACTGAGCTTAGGCACTTCTACTGCTAGGCAGTTGCTAAGTGAAACTTTAGTAGATGACTACATTTTGGGTAAAGTCCTAAAGTGCACCTCTGAGGCCCCAAGCAATCTCTAAACATTGCTCTTGCACCAAATAGTTTTAATTCTCAGTCAAAAAAAGGCTACTTTCCCACAGGAAATGGGTAAGGAAATGTGTTGTTAGTCAAAGCCTGCCTAGGTGCCTTGTCAAGTTTAATTACTGATCAGAATCACGGAGTCAATTCAATCAGTTCCACAGCAATAAAATATTATGGAATACAGATTTTTAAAGATGTTTAGGTGCCCAGAAACATAACAAGCCTCCAAATACCTTCAAAAGCATTGTTTCTTTCTTACCAACAATACTTCTTTTTGAATCAACCACTGCTGTCATTATACATAGTGCAAGGTGAATGAAATCCCAGTTGCAATGTGTGACATCTGATTGCAATAACTTGTTTGCTGTAATTAAGAACAGAATTTTTTATACGGCACAAAGAATGATAAGATCATAGTGAGAACCATAAATTTAAGTTTATTACCCATTTTCTGGGTATTGCTGTAATTTAGATTTTTTAATGGAAATCTAATTTTAGTAACTCCTGTGAAGTATGTTCTTTTCTAATTGGCAAAGAAGCAAAATCAGAACCATGAGGTACATTTTGCTTGATTCACGTTTTGTAAATAGCTGAGATTCATTCTTGGCATAAGAAATTATCAACAAGAGTCTACATTTTTATCTGAATTATTAAGATTTATTTCCTTTTAAAAGAGTATTATTTTTCTTCTTTAGGCCATCACTGCATTTTACAAATCAGGAACAATCAAAGTTGGAATAAACCGTTAATCTGAATATTCCCAGAAGACTTTTATTAAAGAGTTTATTTTTAAATTACCAAATATTTATATTAAATAAAGACAGTTAATGTATGTGACCTATTATAATTGGATGGTTCATTAGGTAATTTCTAGAACTACAGGAAAAAAATAGTATGGCCAGGATCAACAATGGAAGCACATGTGAACTGTTTGAAGTATCACATATTGCACTGTGTCCAAACCCAGCAGATGGTAAGTGATAGAGAGAGGACAGCTATTTTTTCGGGACCAGAAAGGTTTGACTTCCTACCTTGGGCAAGTCAGGCTATGGTGTAACAAGTAGTAAGGACAGTCTATGTGAAAGTGAAATTTTAAAGAGATGGTAGCAACATCCAAGCAGATCCAAACTATAGTCACATAAATGTGGCAAACAGCTGATACAATCCACACAGCACCATGCATACCTAACTATTTTATGTGCCCAAAATCAGAAGCCAAATGGATATGCGTTATTTGTTTAAAGCTGGGACTTCATTTCCGGTGAGACAAATTCCCTAAAAAAATTGTTTTGCACCACCTTAATCAAATGTGCCGTGACCTGTGGAACAGAATCTCCTAAAGATACTAGAGGACTCCTAACGCATACAAATTAGTGATAGGTCAATAGATTTCCTCTCCATAACCATACTCCCACTCAGAGTTTTCCCTGAATATTGAGCTCAACTGAAGCAGTGCTGCTGGATTCACAAATTAGTCCAGATGGCATTTGTTCTAAAATTCAGAAAGCTGTAAATCTTTCCTCTGCAGAGAATTGCCAATCCCTCACATGCACAGCACCAGAATCAGGGACAGAGTGCTGTATGTGATTTAATACTGTGTGTAATTTAAAAGATTTAAAGATACAAGGTTATTTTGGTTTTAAGCATTTTAAGCTATAGACTTCATATCACAATGTATTATTTCTTTTCATTCCTGTTATACTTACAATGTTTTCAAAGAAAACTTACTCAAATGAACTATGATTTACTTTATCTGTTTCTAGTGTAACCACTAATAACTGCACAAAAATTTTCAGCATAAACTCACAGATATCAAGAGTGAACATTTTCTTTTCTACATAACTTTAAAATCAAATTATAGGTCATTTAGGTAAACACGTAAAAATGTACAATATCAGTAAAGTTTATGGCTTGATTTATGGTCTTGATATATGGTCATAGTTTCCAAATCACTATAAAAGAAGATTGTGAAAACTGGTCTATTGAATCCTAAACAGAAATGATCAGCAGTAAGGTAGGGCAGAATAAATAGGTGCTTGAAGGAAATTCCTTAAAATAAGGGTTCAAAATATATTCTGCTGTCCAGCTGGAAAAACAAAGAATCTGAACTAAACCAGATAGAAATACATTGTCAAAGACTAAGTACAAAACCCCAACAAAATATAACCACTATCTGAGTATCTTCAAAGTCTTTCAGGAATGATTGCTTCCATTTTTGTTTACTAAGGAAATTGTGTAATAAAGGAATCAGAAATGATGTGGCAGTCTATTTCTAAGTAGTGCTGATGATCACATTTTTGTGCAGTAAGAGCTGTGGAATGAGTTTGTAACAGAAGGTGAGCTTAACAAAGGCCTATTCTGCTAATGTCATTTTGCATACTCCCACCATAAACAAAACCACTAGAAATCAAGCCAAGAGGAAGAGAGAGTTCAGAAAAGATGAGTCAGGTTATGCTAATGCTGGTGTGAATCAGAGATGTTAAAGGATTAGGTATGGGTATTTTTGACACTCACCATGTCAGAAGGAAAAGACATTGGGGTTATAGAGAAAGCCCAGCTAGCACTAGAAAAACCTGTTAGTTTGTAGATTTTAGTGATACCATCTGCGTGTGTGTGTGTGTTTAGTTCTGTTTAACAATAAAACTATTATAGACATGACCCTCTGGGGCAAGTACAGAGATTCAGCTAGACAGTGGCAGTGGGAGGTGCTCTTTAGCAAGACCTCTCAAACCCGGCCATATTCTGTGGTCCATAGTACTCAGCTCTGCCAGTGTCCACAGCTGCTGCATTATGGATGTTGGAAGGTATGCCATTGCCTAGCTCTTATGGACTTATTTTTCATGAGCTTGTCTAATGCCTACTTGAATCTGGTGATACTTCCTCTGCAATTTTATTAGGAATAAACTGCAGAAGTTGGTTAGGGTCTGTTTAAAAATGTACTTTTATTTAACTGTTTTAAACTGATTTTCTTCTAGTTTCAATGATTGATCCTTAGTTATTGTAGAAATCAATGTTACTCACATTATCTGCTCTTTCATGATTTTGTAAACCTTGATCATATTCCACACCACACTTTCCCTAAATGAAGAATCCCAGTATTTTCAGTTTCAACTCACAAGGTAGTTGTTCCATTCTCTGATCATTTTAGTTTTCCCTCTGTACATTTTTAATTGCCCTATGTCCTTCTTGAGATGCAGAAATCAGAACTATACACAGTACTTAAAACACTGGTGCAGCAAGGTCTTCTATAGGGCAAAATTATGTGCTCTGTCTTGTTCTCCTTACCCTTCCCAGTGATGCAGAATATTTTGTGGGTTGGGGTTTTTTGGGGTTTTTTTTTGTCTGCAGCTGAACATGGAGCTAAGTATTTCAGAGACATGTCAACATATAGGGATATGACAATTAATGTCCTTTGTACATTTAACTCGGAATAGAATAGAATAGAATAGAATAGAATAGAATAGAATAGAATAGAATAGAATAGAATAATTTCAGCTGGAAGGGACCTACAACAAGCATCTAGTCCGACTGCCTGACCAATTCAGGGCTGACCAAAAGTTAAAGCATGTTATTAAGGGCATTGTCCAAATGCCTCTTAAACCCTGACAGGCTTGAGTTATTCACCACCTCTCTAGGAAGTCTGCACCAGTGTTTGACCACGTTCTCAATAAAGAAATGCTATCCAATGCCCAATCTAAACCTCCACGAACTCAAGCAGGTTATTATGAATCCATTGTCAAGGCAATACTACAAAGGATCTGGAACTGATAGGTTTCTAGATTTGGAATCACTGTCAGTGACTTTAAACTGGAGTATTGGAAAGGATTACATTATAACTGTCTCCTGATTTTTTTTTTCTCTTACATTGTATCAGTTTTTCATGCCACTGAACTTTAACCTGATGGGATTTTTGCCTACTGAGTATACTCCTCTACAAATGTTCTGAGATTATAATAGTCTACAAAAAAAGTTATGTAGTATTGCATATTTAAAGTAGATATTGTGTCCTTACTTTTTTCACTTATGTCATTCATATTACCTGGGAGAGTGTCATATCAAATGTTTTTACAACTCTGAGTGCTCAAACATTGTAGCATATTTTCAGTGGTAGTTGTTAATTGGTATCTTATCTAATACTTCCATGTTTTAAGTCTTAGCAAAGAGGACTTCATTGCTAATATTAACAGTTTTGTACAAACAATGCTGTACAAATAATATACAACAATAGCATAATTACCCTACTTCTTTCTAATTTTCACCTACCAGCTAATTTAAAACTCTCAGTGATATCTTTGTCAAGTTTCCCATTTCCACCTCAGAACTTCTTCACTTTATCTCCCTGTGTTTTTTGAGTTCCTCTGACTCAATTTTTATCAAGACTCCTCCTCTTTGACAAGTTTCAGAACTACTGTTAATCTTCATCCAAAGTCATCTGTGCTCTTCCTTATAAGATCTTGTCCTTTATTGGCTTACAGTCTCCAGTCATCTACGGATTTGTTTCCAGTCTTTACAGCTATTCCTTGTACCTGTGCAGTATCAGAAGGCAATTCAATGGTTCTGCAGGCAATTCCTATAATTTTTCTTTCTCAATTTGATCTGATCTGTAAGCCTGAAGTTAATGAATATCTCTATGACAACAATTTGCAGATCTGCTTCTCTTCTCTCTCTTCTTACCTAATCTAAAACCTCTACTTTTCTCATTTTCTCTATTTCTTGATTGGCATTCACAGTACTACCAATCCAGGCTATCACTCAAATTTGTAATGTGGTTGCGACATTCCTCTTCAATTTCTATATTTTCAAACCTGGAATGTGCTTAAAATCCTGATGCTTTTTTGAGTATCATAACTTAAGATGTGGGTGTTACAGATATTTCTTTCCCAAGTAGCCATATGGCTAAAAGTCTCCTCCAGACTTTTATCACGTTATGTTTTGGTTTCTGCTCATATGACTCAGAATTCTGCTACAAGAAGTAATTTCTTAGCTTTTTATTTTCACCCTGTAATCTACACCTATTTCACTAGCATTATCTGATTCTTTTAACTTTTGAGCCCCCAAATGTGTAACTCCCATTTTCCCTTTCCGTTTTCATTAACTATCACTTTCATGGACTCTCACTTTCACTTGGTTCATAATATCAGTTCCTATCATCCCTCTTTCTGCTTTCTCCCATGCTCAAATGCACCTTTTGGAAATATGCTTAGTGCAAAAAAACATTCAACTAACCCTTCCTAACACTGTGCTTTGTTGTGATAGTAATAAAATTGCCAGACAGTATTTGAAACCTCTACAGCACTACCACAATTCAAACAGTATTTGTAACACCACCATCCTTTAAAAGAATATTCTGAAGATTGGTTTTGTGAGAATGAGTATTTTCTTCCTCTAGAAATAAAAAAAATAATTTTCTTTTTCTAATAATTACCTGGTTTGTGAAAAGAAAAAAAAAGTATTCTTTCTCTTTAGTTGACTGTTATTTATGTAAATGACCCACTTGTTTCACAATGCACATTAATCCCTACTTCAAAGTAACAGGTTACACTGATACAGTTGAGGAGAAAACATGACTTCAGGAACATCTGAATATTTGTGAATTCAAAATCGTAACCCCTGTAATATGGTGCCTTGTTTGGCTTTTGCCCCATTATTCAGTTCCAAGAACATTACCTTACTGATACTTCTGTCTTGACTTTGAAGCACTTGCAAGTGGAAGAATGTACTTAATTACAGCACTCTGGCACTATACTGTAGCACAAAGAATCTAACTGTATTTGTAGAGCAGTGCAGTTAAAAATATGTGTGCAGCAAGTCAAAAACAAGAGCTCTAAAAAGAAATCCGTGGAGCCTGGAGGCAAGTGTCTGAAAACGTGATGGTACAAATAAAATAGCCTTGCTCTATGTGCTAGTTTCCAGTCATTTGTACCTCAGCCTACAGCAAGACCCCAGAAAAAGTCATATACTTTCTTCCACTGTTTCAAGAAATGTTTCCGTTTCATTATTTAGAAATGTAAGATGATTCTTATATTATTGAACACTAAGATTTATACTCTCAAAGATTATACTCTCTAAGATTTATACTCTCAAATATACATGTGTGCAGTGTGGGGATGGGGGAGTTTCTTTTTCCGTTTCAGCTGAGAATGGTTAAGGAGGGGCCTAATTACATCTTCCAAGTGTATGTAAAACTGCCAAATGAAACCTTTGCTTATATCTTTTACTTTTAGTGTTCACAATATGGTCTATCTCTCATCTAGGTAATGAAGAATATTTGATTCATGTACAATTTTTGACCCTGCAGGGCTGGGTGCCTACTTGCCACTAGAGGTGCATGTTTCCTCTGGAAAATGGGATGGTAACGTTCCTATCTGGCCATGCATTTCTAATCTGCTAAACAATCACATCTGTGATTTTCACTTGTAGAGAATATGGAATCCTTGCAGATTACTGGCAAGCTGGTCAGAAACCAGCTTCCCCCTGAAAATTCACTTTCAAGATCCTGTACAGGCAATTACTTTGCTATCATCAATCACCCCAGCACTTCAGTTTGTATCTATTGTCTTGACAGTGAACAATTTATTCAAGATCTTTTTTAAAAAGGGACTTGTTATCTTTTGCATTAGAGCACTGCAAACTTGACCCATTTTATGGGGACTTGAAGTTAGGTTTCTGGTTTTGTTTAGCTATGAGACTTTTGTCTGGCACACAAGCAATATGAAAGTTTTATACGTTTCAGGCTTGTGATTATCCCAGAAGTTAACCAATTAGCTTAAGAATAGAATCTCATAAAACAGCTTAAAGACACAATCTTTGAGAATATTCCCAAAGACTGGAAAAGTATTCCAGCTCCTATATTTCCTTTCTAGAAGATATTGTAGCAGTAAGGAGTCTAGAAATCTAAAATCTGCATTAGATAAAAATCTGTAAAATAGCTTTGAATTAAGGTTTGATTTAAGACATTTGACAAGCTAACAGGAAAAGAAACAACCTACTCTGTCTTAGGCAATTACCCTATCAATTGCTGAGTTTTTCCCTAATGAAAATCCATCCTGAAATGGAAGTTGTGATATGCTGTATCTAGCCTTGACTTTTCTGATCACTGGCATTTGATCATATTCAGCTATGGTAATTCAACAATATTCATCACTGCAGATTTAACCATTGCAGTTTGGTTTTTTTTACTTCATCTTTGAATAAAACCCACTGGATGAATCTTTAGGAAGACCAGCTCTAACTTTAGTACATGATTTATACTTATATCTGTAACATATATCTTAATCTGGAATTTATTTACTTAGGTCTGATATAATGTGTACAGAGTTTAAAGTTACAGGCTGGAGATTATATAAGCATTCTTATCTATCCTCTTTGAAGACAGAAGAGGAAAGAGGGAAAATATTCTAATGGGGCCACATTTCTTCTGATGATCGTTTGAACTCTTGAAATGTTTCCACAGTTTTCCAAGCTACAAATATTCTAGTTCTCAAGAGCTTTGAAAATATAAATTAATTACTAGAGCAAATAGTTTTCTGGGTGATTATTCTAAGAGTAATGCACTGTTCCCTTATGGCTACTCAAGTCCGGCCTTTGATGTACTCAGTACTGATACACATGGGTTTTATTTTTTATCTTCTTCCTCTCCCAGATTCCTAGTATGGGATAAGACTGACGCCATGATTTGTCCCATCCCACTCAGGGGGTGAGGGTGAGGTTAACTTTTTAATTCTCTGCGCAGTAATCAGAAGTAACGACAATTACTTAAAAGGTTCAAACCAATCATAAATTTTCTTAAAACTCAGTGGAACTACAAAAGATAGAGGCTTGGCAAAAGTCATAGCAATGCTCAAAACTTAGCAGAACTATGAAAGGTAAGGGTTTAGCAAAACATGTGACAATATTACCCTGATGTGCCGAAAACCAAGTTAAAGAGATTCATAGAGAGGAAAAGAAGGAGAGAAAGAAAAGAAAGAGAGAGAAAAGATATCACCACCCTTGGATCCAGTGATGTTCTCTGCTCGTAGTTGTAGCCTTCGGGTGGTGGGCGCGTGCCGAAAACTTACGTTTCCACTTGTTATAACCCGATGTGCCCGCCCCATAGGCGGGGGTCTGTCATCACTGAGCAGGCACAGTATGTGCTCAGGAATGTTCAGAAATGTTCTAGAAATGAGTCGGTGGGTTGTGGGGGTCCGGGGGGTCTCACTGCTGCCCCCCCCCTTCAGGGCTGACCAACCGAGTGGTGATCTGTCACAGGCACATGGTGCACAGGGCACAGATGGTCATTGTTTACGTGTTTCAGGAATAGAGGAGTGGTCTCACAAGAGTTATCCTGCCTCCACAGGCTCCGTTCTTGGTCAACACTCCCTGGTCATCATCAACCAATCCCTGTCCATGTCAAGACGGGTGTTTGTGACATTCACTTGTTACCAGAGCCTCACATGACTGTCTTGAGATACACTAAAGACTGTGTGGCTTTCCTTCTGAACTGCCTTTCTGACTGCTTAGAAGAGCAGGGTGATCCAGGACATTGAGTAGAGAACAGAGAACGGCAGGCTTCATTAAACGTTAAATCTTTTAAGGAAAAGATTTTCAGTTCACTGATCAGATTCCATATGAAGACAATCTTATGTTCTTTTGAGAAAATACAATTTATAAATAATTCTTCGTGCACACAGAAACATCTCTTTACTAATCTGGATGCCTTATTAATATTTTTATCCTATTCTTCTCTGTTAACTGTCACATTTACATAACAGTTCTGAAAAAAAATATGATAGCTGATACTTTGACTTGTGATATCTTGTTTTCATGAGGGAAAAAGATATATGCAGCTTTTTTATAAACAACCTTTTTTGTTCTCATCCAGATATCAAAGTCATATTCATGACTGTATGGTAATTTACCCCAGGGTGAAATGTTATAAAATTTCTTGATATCAAGAAATGGAAGTAATGTTTGATATTTGAGGAAAATGGGAGGGTTGTGGGAATTTTGGGTTTTTGGTATGTGTTTGTTTTAGTTAATCTTGTCTAAACTCTGCTGCTACTAATGCACATATCCACATGCCCCTCTTTTAGTATTGGCACCCAACAACAGGAGGTCTAGTACCACAGTTTCACTGTCATTGAGCAGAGAGCAGAGGACTTTCAGCTAGGTTGCAAACAGCAGATGTTCATGCATCAGACCTAGAGAATTTTGTATCTGTTCATAATGACATGTTTTATTGCTGTAATTTTGGAGGATAGAAATCTGGCCAACTATGTGGATGAGTTGGAGAGAACTAAAGCACATTTCTGGAAATTAAGGATTATGGTCATTTCTAACAGGTCCCTTAATGAAAAATTAGAGGTTGTTTAGAACCAAGTGGATTCCTGAGCTCTTCAATCCTGACAAGTTTAATGAGACAGGGAGATGAGGTTTTGATCATGAGGAAGCTACCCAAATCTAAAAACTTTTCTTCAGCCCCTCAGCTTTTTTTTTGCCATGTGGGAGACTCATCCTCTGAGGAATACTGTTTTGCCAGCCTTTTATTCAATGACTGAGAGATTTCTTTTTCAAGCAGATGACTTTTTTCCCCTGAGTACATGCCAAAGTTCTCTGAGAGAGGATGCTTCAGAGGTGTTCCATCTAGGTGTTGGTGACTAGGTATAAAAGTGTTTGTCACTGACTCCTTGTTCTTATTCCACAATAGCGTGTTAATCTGTATGCCAGGAGTAGGGTCCACATGTTCCACATGGGTCGCAGCTTCACTGATGGCATTAATCTGAGGAAGTGATGAATCTGCGGCATCTGTACTGTTCTCAAAATATATGCAGATGCTATTATTTGTAGAGAGAGTACAGAATTATGTGTCTTCCCAGATTTTTTTCTCTCTGAAGATTTAGGACCCCATTGTTATGTGATGATTGTCACTCTCCAACTCTGTCTCCTTGACTTGTCTCTTTCCATGCTAGGATACTCGTTGACCTGCTTTCTCTAACAGCCTTTGTTTGCACTTCTTTCTTTTTTTCTTTTCTCTTTTCTTCTCTTTTCTTCTCTTTTCTTCTTTCTTTCTTTCTTTCTTTCTTTCTTTCTTTCTTTTTCTTTCTTTCTTATCTATTCTCTTTCAATACTAGAGAGAGATGGAATTTTTTTTTGCCCTAGAATATAACCCATTTAATTTTCACAGCTAGCATCTTTGTTTTATTATTTATTGGAACAGAAGGAGGGACTGAAGGCTCTGTAGGGCTGGACAAGCACTAAACTATTGCTGGAGGTCCAATTCCTCCTCATTTTTAATATGAATCATTTCGTTCAGAAATAGGGATGAAGTTTTGCTTCTGAAACTGGACTTATCCAAATAGCAGTTCATGACATTCACAATAAACATCATGTATAGTTATGTGTTTAAGTTATTGTCTGAATATGCAGAAGAAGTTCTTCTTCTTTATCACGGCAAATTTAATACATAATTATTTGGCTTTTGTGACACTATTGCTCCAAACTAATCAAAACTATTGAAATTATTGCAGATGTCATTGCACACAGAGGTAACAAAATATACACAGTAAACTTTCTGCCACTGTGCAATTAGAACAGGAGCATCTACTCGTAAAAGATGCATCTTTATTAATACAATAATTGACGCTTTATCACGCAAATGCCTCCATATAGCACAGAACTGTAGTATATTTATCATATATACATTTGTTTTTCCATCAAAGCTACTTCTTTCCAAATATAATCTCAGAATGTCTCAGAGTTGCCATATCACAGTGGCTGCTTTTCATTTCCTAGTATTACTGATGTGTTTATGTAAGGAGGGTGTACTCAGAGTGCTTTTGTCAAGACTCATATTTATGTCTCTGGTTTTATGATTCTGAGTTTTGGAAAGTGGCTATGGAAAGGTATCTATACATATGTGCTCCTCTTTCCCTCTTTCTTAACAAGTGCTCACATTTCAGAAACAAAAGGAAATCCAGCATTTTGTAGGAGTGTAGGAGTGGTACAAGAAACACTGATGTGTTACTGTGATGGTGCCTGCTCCACAGGACTACTAAAAGTATTTGCTGAAGTTGTCCAGCAATAAACTGAACTGGAAGGTTTAAATTTCCCAAACCCTCTGTATAAGGCAATAATAGCACAGCAATATGTCAGCAATGGCCTTTCTTTGGCCCCTGAACTGAAGTGAAATTCACTGAAACAAAGTAGGAAATACTCAGGATGCTCTACGATGATCATATCTTCTGTCTAAAAAAATTACTGGAATTTTAAAATATCCCAACAATGATGACTCAAATTTTCATTCAAAATGATACTTATTATTTCTGTTAAATGAATTTCAAAAATGAGTAATGATGTGAACTATGGCACCCAAAAATCACTGAATCCCCCAATAAATTAAGGTCAATCTAACAACTGCTCTCACAACACATATTCATACAAAGAACAGACAAGTAAGAATAGCATAACAGGAATGAGATTTCCTGCATAGGTTTTCTTTTTAAATATTAAGATACAGAATGTGTGACAAGTTTACCAATTTCATCTGGAAACTAAACCTATGTTTCTTTTGATCCTTAAAATATAGCATCTTCCACATTCAGAGAATTTAAGCCTCAGAATCTGACAGAGGTAAAATAGGTGTCAAAAAGTTTTACTAAGCTAAAAACTAAGATGATGTACTGACTCCATATATGCAGAGATAGTGAGCAGACACTGGTAATTAGCAGAGAGTCAGAGACCACCTCTAACTCCATGGCTGGGACTCACAGCAAGCATATATAATCCACATGGGCTTGGCAGGTTGCCACCATGAAGAGGCCCCTTGAATATTTTCCTCTTTTATTTTCTTTAAGTAACTTTTAACTGTAGATACACATGGAGAGATTGCAGGGTAAGAAAAATAGTGCAGACAAAACTCCACATTTTAGAAATTGGAATAATGATAGTGAATCTATTGAAATTCTTACAGCTGAGGACAACTGAAAAGTTGTTATTATTGTAATAATGTCAGTATTACCAAAGGAAATAAATACGTTATTTGGAGTGGTTTATTTAGATACATTGTCTGGTTTCTTAAATGATGTCAGGTTTGCATTCTTCCAATCCCAACAAAAAATCTAAAATAATTTACTGAATTTGAGTTCTAAGAGTATCTACTAGATGCCATGACCAGAATGATCATGACAGATACAAATTATATTATACAGATTTATAATAGGGAAGATGTACTCAGGGAAGTTGGAAAACAAATAAGAAAAAGAAAAAAATGAGATGTTTTTCATGCCAAGAACACTAACTGCTGAATCCTTTAATGTCTGTGAAGTCACAACCAGAACACTGGAAAATACAGAAATACTTTTGTAGAGATTATAGTAGAAAGTCATTCTTTTCAAACTTAAACAGGAAATTGGGAAATAGAGGCCAATGTGGTTAGAGGATATAAAAAGTTAGTATAAGCAATAAGCAGAAGGCTTTTAAGTAACACAAACAATCTGGAAAGGGAAAACATTGGGATTCATAAAAAAGTTAAAAGAGAGAAGACCAAAAAGGAAGCAGTGTGTGTGGAATTAAAGGGCATATTTCAATCACCTGTAAAGATTTCTTTGAATTAAGCATATTTGCTGTGAGCAGAAGGAAAATAAAATAGGCAGAAAACTAAAAAAATACTAGTAAAATAGCTGTGGAAAATCCAGCAGAAGTGACAAAGAAATGGCAGATTTGTTAATGTCATTTTGTTTCACAAATGAGAGGATGAAGCAGTTAGACGTATTTAAAATTAGAATTGTTTGATCAGTACAGTCAATGAATTGGCTAATGGGCATTCCAAGGAAAACATTTTACAACATTAAAACCTAAGCAATAGAATTTTTATTAGTGCAAAAGAATCTTCTCAAACCTCCAAATTAGGTATTAGTGGACTTCTCTTTGGTCGGTGTTTGTGGTATCTGAAACACTGCCTGCCTCTGAAGATTGCACCAGAGAGGACTGTAGACAATTCCTGGGAAATCCACTCACCCTTGAGGAGCAGTAGGAACCATCTTCAGTACAGAGCAAGACATTTTACTGATCCTGCAAAACCAAGGAATGAAAGTATATATTTCCGGTTGCTATTTGTTAAATATTTGCATATATACAAAGAGCCTGCCTAAAGCAGAATATAACAAAAATCTTCTTTTCATCATGTGGTCTGGCAATACTGGACTTAGTAAATGTGCTGTGACATGCATGAGGATTTCTGGCAAAGCCAAGGTTGCAGGCAGCTTGTGCTATGTGACTTCCTCTTCCCTTTTAGATTAAGTAATCTGTTAAAACTATTTGCATAATTTCATTTTGTGCCTACAGAGAGTACTGCAGAAATGTTATACGCTCCAGCAGTTAATGAAGCTTTGTTAAGGAGACTACTCCAATTCTGAACACCCTGATATTCAGAAACTATGCCCTTTATTAGTTTGTGTTTTCCAGATTTAATCTTCCCATCTTTTCAATTTTCAAGTTTTTCCAGTATGACTATCCCAGTATATTCTGAACACTCTCCACTCTCCTAATATGATCGAAACAATTGTTTATTCCTAAATGGTTCACTGTCAAATCCTATAAGCTAGAAGTTGATTTTTTTGTTTATTTGTTTAATGACTCCCATGATCAGTGATTCTGATGTATGTACTGTTCATATGCACCTTTCAGACCACATCCATCTGAGTGATATTATAATGTGCTCAGGGAGTTCCAGACATTTTAATTGAAACCAAACAGGAGTATGTTTACCTGCCAAACGTAATTGCAGCTGACCAAGTTTTAGATTATGAAAGGATGAAGCTGGTTATCATGTCATGTGTAATTCTATGCAGAGCACCAACCTTTTCAGTTTCAACATTTTCTTACTATGACTAAAGAGGTACTGTTACTTCATACCTGCCCATTCCCTTCTCTTAGACTTACAGTGGAAAATATTTCTCCTTTTTTTTCCGTGTAAACATCCTCCAGGAAGGCAAATAAAAGCTTTGATATGCAAGAGTTGCTATCCCTGCAAATATACTCGGACATTTTCCAAAGAAATAACTTTATAGCTGTATCTTGTCTAAGTCTACTAACTGTGAGACACATTACATTATCCCCAGAAGAGACATTCACTCTAAATGTCTTATCTCTTGAGTTTAAAAAAAGACAATTAATTCCATATAGTTTCATGGACCAAACAATATTTTACTTAAAAGAAGATCTTTTTTGTAGTAACTATTAAAAAAGTACAATTTTTATGTTTTCACAATCTGGATCTTGTGATAAAAAAAAAAAAAATCTAGTCAATAAAGTATTCTTATTGATAAGGAATCTATATCTTAATTCCTCAAACACATCACTTTAAGTACTGATTGTCTGACATGCAGAGCAGAAAAATTATGTTTAACTGCCAGAAAAAATCTTTTTTGCTTCTCACAGAGTGACTTAAAACACTCTTGTACTAGGAATAGAAGGAATAGATAATTCTGAAAATACTTCAAAACTTTTTTCCTCTGTTGTATTCCTATGTACCAGTGCTTGATCCCAAGGTTTAGCCAAGGTTCATCTACATACATTTTGAAAAGCATAGCAATGGGGTTGTGTCCTGTCATGAAAAAGCGTTTTCCTGTTCAGTGAATGTCCTGGAAACACAGGCTCCCAGGACGCAGCTGAAGCTCACAGGGCAGGGACCAGCAGTGCAGGTCTGTGCCCTGGATCAGAACTCTGCGTTGTGCACTCCTTTCTCCTTTGCAGCCTGGAAGGGACATTGATAACCTGCGGTGAGTGCAGTAAGTTATGAGCACTCACATGGTCTAATGTGCAGATGCTGTGAATCTCTGACTCTGTTTTTATGTAGGGTTCACAGAACTGGAGGCTTACTCAAAATCTGCCTTCAAATGTTTAAAAGGAAAAATTAGCTTTCTGGCCCCAAGTCTGGCTCCAGTGCAGTGGCCTGGACTATCAGCTCGTGCAAAGCAGGTGCTTGGAGCATAGACTTCCAGCATATTGACTTCTCTGCAGGATTAAACATGATGCAGAAACTTGTTAGACTGAAACTGTTTAGATGTTTGCTTGTTGATAATAGCATGGATTTCCTGTGACTTCTGCCAGGTATTAAACCAAACAAATTAATTCCATCAAATATTACATGCTAAAGTAAATAAACCACTGTAATTCTATTGCTAACTGATATATTTATAAGTATAGCTGGCTTTCTATGTCTCTGATTCCCTAGTTTCTTGTGTTCAAATCGGTTTGGTCTGGGATGAATACCCACTGTGTTATTGTAAATACAACTTTGCACAGAAACACTTAAATTAAGGCAGAATATATTTGGAACACTTTAGAAATAGGAATCTTGAGCAATCCATCTTTGTGCTGAAAGATTTTGTGTCTTGGAGTGTAAGAAGTTTGACAATGCCACTACATGTTTTCACCCACAGGACATAGCTCAGTGCGTTCCCAGTCCTGACTCATGTCTGTGCAGATGAATGGGAACTGTTTGCCACTAACTGCTGAGATATTATGTCTTTGCTTTTCTTTGAATATCTTCACTGCCATGTGAAGACAAATTGCATGTCTGACCTGAGGGAAACTATCATAATGCCGTCATCATCTCTTTCTCTTTATCAGCCTTCTCTCATGGATAATTTGACTATCTCTAAAATCATGTATTTTTGACAAGTCAGAGGACTCCTCTGTCCTAGATGGTCAGTTACTAACCATTTGGCAGTGGTTTCATATAATATTAGGAAAATAGTCAAGTTTTTTGTCCATAAGGTGATCCAGTGTTGTTCCTGTCAAAAATATTATTTTCAACTAAGCCAGCATTTTCCACCAGAAAAAAATCATTCACAGGAGATCTTCTGATGTTTTCTGGAAGACAGTGCCAGATGCTTTCTCTAAAAGAGTATTGCAGTTTACATAAAACCTTTGTCAGCCTATTGGCTGGGATAACATCTTTACCCTGTAACTGTTTGTTAGTTTTATCCAATCCATCAAAGAAACATTTGTATGCTACATGGTGCTGCTTGCCATAACTCAATCATATAACTGAAATATATCTTCAAAGTGATGAAAACAGGTGCTGGATCTGATTCATAACCCTGATAAATCTTTTTTTAAGCATTGCAGAGCTGTAATATTTCATATTTCCATAGCACTTTCCATGCTGTGGGCTGTGAAGGCTAAAATTTCCCATCCAGGAAGGCAGAAAACACAAGCTAAATGGAGAATCAGAGGTGAAGTTTTCTTTAAAGCTTTTTTTTTTTTTTTTTTTTTTTTTGAGAAGACTGGTTACTTCTTTGCATATGCATATGCATTAAAAAAAAATCACTAATTACCTATCACTATTACCTAATTGCCATTTTTATCACTGTTAAGTGTAAAGTTTCACTTGTCTTGGTGGCAGTGGAATTGATCATTATGCATTGAAAGGTACAATTTTCTGTAAAATATTGCTTGATTTGAAAAGTGTGTAGAAAGCAGGTTTTTTTATATTCTTACATAAGAAAACAAAGTATGGTTTAGTTCTACAGCTTTTTTTCTGTTTTCTGTTAGTGTGAGGAAAGAAGTCAATCATCTCTGGAAGCTTAGAAAAAATGCTTTGAATTTCACTCTGCTCCAAACAGATATATCTCTCTCCAGCATCTTCAGAAGATTTTATTCTGAGTAGCTGTAGCTGTCCGTCCAAAATATCTTTCTTGTAGATCTACCATCTCCATTTTTTTTCTTGTTGTCTCTGGAAACAAAATAGTTAACAAAACTATACACAAGCAAGAAGTAGTCTACTACCACATGTCTGCTATAAGGTCTTCATTCCTCTGCAGAATATTTATTTGACCTAAGATTAATTTGGTGCCTTGTCTGTTATTTTACTAAGATGTTAAGTTGTTTTTTAGCTCACCACAGATGATCATAATGAATTGAGCTTGTTCTTTTCCCACGCTCAGCCAGAAGTGACTTGCAGCTTATCATCCATTTCAGCAACAGGTGCCTAAGCACTTTCTAAGAGGAGCAGAGCTTCCTGGCTAAAATCAATGGTATATTCAAGTACTCTACAGCAAGAAAAAAAAAGGAAATGAAAAAGGAAAAAAAAAGAAAAAAAAGAGGGGAAAGAAAAAGATAATTCAGAGCCCATTTTGAAAAGATATAAAAATCCAGCCCCATGGCCTATCTCTGCAATTTCAACACTTCAATAATTTTTTTTTCCCCCAAAAAAACCCAAAAAAACCCAAACCACCTAAAACACTGTGAACAAAAGTCCCCCACTGACCTTTTCCATTTTAAATGACTATTAGTCTGCATTAATATACATTTCCTTATATATTTCAATGTACAGTCCAACAAGTCTAATAGCATGTAATAATAAAAAACCCAGGATGTCTGATTACTGGGCCAGCATGTTATTGCATAATAACTTTAAAATATTCTTTTGTATTTGAGGTTGAGAGAATCTATCTAGAGCTTTAAGCATTTCCATGTGACAAGTCTGTCAAAATTCGAAGAGTTTCTGTTTATTGATGTTAGTTTATTATTCAGTTAGGCAGACATCTGGAGTGGTAGTACCACATCATGTTTCCACCTTTTTTTAACAACTCTGAATCTCAAAGACAGCATACTACAAAAGGAGAAAGGACCAACATCTTTCATATCAGTGAAGCCTCCCCTCTATTTCATGGACCTGGCATTTATTGCACTTCTGAAGCTTACCTAGCTTATGTGCAAAGACAGCATGCTAATATACTGTCTCTTAGGTCAGTATCAAGTAAAAAGTATCAGATTTGGAAAGATTCATTTTTTTTCCAGCCTAGTCAATATATGCATATGATTCTGGAGCAACAGAATAGCCAGTTTATTCTCTAACTGTACACACAATCCTTATTACTGCAATTATTCACTAATTCTACTAGACTACTTGCTGAGTAATCATTAGTGGTCTGCCAAAGATTCACAAGCTTGAAATGCACACTGAGCTGAGTATAAATACTTCCTCAGAAAAGTTCATCTTTTTAACCAACCCCACTGCTCGGAACTCTTGCAGCAACGTGGGTAGATGTGTTAAGATAAATAGTGATGTCAGACAGATTATACAACCTTCTGACACATAAACAACCTTATTTTTATTCTTCATTCTATAAATTCCCTACTGCTCAGGCTCAAGAATAAATGACCACTGATTTCCATTTGACATCATCTCTTCCCTAACAGACTGCTGCTGTTTTCATACACAGCAATTGAACAGGAGTTGTGTGGGTTTTACTCCAAAGCAGAAATGGAGAAACAAATACTTAATTTGATGTTACATGGATTCCTTAAAGACAAAAAATGGGCATTGTCTTGAAAACACAGCTGCTTTTGAGAATGCAAGAATCCAAACTTTATCCTGAAAATTGTTGTCACTGGATGTTTCTTGGTTTTATTTTGGTTTGTTTGTTTGTGTGGTTTTTGTGGAGGGTTTTTTTTTGGGTGTTTTTTTTATTTTTCTTGTTTTTTTATGTTCTAAGTATTTTTCTCCTGAGCCTCTTCATTTTAGATTAGATTTAATTTTGTCAGTGCTCTCTCTCGCTTAAATTCTAATATAATTCCTTCTCTCTGCAGAGGCTATAAAAATCAAAGTAACCTTCTAGCTTCAGGAAGATTTTTTAAATGGAATTTAGACTAAAGGGGAGAAGAAAGAAAGGAACAATACAACAGTCTCTCCTCAGCACAGAAGTGCTTAATTCTAAAGACTGTACTGATGGGAAAAAAGCCATACTACAGGCTTGATAACTATAATTTCTGTTTGAGCAAAGACATATGTAACTAAGACAGAGACAAGAGCTCTCTGTTTCACTCCATCTGTGATTCAAACTCACTGCTGATTCTGAGGACTATGCAAAAAACCCTTCACATTTTTTTAGTCATTATCTATAGCAGACAGGATCATAAAAGCTTCGGTTTCTCATAAAAAAAAGGAGGGGAGGGAGACTGATGCTGATATTGGCTGTTCTTTTCCTAATTTTTTTTTTCTGTTTCATTTTTTTGTGTGTGGATTTTACTAATGACAATGACACATGTGGCTCTAGATTGTTGACTTTCATATATTATTTTGTATTCTTACATCTAGGGAAAAATCAAATCAAAATATGGATCACAATAGGCATTTGTATGATACAGAAAATGTGCATAACCTAAAGTTGGGGGGTGAAATTAAGCCATACAAAGTTTCAAAACATTAAATTCCCCACCATTGAGGTATAACAGAAGCAACTTGTATTTGAATGGGAATTTTCTGTCAATTTCTAGCCTGTCCCAAGAAAAATTTCACTTTTTTTTTTTTTTTTTTCCCCATTGACAGGGGAAGGGGAAAGTGTGTCTGGTAGGGAAGCATGTAGAATTTTATTCTTAGTGATAAGCAAGTCTTTGCTTTCTCCCAGCTCTCAGTCTGCCTATCAGACTAATTGTTGTGACATTGTAGAAATCTTAAGACAAATGGATTGTGAACCTACTTCGAAGGTAATGAAATTGGAAGGGGAAAAGGGGAAAGAATCTGCTTTTGATTTCTGGTACTAAAGGAAGAATTCATGAAAACAACAAAGATATTCATAGCTTTGAATTCTCTTGAGTTGCAGGGTATTTCTTTATAATGAAACTTCCAGTGGGAAGAAATTTGCACTTTTCATTCATCTTTAACATTCAAGTAATTATTGAGACTCTAAATGATAGTTAGATCTCTAACTTTCATTTCCTGCAATGTTAATTAGTTTTCTCATTGTATATGAGTATCTCCTGAGACATCAATTTGTTTTTTTAAAATATCTAAATATCTTTTAAAACTGGCCCAGTAATACATGTTACTGTATATTAATCCTTGATATTTAAAATGCTTTCAGATACATCCATTATTTTGCTGTCTGTTCATCAGTGTGATTAAACTTCCATGTTATGCTCATAGTATTAGATATCTGAGGAACACAAAGCACTGTGAAAACAAACTCAAAAATTTTGTGTGTAATGCTGCTGATGTGACGATGTGTTTGAAGGGATCAGTCTTGACAGAAGCCGGTAATAATGGTCTGGGAAGGTGGGAGCTGCAACTGCTGAAAAATCAGCTAGTGGAAGGTGTCCTCTCAGTCTGTGTAAGAGCAAGGAAAATATGGATGTATTTTTCTTATTCATAAGTTGACTTGAATAATATTCATATTGTAGAGTTACTTTAAAAAGAAGGGAGAGCTATAATGGAAGATGTAAATCTAAATGAGTCTGTCTAAGAATCTGGGCTCTGTGGTGTAGCCAGATCAATGCTGATGTCATGGAAAGTTACCTGAAATGGGCACGTATGAGACGAAGCATTTGAACAAAGTGAGCTTGTGGGGGGAAAAAAACATGTCTGGCAAGCTTTTAAAATTCTTCTCTGGGTGAACTGCTGGCTAGCGAGGAACCTGAGTGCAGAGATCCTGCAGGTCAGAGCCTGGCTTCAAACAGGGCTGCTCTGGGGACACCAGCAGAAATCACAGTAAATGACTTTCATTTGAATTCCAGAAACTTTTGCTGAGCATCACCACTGATGGTTGTTATGCCATGATGTTTCCACCAACCTTCCTTCCATAATGTGTTGGAAGGACTTCTGAGGAACACTTGGTAACTAAAGCTCCAAGTGGAAAATCCCATGGAGGAAAAACCAAGGCAGTGGCTGTATGTTTTCCCTTTGTTCTGTGCGGTGCCACTGTGAGATATGTAGCATAGCTTAAACCAGATTTAGTAATTACGGTTTACTGAGGATGAAATACATTGCAGAAAAAAATTTTGCAATTCTGCCCTGAAGAAAACACACATGTGTGTTCACACACAGGGATGTGTGACTGGAGCTGAGCGTTGGTTTTTCTTCTGGAACTGTTAGCTCTTCAGGAATTTTAAAACACTTGCTCTCTTCTTTCCACTCCTGGTCCTTTCATTACAGCTCTGACTTTTGTGGTCACAATGATGCCATTATGCCAGTTTCCAGTAAGTATGACAAACTGTTCTAATTAAGTCATTTAAAACAACAGTTTTATTGCAAACATATGTGAAACCAAATGTGTTATTACATTAATTTTACACTGCTCTTTTGTGCAAATTAGATGGCTTCAATCATTTTAAGTGTGATTTAGGAAAGCTGGAGTTTTTGGAACTTGCTATTTTGCGACAAGAATGTATTGCAAAGTATAGGATCTGGGCATGACGTAGATGATATGGAGTAAGGTGTGGATACTGTCCTGGTTTCAGCTGAGCTAGAGTTAATTTTCTTTCTAGTAGCTGGTATAGGGCTGTGTTTTTGATTTAGTATGAGAACAATGTTGGTAAGACACTGATGTTTTCAGTTGTTGCTAGGTAGTTGTAGTGTCGACACAAAGTCAAGGACTTTTCAGCTTCCCACACCCTGCCAGGTGCACAGGAAGCTTACCCAGACTGGCCAAAGGGATATTCCCAACCACACTATGTCATGCTCCCGATATAACTGGGGAAGCTAGCTGGGAGGTGGGATGGCTGCTTGGAAACAGACTGGGAATCGGGCTGTTTTATTTTCATTTTGCATGTGGTGAACAATTGCATTTATGCATCACTTGTATTATTGTTATTGTTATTACTGTTATTGTTCTTCTTATTATTCACTTCCTCCATTACCCTATTAAACTGTCTTTACCTCGACCAAAGAGGTTTTTTTCCCATTCTCCTCCCCATCCCCTTGGAGAGGAGGGGTGAGGGGGCGGCTGTGTAGCTCTCAGTTACCATCTGGGGCTAAAGCACAACAGTCCTTTTTGGTGTCCAATGTGGGGCATGAAGGGTTGAGATAATGACAGATCTATCCAGAGCATGTTAAAACAAAATTGTTATAAGCATTTATTATATTGATTTAATTGTCATTGATCCACTGGTCACAATGTTGTTTTATTTACTTTCAGAGTTGTGTCATGTAACACCTTACTTGCTGTAGGCACTGGTTATCAGTGTTTGTGTGTGGTTTCTCACCTCTGAGCATTGGAATAAGGTTATCGCTCTGCTGTTCAGTGTACTACTGGTTTATGGTATGATAAAATCACTGTTAGTCAGACCAGTTTTGTATTTGTACTAGGTGGCTGAATCTGTATTCAGTGGCAACAAAGCAACAGTGATGGCTTCATCTCCGTACTTCGGAAGCCATCTGTCAGAAGCTATTAATAATTATACTTTTTATTTTTTCTCCTCAGAGAGCGAATATGTGGGGAGCTCTTCAGAATGTTGAATATCCTGGGGATGTTCAGATCAGCATATTTCTATTGCTAGGTCTTCTGAATGTGGTTCAGGTCTTGTTTAGGGTTAAACAACTACTTAAGATCATCACCATGTATTAGGTTTGCATGACAAAGTTTTGGTAGTGGAGGGGGCGGGGCTACAGAGGTGGGTTCTGCGAGAAGCTGCTAGAAGCTTCCCCCATGTCCAACAGAGCCAATGCCAGCCGGCTACAAGACAGACCCACTGCTGGCCAAGGCCAAGCCCATCAGTGATGGTCGTAGTGCCTCGGGGATAATGAATTTAAGAAGGAGGGAAAAAAAGGAGCAGCATTTTATTTGCAGCCAGAGAAGATGTGAGAAACAGCCCTGAAGACACCAAGGTCAGTGAAGAAGGAGGGGGAGGAGGTGCTCAAGGCGCAAGAGCAGAGATTCCCCTACAGCCCCTGGAGAAGACCATGCTGAGGCAGGCTGTCCCGCTTCAGCCTGTGGAGATCCATGGTGGAGCAGGTGGAGACGTCTGAAGGATGCTGTGACCTCATGGGAAGCTTGTGCTGGAGGAGGCTCCTGGAAGGACCTGTGGCCCCATGGAGAGAGGAGCCCACGCCAGAGCAGGTTTGCTGGCAGGACTTGTGACCCCGTGGGGGACCCACGCTGGAGCAGTTTGTTCCTGAAGGACTGCATCCCATGGAAGAGACCACGGTGGAGCAGTTGGTGAAGAACTGCAGCCCATGGGAAGGACTCATGTTGGAGAAATTGGTGGAGGACTGTATCCCGTGGGAGGGTCCCCAGGCTGGAGCAGGAGCAGAGTGTGAGGAGTCCTCCCCCTGAGGAGGAAGGAGCGGCAGAGACACCGTGTGATGAACTGACCACAACCCCCATTCCCCGTCCCCCTGTGCCGCTGGGGGGGAGGAGGTAGAATTCAGGAATAAAATTAAGCCCTGGTAGAAGAGAGGGGTTAGGGGGAGTGTTATAAGATTTGGTTTTATTTCTCACTGCTCTAATCTGTTTTCTGGGTAATAAATTGGATTAATTTTTTTCTCAATTGAGTCTGTTTTGCCCATGAATGATCTTTCCCTGTCCTGATCTCAACCCAGGATCCTTTCGTTACATTTTCTGTCCCCTGTCCAGCTGAGGAGGGCAGTGATAGAGCAGCTTTGGGGGGCACTTGGCCTCTAGCTGGGGTCAACCCACCACACATCCGGAGATCAACCCCTGCAGCAGGCACTGTGGCTACTCAAATCCTGGTGATAAGCACTGCAGCTAAACCAGAGAATGAACCCATGCTGGTGTCAGTCACTCCTATACATAAGAAGAAATGGACACAAAAGTCAGCTCATTTAGTAAAGGATGATGAAACAGGGTGATCACAATAACTGGAGAAAGATACAGAACCAGAGATAACCACCTGATCCCTGTCCCTGAGTGAGCTGCAAGATATGTGAAAAGATTTCAGCCACTATCCAGGCAAGCAAATCATTATCTGCCTGCTCCAATGCTGGGGTAGGGGGGCCAGTAGTCTGGAATTAGAGGGTAGGGAGGCCAAGCAGCTGGGATCCCTGTCCCAGAAAGGGTCATTGACCAGGCAATTGGAAAAGGGACACAAGCCCTCAGCCTCTGAGGTGATTCTTGTCAGGCATGAGAGAAATGTATCTCTTCAGTGAAGATGTTACATGTCACCCAGATGAGTGAACCACCATGGAGAGAGCTATCCAGTACCTGAGGGAATTAGCTGTGTGGGAGATGGTTTATTATGACCCAGGCAAGATGCAGTTACCCACAGATCCAGGTGAAATCCAGCATACCTGATCCATGTGACGGAGGCTTGTACTGAGCACAGCAACAGTGTATGTCAAATCATTGGGAGTACTGGCCTGGAAAGATGAAGAGGCACCAACAGTGAATGAAGTGGTTGGTCAGCTCTGGCAATATGAAGAAAATCTTTTTCCTCTCTATGGGCCTGTGTCTCAGCTGTGGAAAGACTGTCCAAAAAATCTAAAAAACTGTTTGAGAAACTGTCCCAGGAGATCCAGCAAATCGAAGAGAATATGTCCCTGCCTGTACAGACCAGTATCTGAGCTATTAGGAGTCAGTGTTCCTCCACTCAAGAGAGATGATATGAGGGTACACACCATGAGGCACCCTGTGGTTTTACCTGCGTGACCATGGAGAAGACATGAGGAAGTGGGATGGAAAACCTATCTCAACCCTAGAGGCATGAGTATGTTAATTGCAAGGAAAAACAATTTCAGATGGGTGTTCTTCCAGGAAAATTGCTGCTACAGTCTCCAGTGGGAGTTCCGCAAACAGAGTAGGACGACTGATCTTACTTCTGATCTTATGGATGGAGCTTCTGATTTGTACTTATAAGAGGTGAGTAACAAGGATGAGATTTGAACCCTCGTGTGCCACACAAACATATTTGTTGGTAGCGAATACTATGACCAAGACAAGACGGCCCTGCCTGCAGCAAGGTGGAGAAGAGGCACATCTGGGTTCACTGGACTGTGTGGATTCAATAGCCTGGCACGTCAGACCCCCAGGATACAAGGCTCTAGTGGACACCAGTGCACAGTGTACCCTAATGCCATCAAGCCATGAAGGGGCAGGACCCATCCATATTTCTGGAGTGACAGGGGGATCCCAACAGCTGACTGTACGGGAGGCTGAAGTGAGTATAACTGGGAATGAGTGGCAGAAGCACCCAATTGTGACTGGGCCAGAGGCTCTGTGCATCCTTGACACAGACTGCCTCCAGAGAGGCTATTTCAAGGACCCAAAAGGTACTGGTGGGCCTTTAATATAGCTGCCTTGGAGAAGAGAAAATTGAACAGCTGTCTACTTTGCCCCATCTCTTGGAGGACCCTTCTGTTGTGGGGTTACTCAGGGTTGAAGAACAACTGGTGCCAATAGCTACCACAACAGTGCACTGGCAGCAATACCGCACCAACCGAGACTCCCTAATGCCCATCCATAAGCTGATTCATCAACTGGAGAGCCAGGGAGTGATCAGCAGACCCTGCTCACCCTTTAACAGTCCCATATGGCCAGTACAAAAGTCTAATGGACAGTAGAGACTGAGAGCAGACTATCGTGGCCTGACTGAAGTCACACCGCTGCTGAGTGCTGCCGTGCCGGACATGCTGGGACTTAAGTATGAACTGGAGTCAAAGGCAGCCCAGTGGTATGCCACAACTGGTATCACTAATGCATTTTTCTCAATCCCTTTGCCAACAGAGTGCAGGTCACAGTTTGTTTTCACTTGGAGGTGTGTCCAGTACACCTGGAACCGACTGCACTAGCGGTGGAAACACAACCCCAACATTTGTCATGGACTGACCCAGACTGCGCTGGAATGGGGTGAAGCTCCAGAGCACCTGCAATACATTGATGACATCATTGTATGAGGCAACACAGCAGAAGTTTTTGAGAAAGGGAAGAAAATAGTCCAAAACCTTCTGAAAGCCAGTTTTGCCATAAAACAAAGTCAGGTCAAGGGACCTCCACGGGAGATCCAGATTTTAGGAATAAAATAGCCAGATAGATGCCATTAGATCCTAATGGATATGATAAAAAAAAATAATGTCTCCACTAACTAACAAAAAGGAAACATAAGCTTTCTTAGGCATTGTGAGTTTCTGGAGAATGCATATTCCAAATTACAGTCAGATTTTAAGCCATCTTTATGAAGTGACCCAGAAGAAGAACAATTGCAAACAGGGCCCTGAGCAACGACAAGCCTTTGAACAAATGGAACAAGAAATAGTTCATGCAGTAGCCCTTGGGTCAGTCTGGGCAGGATCAGATGTCAGAAATGTGCTGTACACTGCAGACGGGGAGAATGACCCTACCTGGAGTCTCTGGCAGAAAGCACTAGTGGAGACTCAAGGTCAAGTTTGGGGGGGGGGTTTGTAGTCAGGGATACAGAGGATCCAAGGCCCGCTACACTCCAACTGGAAAAGAGATACAGGCAGCCTATGAAGGAGTTTGAGTTGCTTCAGAGGTGGTTGGTACTGAAGCACAGCTCCTGGCACCCCGGCTGCCAGTGCTGGGCTGGATGTTCAAAGGGAGGGTCCCCTCTACACATCATGCAACTGATACTGTGTGGAGTCAGTGGGCTGCACTGATCACACAGTGGGCTAGGACAGGAAATCCCAATCACCCAGGAATTCTGGAAGTAATCATGGACTGGCCAGAAGGCGAAGATTTTGGGCTATTGCCAGAGGAGGAGGTGATGTGCTGAAGCAATATGCCCTGTTCACTGATGGGTCCTGTTGCATTGTGGGAAAACATTGAAGGTGGAAAGCTGCTCTGTGGAGTCCTACATGATGAGTTGCAGAAGCCTTGGAAGGAGAAGGTGAATTGGGTCAGTCTGCAGAGGTGAAAGCCATCCAGCTGGCTTTAGACATTGCTGAATAAGAAAAGTGGCTGATGCTCTATCTCTACATTGACTCAAGGATGGTGGCAAATACCTCATGGGGTGGTTACAGCAATAGAAGCAGAGCAACTGGCAGCACAGAGGCAAACCCATCTAGGCTGCCCCATTGTCGCAAGATATTGCTGCCCAGCTAGAGAACCTAATTTTAAAACTACTTCATGTAGATGTCCACATACCCAAGAGCTGGGTCACTGAGGAACATCAAAACAACCATCAGATAGATCAGCCTGCTAAGATTGAAGTGGCTTAGGTAGCTCTAGACTGGCAACACAAAAGTGAATTATTTACATTTATGACACCTCAGGCCATCAAGGAAGGGATGCAACATATAGATGTGCTCATGATCAAGGGATGGACTTAACCACAGACACTATTTCATAGGTCATCCATGAATGTGAAACATGTGCTGCGATCAACCAAGCCAAGCGGCTAAAGCCTGTCTGGTATGGAGGATGATGGCTGAAACATAAATACGGGGAGGCCTGGCAGATTGATTACACCACACTCCCACAAACCCGCCAAGGCAAGCACCACGTGCTTACAATAGTAGAAGCAGCCACTGGATGGCTGGAAACATATCCCGTGCTCCATGCCACTGCCTGGAACACTATCCTGGGCCTTGAAAAACAAGTCCTGTGGTGACATAGCACCCCAGAAAGAATTGCATCAGACAACGGAACTCACTTCTGAAACAACCTATAGACACCTGGGCCAGAGAGCACAGCACTCAGTGGGCATATTGCGTCCCCTATTATGCCCCAGCCTCTGGCAAAATCAAACAATACAATCCTGCCAGGTGCAGAAGAAGCTGGGAGAGCACAGCCAAGACAGCTGACCCAGAATGGCCAAAGGGATATTCCCTATCACGTAACGTCATGCTCCAGATATAACTGGAGAAGTTAGCTGGGAGGCGGGTTTGCTGCTTGAAAACAGACTGGGCATCTGGTTGTTTTATTTTCCTTTCATGTGTGGTGAGCAATGGCATTTGTGCATCATTTGTATTACTGTTATTATTGTTATTATTGTTATTATTCTCTTCCTCTGTTACCCTATTAAATTGCTTTTATCTCAACCCAAGAGGTTTATTTTCCATTCTCCTCCCCATCCCCTTGTAGAGGGGGGAGGAGTGAGCAAGCACTGCATGGTGCTGTTACTGGCTGGGGTTAAACCATGACACATAAATATTTTACATAATACTGCTTAAAATATTTTAATGCAAGGAAGTGGATAACCTATGACTTTCAAATGCAAAAGACCTTGCCTTGTTAATTCCAGAATTAACAACATTTATTCAATTGGTAATAATGGCATGACACAGCTATTTAAGTATTACCTTAAAGACCTACTAATGCTTTCAGTATTTTTTTAAACATATTCTAAGTTTAACTGTTTAAATTTGAGCTAATCTGTTTAAATCTCTTTAGTAAATGTTTCATTTTTTTGTAAGTAGAATATTTGGTGATGTAGCTGTCTGAAATCAAGATTTGAGACATAAAACCCAAGGTTTTATCTAAACAAAAGCTTGTTTAAATATGAATTGGAAGCTCAGAAGTAGGTCTGCAAAAAATATTTAACCTCATCATGGCAGCAATTGACAGAAGGCTCTTAAATCTGCTGTAGAAACTGATGGGTTTGGTTCAGAGTTCAAACTCCCTATTCAATATTTAGGTAAGCATTTGTGAGGCTAGTCCTCAACAGTTTGTTTGCTAAATTTGGAGATATTTAGTCATCTCTCAGTGATTTGCTCCAGGCAACACTTCTCTCAAACAGGAATTCAAAATCTGAACTCTTTTGGAAGAAAGGCATACATGCAAGATGCTTATCCCACTTTCATTCACTCAGAGGTATGAGAAGTCTCGTTCATTAAAACTGTCTCTCTGCCTGAGGACACTTAAACCCAATCTGTCCTTCTGTGGCAGGTGCTGGAAGCCAGGTCTTTCAATTTCTTGAGTGAATGATCCTTGTGCTGGGTTTTACAAGAGTTTAAAGCAGTTATGTTCACACATCCCTAGCTGAAATGGGTCTGATTTTGTATGATATAAACAGAACAGGCAGAGTTCCTTCTCTAAAATCAGTACAGTAATGAATGGAGGGTGGTAATGACAGGAAAGAGGGAGCAATCTTATGTGCTATGTATTTTTATCTGAAAGTGCTCCACAGCCCTATCACTTGCACCTCCAGAAATGGCAGTACTTGCTTTCCCAAAGAGCCCATCTTTTCCCCTGCCCTCCTCAGCACTCACATCAGAGCCTGCGGCGGCCTCTCCTGCTGCAAGCCCCAAAGTGCCAAAGTGGGGCATCTCTCTCCATCAGAGACCCCCAGGGCTTACTTGCAACCTTCCAGCTCCTGTGTGCAGAAACACAGAATGAGGATACAGTACAGGCCTTCAGATCCTCTCATGTGGGTTGCAAGCACATTCCCTGGATGCTGCCACTTACTGCCACTTTATCCTCGGCTACTGAGGTCAGCTAAGGCAACTTTTTAACCTGCAATATCATGTCCTTACTGGCTGTCCCCACATTAACCAAATTCTATCTCCTTTTCCTGCAAAAACTAAAAAACCCCTTCAGACACCAGCTTTACCTGTTAAAAATCTGTCAGAGGGCAGACAACAAGGATGTGTCTAAAAATACAGATGAACTATTGTATTGGGTTTACATGGCAAGGTTTGGTAGCTGGGGGCTACAGGGTGGCTTCTGCAAGAAGCTGCAAGAAGCTTCCCCCATGTCCGACAGAGCCAATGCCAGCCAGCTTCAGGATGGACCCACCTCTGGCCAAGGCCGAGCCCATCAGCGACAGTGGTAGCTCCTCTGGGATAATTTCTCTAAGAAGGAAAAAAAAAAAAAAAAAGCGCAGCAGTTTTTTGCAGCCAGAGAAAGGAGTAAGATGCGAGAGAAACAGCCCTGCAGACACCAAGGTCAGTGAAGAAGGAGGGGGAGGAGGTGCTCAGGGCACCAGAGCAGAGATTACCCTGCAGCCCTTGGAGAACACGGTGACTCAGGTTGTCCCCCTGCAGCCCATAGAGGACCCCACACTGGAGCAGGTGGAGGTACTCGAAGGAGCCTGTAACCCTGTGGGAAGCCCATGCTGGAGGAGGCTCCTGGAAGGACCTATGGCCCCATGGAGAGAGGGGCCCACGCTGGAGTAGGTTTGCTGGCAGGACCTGTGACCCCATGGGGGACCCACGCTGGAGCAGTTGGTGAAGACCTGCAGCCCATGGGAAGGACTCACATTGGAGAAGTTGGTGGAGGACTGTTTCCCGTGGAAGGGACCCCACGCTGGAGCAGAAGGAAGAGTGTAAGGAATCCTCCTCCTGCGGAGGCAGGAGCAGCAGAAATGTGTGAAGCATGTGAGAATTGCACATAAGAGGTTAAAAACCCTGGTGTCCGCTTGTGTCTTACACAAACATTGTGGATGGAGATACGCAAGGCTGGTATAAGAAGCAGCCGAAGAAGGGAGACTCACGGCAGCAAGACAGGCCTGTTTTGACTAGACAATGCGGAATAAACACAGTTTCTACACAGAATCTTGAAAGCCACGGTGCCTGGAGTGAGACCTTTTGCTTCATTATTCGTGAAGTGAATATTAAAGTTCACACCCCTAAGTACGATAATGAGCTAAAAGAAGTACATGCTAAACATATATGACTATAGTACTCAACCCTCCACCCAAATCATGTTAAACATCACCCCAGGGAGGGAACAGATAAGGCTGGGGTATAAAGGATATTGAGGAAGTTACCCCTGTAGGGGGAGAGAAGAAATTGAAGATACAGAAGAGGCAGTCGGTGGGCTGTGCTCCTTCTCCTCCACCCAAGATAGGGATGTCTTCTTGGTCAGCATTGCAACTCCACCTTTTGTTGAGAATACCTGGGATAGTATTTTGCTGGCATTGTAATTACAAACGTATATTAGCGCTATTGCAGTAAGTGCATTTATCGATGGAAATTCTGAACTCTTTATATCTGTCACTTTTATAAACTTTTTTTTAGTTTCAACTTTGTGAAACTGTCTCAACGAAAGTACTTTGGAGGCTCTGACAGGCAAACATTGACTCTGACATGTGGCTATATACAATCTTTTAGACATAAACCATTGACCAAGTCTGGGACTAAGACTGGACCTAGCAGCACCTAGGCTCCTCTCTGAGAAGGAGTTAAGAAAGCAGGGGGGTCCTTTCTGAACCTCGTGACTCAACAGGAGGGCCTCCCTCAGCCACAAATCAGACTCTTACCCTTTACACAACACTGCAACCCCCATTCCCCGTCCCCCTGTGCCACTCTGGGGGAGGAGGTAGAGAAACTGGGAGTGAAGTTGAGCTTGGGAACAAAGGAGGGGTGAGGGGAGAATATGTCTCATTATTTTTATTATTTCCAAAGGATTATTTCTTATTACTGTTTTGCTTGGTAATAAATTAGATTTTTTTTTTAAAGTTGAGTCTGTTTTACTGGTGATGGTAACTGGTGAGTGATCTTCTCCCGCCCTTATCTCGACCCACGAGCCTTTTGTTATTTGTTGTCTCCCCTGTCCAGCTGAGGAGGGGAGCAATAGAGCAGCTTTGGTGGGCACTTGGCCTCCAGCCAGGGTCAACCCAGCACAACTATATGTTCTTGCACTTGTTGAAAATAATAATGTTATTAGAAAGGTTGAGATCCACTAGTAATTCAAGATTATCTTCACTTTTGTCTTTTCTTAATACACATCACTGTACCCAATGCACATATACTATAGGTAACATGTTCACAAAATAACCTTTAATTTACCTGTTAACTGAATTTTTTTTAGTTTTGGTGTCTTTAAATCCTGGCTATGACTTAAATATACTTGCTTAAATCATTTGTGTGTAACTTAACAGCTAGGGCAGTTGACTGTGTAAGAGATGAGACCTGTGTTAAAGTCCTGTCTGGTTAAGAATAATATTCCTCAGGTTAGAAATGAGTGGTAGAGGCTTGTCAGCAAATAAATGCTTTTATAAAACATGTGTGATTCTTAGTCCTGGATTTTCTCTCTAGATAACTACAATTATTCTAAGTGTTCAAACAGATTTAAGAGAAAAGACTGAAAGCACAGTATGATTTCCACTATTTCAAAGATGAGTGGTATGCAGGGTCCACCGGCACAACAGTACATACAATTTGTTGGGCTTTCTCTGTGTGGACAGGCACAAACTGTGGTTGGAAGAACTCCTTTGGCGGCAGCAGCTCGTTTCCAGCTGCTTTCTCTCCTGGAGACTATGGTTCTATCTCTCCACCCAGTGACGCAACTCACTTCTAGTGATGGTTGCACCTTGCTGGAGCATTGTTGAGTTTGCGCAAAACATGACCAAATTAGGTACCACAAAACTGTGACTAATAGATCTCTTACAGAAGAATAGGCTAACAAAGTTAAGGTATTATGTCTGCAGTCCTAACAAAAAGAGAGTGAGAGATATGATTATTTAATATTTGCTATTAACGCTTGCTTGTGTGTGAGCGGTAGTGTGTGAACATCTATACCAGACTGCAAGTACAATCTAGCTGACAATATGACAAGGATTAATAGCACAAAACGATAATTATTGTGGGTGTGGTGGGTTGACCCTGGCTGGGGGCCAGGTGCCCACCAGAGCCACTCTATCACTCCCCTCGTTCACTAGACAGGGGAGAATAGGTATAACAAAAAGCTTATGGGTCGAGATAAGGACAGGGAGAGATCACTCACTAATTATCGTCACGAGCAAAACAGACCGAACTTAGAGAGGAAATTCATCTAATTTATTACCAAGCAAAACAGAGTAGAGGAATGAGAAATAAAATCAAATCTTAAAACACCTCCCCCCACCCCTCCCATCTTCCCAGGCCCAGCTTCACTCCCGGCTTCAACCTCCATCCCCCCTCAGCGGCACAGGGGGACGAGGAATGGGGGTTACAGTCAGTTCAGCACACATTGTTTCTGCTGCTGCTTCATCCTCATGGGGAGGACTCCTCTCATCGTTCCCCTGCTCCAGCCTGGGGTCCCTCTCATGGGCTACAGTCCTTCACGAACTGCTCCAGCGTGGGTCTCTTCCATGGGGTGCAGACCTTCAGGAGCAAACTGTTCCAGCGTGGGTCCCCCACGGGGTCACAAGTCCTGCCAGCAAACCTGCTCTGGCGTGGGCTCCTCTCTCCACGGATCCACAGGTCCTACCAGGAGCTTGCTCCAGCGCGGGCTTCCCAAGGGCCACAGCCTCCTTCAGGTGCCTCCACCTGCTCCAGCGTGGGGTCCTCCATGGGCTGCAGGTGGAATCTCTACACCCCCTCATCCTTCCTCCATGGGCTGCAGGGGGACAGCCTGCTTCACCATGGTCTTCACCACGGGCTGCAGGGGGATCTCTGCTCCAGCGCCTGGAGGACCTCCTGCCCCTCCTTCTGCACTGACCTTGGTGTCTGCAGAGTTTCTTACATCTTCTCACTCCTCTCTCCAGCTGCAAAACCTCTCCCTAACTGTTTTTTTCTCTTTCTTAAATATGTTATCACAGAGGCACTGATTGGCTTGGCCTTGGCCAGCGGTGGGTCTGTCTTGTAGCCGGCTGGCATTGGCTCTGTCAGACACAGGGGAAGCTTCTAGCAGCTTCTCACAGAAGCCACCCCTGTAGCCCCCCCTGCAGCCCCCCCCGCTACCAAAACCTTGCCACGCAAACCCAACACAGTGGGAAAGGACTCATGAAACCTGAAACAAGATGGCAGATGGGAAAGAGCTACCACAAACAGAACATTTTCTTTGATTTGCAGCCTGTCTACAGCTCATAGCAATGAAAGGAGGAGATCAAGAGTGTATCTACACCTGCTTGTTACTGAGGATCTTTGCCATGTGCATGGATGTACAAAAAGGAAGTAAATGCTTATATCAGGTTGAACATATTGCATGTGCAGTGCATCATTGATTCTTCATGTGCAGTACACTTGACCTGTATCTTCAGAGCATAAGGTTTACTGTCTGTTTGGCCCCAAATTTATCTGTGAGAGTTTTTGTGGCTTGAAATCGAAGAAAGCTTGAGTATCACTGCCACTGACATCCTTGATTAAGGAATTCTCCACAAAGATGCAGATTCAAGTCTCCTCAGACATCGATATCATATCAGAAATTCCAGATATGTCCAACAGTAAAGTGTCTAATTAATTTTAGTGTTAGGAAGTCAGACAAATGTGCAACAACAACTTTTCTCTGAAGACCTTTTTATAATCTAAGAGCAGACCTGAAACTTGATCTGTGCATGACAGCCAACAGTTTATATGATATATTTTAATATCTTAATGGGTTTTCACCTCTATGGACTTTAAGGCAACTCTGCTCCATCAAAACAGATTCCAAAGACATTCTGAGGGCCCTTTGATGCAGGTAGTGAACAGAGCACAGGCCAGAGGACTATGCTGGTAATGGATGTCTGTCCTCAGCTTCTATCTTTCAACCTAGTGACACAATAGACATATCCAATGATGCTGTTAAACATATGTCTAACTCCTGCGAAAAATGTGAACAAACAAAAGTTTGAGCATTGTGACATCAACTCCAAGGAATGTGATCTGTGGAAGGGAGACCAGAAGTCACTGAGAGTTGCAGGGGTGCTCTTCAGTGTTTCACAGAGAAAAAGCACATAACCATGCTCCCAGCAGAACAGCTTAAGGCTAACCAAAAGAAAACACTAAGGACAGGGCTGTATCCCATGAGAATAACCAACAGGGGCTACTATCTGCTGGAGAACCACTCAAGAAGGTATGACATTGTGTCTTTCTTTCAAAGAGCAATCTAGGACTATTAGCATTTAAAACATTGTTAGACATAGTGAGCTGTTGCACATTTTGGCTACGAGTGATCAGAGAATTCATTCAAGATGTTGAAGACCATAAAAGCTTCCTGACTACATTCCGATATACATCTTTGGCCACATATGGAAATGTCCTAAGGAATCAGAGAAGGAAGGTACGATATTGAGCAGAAAAAATTAAAGATTTGTAAGGTCATAAGGAGGAGATAGTAGTATGATTTTATAGCCTGAAGAGTAAGGCTATGACCTCATTGTTAAAGGACTGCTCTGTATATTATTCAATGTTTGATATAATACATTCATAGATTGCCAATAATTTTGATTTAAAGTATATGCTTTTATTCAGTAAAGCTGTTAAAGATTATAGCTTAGTCATTGTGGTTGTATGAATTCAATTTTTAGTGTAGATTAAAATTTATACCTGTGATCAATCTTTTTTTTCTTGATGTATTACCTCATCTCAACCAAAGATAATGTACAAAAAGTCTCAAAAAATAATTACACTATGGACACACACAACCTCAAGGTTTATTATTCTCCTTAAGGATTGAAAATTCCCTCTGAATAAGAAGTCAAAAGGAACAAAACCGGATGAATAAAAGAATTTTGGGAGACAGTAGCACTGTTGTAAGAGGTTAAAAAAAACCAAAAAAACCAAAAGGCAACTCTGTCTGATGCAAGAAAACTTTATACACTTACTGAGTAAACCTTTTCAGGTCTTGACTGTGGCAGGAGTAAGCTACATGCCAGCTGGAATAAAACACAGTACTTTGGACATCTTCCAAAGAATTACATGCCAGGATATTGAAAGTTCCAAGTATCCCATCTTGCCACACAACTGAGCCAACACTTTTTCCCCTCAAATCACCGTTTTGCTTCTAAGAGAAACAGAAGTGTAAGAATGGAAGTAAGTCTGGTCTTAGCCAAAAGTGAATGAGTGATGTCTATTTGTTTAGGTCCTCATATGGTTCCTATCACTTAGTATAAAGAGTGTCAACCAAATATTTAAGAATACTGATTGGATTGACAGACTTTCTTCTCACTTTAGAGACTATTCCTCTCAACTTTTGAACCTATCAGTGTGGCAATAGTATCTGAAATGTTTGACAAATGACAAAAATACAGACTGTTTAGTTTCATATTGTTCCATTTCTTATTATAAAGTTTTAAGAATAAAATAATTTTTAAAAGATGCTTCCTCCTTGCATGAATTTAAAAATAGCCAGGTCTTTACAAGACAAATTCACCAAGGTCTGGATTGTTCACCCACTAATAGTGAATGTAGTCCAATGGTTAAAGCACTGTTACGATAGTAAACATTTTAACAAGTACTAAGTAAAAGCAACAGCAAATACAAGAATTTAAAACTCTGAATCTTCTGACCTATTATGTGTATCTTTTGTAACATAAAAGATAAACAGAAACTGAGTTACCAAGCCTTATAATGTTTGATTTGGCAGTGATGTAAAAATAAAAAAAAAGCTGAGTCACCTTACTCCAAATGATACATAAGAAAGCCATGGCAGTTAATTCTGCACAGAGCCTCTTTGTACCATGATTTGAGATTCTTACCTCTGTATCTGAAGTCTATGAAGTCCTGTCAAAAGCAATGCCAAATCAAAGAGATGATTTTTTTATATTTACCTCTGATTATTGTACAGCTTATACTCATCTTTTACTCCTTAGTTTGTCAAGCGCGAAGACTCAGAATCTGTGACATGTAAAAAAATGTTTCACCTATAATAAACTGCTGCACTTAACAGATCTTAGGTAATCAGAAAGTCTACCAACTTCAAAAGGCGCCACATAAAAGACAAAGTTTGATAAAAATTTCAGCACTTCAGAATAAATGATCATTGGAGAGGATCCTGGAAATGGGGATGTATTTTTCCTCACTTCTTGAATAAACATCCACAGTAATTATATCCTTTCTGTTGCAGAAAACAGAATTGAATGTCAAAAATCTTAAACGTGGCAAAAGTTACAAGTTTCTCTTTCTCACTCTACTGATCAAGATTACATATATGAATTAACTGCCTTACACAATCTGCAGAACAGTAAAAGAACTTCTGTCTTGACTTGGAGGTGCTCTGTGCGAACAGTGAAGCATCTGAGTATACCCCTTCTGTAAATTTGGAGTAAGGATGTTTCACCTGATGGACCTTGAAAGCTCAGGTCACCCTTTAGCTCCTATACAAACAGGACCGAGCATATAAACCCAAACTTTTTGAAGGAATCTCTCCTTTGTACCTAGATTACTTGGCTTTGTGCAGTAGCAAATGATTAAAAAAATCACAAAATGTTTTGATCCCAAAATCACAAATGCCAGTAATCAGTCGAGCAATTTCTGTAAAACTTGGATTTACATGTGAATTTAAGGGAAGGCATGATCCCATGGAAATTTAGGAATGGGATTATAGATCCCAGTGCATGTAAAGCAAGCTCCCTTGAACCTCACAGAGAAAGAAGAGAGGCTCTCGGTAGTGGGCTAAGGCAGGCCAAGCTAGCTGTAAACTGGCTGAACTGTTGGCTTGATCATCCATTTTATCAGATTAAACAGGTTTAAGATTGTATTTGCTTTCAGTGTCTCTAGTTTAAGCAACTTCCAAAGCAGAAGGTCAGTGCTGTAAAATATTTACGGAAATTTTAATCAACACTTCACTCCAAACAATTTGCAAAATTGAGTAGAGTTTTAATAAGTTTCTAGAATCCTTTGTAGCTCTTTCTTTGTTGTTTGTTTGTTTGTTTTTAATTCAAATACTGACAAGGTTGTTGAAGTCACAAATTTACAAAGGTAAATTATATTAAATAGGGTTTATTGGGTTTGTCAGGCACACAACTGGTGCATTATTTTTCAAGTGAAGAAAAAAAGAATGGAAATTATCAGAGAAACACAAATGAACTTGTGTGTATTAAGCCTTTTGATCTTTACCATTTTATCTCTAGATGAAATCTGAGTTGGTGTAAGAAACTTCAGAATGGTGCTAATGACACAAACAAGGTATCTTCAAATGTTAACTACCTGAGCAATGGCAAGAACCAAAGAAAATTCAGATTGTTCATCCTTTACTAATCTCTGGACATCAGAGCAGCCTAGGTTTACTGTTCCTATACAAAATAATATATATTTTAAAGCAAGGGACAAAAAATAGGATTTTCCCCACATTTCAGACTGTAAATGATATGTCGGATTTTCTTTTCATTCATTGTGCTTACACTTTTTAAAGCAATGGTCAGAGTAGAGTTATTCTGTGTAGGATCTTCTAAAGTAAGAATATTCAATGCTAAATAAATTCAGCATTTTTCAATGTTAAAAAATAGCAATATAGGAGATTTATATGGCAATTTACTAAATATGGTACTTGACACCTGTACCAAAAGTAATTTAGGTGTAGTTATTAGCTAGGTATAAGTATTCAGCAATATAATTTTAGACTGACTGTGTGGGTTGAGACCTCAGAACAGAAGCATTTGTGTATTGGGTAAGACATAAGGTCCTTTTAGCCCACTAACCTGTGTCTGACACTGAATTACCATAAAACCAAATGACAGTAGTATGAAAACAGAGCACATCCCAGGGAAAATAAGATACAGAGTCTTCTTCTGATCTGACTTTCTTAGACAGAAGTTGTATGTTTCTGCTAAAAGATAAGATTGGACATACTGAAGAGGTGTCACAAAACAATTTTACAGACATTTAGGCCAAACTCTCTCACTTTGTAAAGGAGGCTTGTAGACTATAGGTCAGGCCTTCAGGTAATATAAGTCAAGAATGTTAGTTATAAATTGAATTATGGGGGCTTTTCTGAAAGTGGTACTGGCCTGGTTTTCTCTCTGCAGGTTACCTACTAATCAAGTGTTTAATGACTTGGCTTGTTGAACAACCAGCCTGTATTTTAATGGAAAACATCAGTCTGATCTAGAGTCTCCTCCTAAGCTTTTGCATCTTGTTTTAGGAAAAAAAAAATAATAATAATAAAAAAAAAATATATGTATCACCAAAAAGAGTAAGATAGAACTGCCTTCTGCTGTTGTCTGAATGCTAATAATTTTTCCTGATGCTTGCTAGAAAGATCATAAACTATTCCACTGTTTTGAAAGAAAACAGATATTCAAGGTCATGACAAACTTAAAGCTCTATCACTATGTGGGTTTTGTACCTTTTAGCTGGGATTACAATCCAGAGTCAATAAGCTCTATAGCTCTTCTTTTCTGAACCAGTAGCTAAAAATGGACCGTTGGTAATTACAAAGGAAGCAAACAGCACACACTTGATTCTGAAGATTTCTGTTAGTAACAGTTCTTACCTAAGGAGAAGGGGAGTTGTGAGCTTTCCCAGAACAGCTGCAGAGAACTGCAAATTCTCAGAACAAATTCAAAGCTGAGGTAAGCAAGAACAGCCACTTTGTTTGAGTGACTGGTGGATGAGACTTTTGCTTATCCACTGAAAATATTACTTCCTTGAAATACCTGGCATCACTTTTCAAAGAAGCATTAGATAAAATGTGCATACCAGTATGCGTCACTGTGCAATTGACGTTTTAAAGACAGGTCATAGGTCCTGAGAGACTGCTAGAAATGAGATGACTGATTCCAAGTAAATTGATTGTGGGAAGTTGCAAGGAGATAGTTTCATAGAAAATATTGTGTAAAATAATAATAATAAAAAAGTGTAGTGGAAAAGCATTAATATCCAAATTAGTAACAGATAACATTATTATATAACAATTAGTGAACACTGAATAATGGAAGGATCACATTTTCAATTATAATTATCTGAATTTAGGAGTGGAATGTGTGAATATTTTTCTAGAGTTTGGAAGATTCTGACTGATGCCCATGGGTGCTTGGGTCTGTAACATTATGGGCTCAGGTCCACGAGGCGTGGACACAACCAGCATGTTCTCATGCCATCACTTGGAGAACAGTCAGTACCTCAAGAGACTTCTTGGCACTCACACAATCCACTCGTATGTTCATCAGTGAGTAATGGATCCTTCCCATTTATGTTTCTGGCTTCTTTCTTTTAGTTTGTACCATGGCTTTTAACATAATTTGAATCTGGGGAGTAGGGGAGGAAGTCACAGAAATTCATTGTCTGTCAATAGATAATTCATCAATCTAAAATGAAAGTCTTGAATGTGTGCATGTTCACCTTTGCTTTATGGTGTATGACACAGAAAAAATAGTCTTTTAATTGCAGTAGCTGGAGTGGGCTTTGAGATGTATAAATCCACTGTAGGCCTGCAAGTACAAAGAATTGTACTTTTTACCTTTGTATTCTTGCTACTACACTCTAGTCCTTTTCCATGTTTGAGTTACTCATTTAATCTGGCATTTCTCTTGCTCAGACTATTCTGATTGAGGTGCTTTAGGAAAGAATCCAGACAGTGTTTTTCCTGTGTACTCCAGATATTTGCAATAACATACTACTGAAGTGAATGCCAGCGGGAAAGGGATATTCTTCCACAGGAAATAGTTTGCATCTGACACCAATAGCTCCTTAGGGAAAAAAAAAGGCACCAATTTGTTAGCTGACAGTTAACCAGAAAACAAAAAAAGTAATCTTGGTAACATTAGATTAAGTAGATAACTTCCAGTAACTGATTTTGAAAAACAAGCATAAGAAAGTACTAATATAAACTATTGCTTTAGGATTCCTGCAGAAACATTTTCAGCCACTTTTTTCCTTTCAGTCTTATAACTTGTTTCCTTTTCAGTTTTGAAGGGAAGAAAAGAAATTTCTACTCTTTCCAATCAATTATGCAGAATGCATTCAACAGAGAAAAAGAATAATTATCTCCCATTATTCCTATACTTTAAAAAACATTTTGATGGATATTTGCAAGAGAGATGCAATAAGCATGGTATAATCATGTTTTTCCTTCCCTGACCCATTTCCTATTTCTTTTTTGTCATATATAAAATTCTATTGATTTGCATTAATATAGTCATTTTTGTTAATTCTCTCCACCAAAAGAGTGGATATTGAACTGAGTGTTTATTGTGAGAGCAAATACATTTCTGCATCTTTCAAAGTTGTGTATGCATATAGTTCAGTTTTCTTATTCTCCCACATTAAATTAATAGATATCTTTTCTGCTTGCCTATCCAGGGTGTCATTGTCAAGTCAAAGCATTGCTCACAGAATTATTTACACAATGTTAGAAGCCAGTGTGAACTTTAGATTTGGATTCCATAAAACTCTGCTCTGCTCTTACTTCTAAAGGAGAATAATGTGCTCTAAGCTGTCTGTTCAGTTTCTTAAAAGCTTAGCTCCATGCTTAGACTTCTACAAATAATCAGCCCCGTATCATCTTTACCAATATGTAAATCCTTAAGAGAAATATGTGTGGATTCTGCACTTGAGTGAAAGCACAATATGACTAGTTTCCTACTATACATGTGGTATGCCTGATTATAAATCAACATCAACAAGAAAAAGGTTGGAGAAGAAAGACAAGAACTTGGTGCAAGGGGTGACTTTGCGTTAATCCTGACTTCCATTATATTTGCTAGTTACCATTTGGAAACAAACCAACTTAATTCAGAAGTATATAGTTTATTTTGTGAGATCCTGAGTTTCTTTTTAAGGGAATAACTTACTGTTTTTAAAAAAGTGAAATAACATAATATCATTTAATTATAACACACGTTAGAAAGTGTTTTTAATTTTTTTCCTTTAACTGAAGACTCTTTCAGCCTCTACCCAAAAGAACTACTACTCTAGTTTGGAGCATAAGATGCCAGTGTGACTTCCTCAGCATAACTGTTAAAGTATTGTTTAAGAATTAAGAAAAGAATACCATATTTGGTTAAATGTGGGAGCATTTTGGAAAGATGTATTATCCCACTATTCTTTTAGGATACAAAAGATAAAGATGAAAACCTGTGTTTAACAAGTACGTAGAATGTAAGTTTGTGGCATTGTACTATAGCTTAACTCATTGTTTTAATTTAACTTTAATTTTGAAGATTTCAATGAATATTTTAATTAGCATGTGTCCAACATGCAAGCCTGTGGCAATTGAATTAAGCTTTCTTCCACACTTTCATTTGGGATGAAAAAGACAGGTTTACTGTTTCAGTGCTTCCCTATCTTGTATGTGGAATATTTCTTTTAGGGACAAATTCAAAAGAGTGATAGAAAATAAATTAAGATTTTACTTTATCATTCCTAAAATCAGTTAGTTCAGGTAGGTATCTTTATGCTTTGTAAATTCTTTAATTTTGTTTGGAAAGATTGAAAATGTTTAAAATAAATCAGAACATTCAGATTAAAAATGTTTTGTTTGACCTAGAAGACTTTGTTCAACTTTTACCTTTGATAAATAGAACAAACTCTAAACAAAATACCTTCAACAGGCAACAGCAAATTAATTTTTAATTTGTCTATCTGAAATACTAATGACTTGGGGAAAGTGGGATGTAGTTCTGCACAGTCTGGCTAATTCTCATGAAAAATTATTTCTGTGATTCATGTACATTTTATGATTACTCATGATTTCCTGCATAGTTTCCAACTTTTTTTGTGATTCCACACATAAAATAAATAGTATATATAAACCAGCATGATCAAATCACTGCTTTGTGTGTGTGTGCAGTTAATTTTATTTGTAATACTAGGCTGATATGTAGGACACTTTTTTCCAAAAGGAAAAGTGCCATCTACTGAATCACCAGAACAAAATTGTGCAGCATCTTGAGAGATGTTCCTGAGAGATGTCATTTCCAATTACTGATCAGTCCAAGCCTTATTCAGCTTGTGAGCTTTCATGAGATCACAGCTGGCAACGGTATGGCTGAGTGCCACATTACTTCACTAAGTATTCATTTAATGTGTGTTTTGGTTTTGCTTGGGTGCTTTTTTCTGGATTGAAAAGTGTTAGCAGAAGATCAGTGAACTGCATTTTGAAGGTCTTAAGCTTTTACTTCCAAAAAAGCTTCCTTCCCCAGGATTTCTGGGGAGACTTCTTGCATATCCTCTGCATCCCTTAACGGCCTACAGAGGTCAGACTTCCAGTAAGGAGCTACTCCCTTTTTCTCTGATTAGCCCCTTCAGGTTTGGTGAAGGTACAGACAGAAAGACTTCAGAAAGAATAGACTGATAATGCACTGACAAATAACATTTACTTGCAGAGACAGAAGCAAAAGAAATGGAACAACTAGTAGATAACTTTTCTATGGGACACTACTTACTAGTTAACTGAGACACAGTTTAGCAAAGTATAGCACATTTTTTAAAGGCATAAAATTGCTTTCAAGACCAACAGGACAATGAACTTAGGACTCAGAAAAGCTGTCTGGTTTGTGGGTTTGGGTTTTTTTTGTTGTTTGGGGTTTTTGGGGGGTTTTGGTTTTGTTTGGTGGGGTTTTTTTTTTTTGGGGGGTGTTTGTTTTTTTTTTTTTCCTCCAAGGATAAGCAGTAGATACTTGGATGAATACAAGATGTCAGACACTATATAATTCTGCACAGGTCTAGAAGAATGTCACTACAAAAGTGGAGGGATTGGTGGAGTGGACATGATTTATATCTTCAAAAGTTTGGGAAGCCTCCAAAAGTGGTCACAGGATTAAAGAAATTTCATAACAACAGGATTATGGATAAAGTATTGTCATGACTTAAAACTAACTGATGAGATAGAACAGGAATCCATTTTCCCTTCTTAAATTAAAAATATTTAGCAGTGAGACGTGCCAAGTCTTTATACAGGGACAATAAGAAGGTAAGTAATTGTGTAGGAAAATTATGTCTAACCAGGAATGCTCAATTAGGCTAGACAAAATTTAGAGGGTCTGTAGCAAATCTGATTGATAGTAATTTTGTGACAATGTTGGTGATTTCTACAGAAATGTAGTAGAAACCATCTCTTACATATTTAAGCCATATTATGTATAGGTATGTACAGTACACTGTTATACTTAACTTCTGTCAGAAAATAGACTTTTTACTCCAGTTATAAACTGGATATGTGCTGGCTTCTACATGGATAATTTCACTGATAGCTTTTTATAAATGTTTTCTTTTTTCCTGTTCATACAATGCCTTTGAGGAATAGTATTCAAATACATTAATTAAAACTTACTCAGCAACTTGTGGGCTGCTTTCTTCCTAATTTAGTGATGATTGCAATTTGGAAATTCAGACTCTATTACTTAGCTAGCTTCAGAAATCATATGATGTTGTTGCTCATACAGAAACAGTTAAGCAAAAATAACCAGCAGGAATGCTTTTAAAAGTCCATGTTGGAAGAGATTTTGCTTTGGTGAGATGAAAAAAATCTACCATGAGACTTGAGGAAAGTCAAGAGGAAAGACATGGGCTCATCTTGAACGTGGCCTCCTTGAAGTTGTTTTAACGGTCTGTGAGACATTTGGGGGAGGGGGGGGATCAAATATATGCCCAGTAACAAATGATTTCAGGCAAAGACTGAAGGTTTTATAGTGGTAAAAAGTGGAAAGATAATTACTCTTAAACCAAGACTGTAAGAGGTGCAGTCAGCCCCTGTCTATTCATTTCCCAAGTCCCACACCCTTCCCAGAGACAAACTGTGAATTCCCAAGAGAGATTTTTACCATGTGCAGACACACCACTCTGGGCAAGGTTTCTGCTTTTCCCCTCCTGCTTTAGCTGGGTTAAAACATCTCAGGCTGCCAAAACTCTCAGAAGCATTTTCAGCATCAAAGTCAGTTGCAACCATGCAGGCTGATCCTCGAAGCGGGGCTTGGCTGCATGCCCTCTTCTTGCTGTTCATAGCTAGTGGGAGGCAGACATACCTAAACCAATTACTTTTACCTGAATGTGCCACTTTTTTTTTTTTTTTTTTAGTGAGATGAAAAACCACCAGAGATGAGTGATATCTAGCAATCTCTTCCTTTTGCCCCACAGATAGATCTCTGAATAATGCTAGGGAAAGCGTGTGTTCAAAAGCAGCACTGGCCTCTACTTCAGAGAAAGAGCCAGGTAGCATATTCTAAAAGCTATTCTGGCTCACGCGCATTTTTATTTCTATCTGATGAGATGCACAACCTTTACTTCTCAACTATAATAGGGTATACTGATCTCTGTGGGTATTAGGAGTGGGCAGAGATATCTAAGTGTCCTTTACCAATTCGGTGGCATTTACAAAACATCGTCGTTCTTATAGCCTCCTTACAACAGCAAAGTCCAGAACGAGCGTGCTGCACCCCAGAGCATCCAGAACCACTACTTTGCAGTGCAGAGGTGTGCGAGTGTTATCTCCCAAATGCGACTTTTTCCACCAGAAACAGGCACTGTTGTTGTCTCCTTCGACGGGAATTTTGCAGTAAGCCAGCCATTAAAAGCGTTTTCATTTTTGGGGGGCTGTTTTGGCGGGTAAACGTTTTTCTCCGGCAGAGCTGGTGCAACCAGTCCCCGCGTCGGGGAACCACCGGAGGGGTTGCGGGGTGACACAGCGCCGCGCCGTCGCCCCGCGGGCTGTCGAGCAGGGACGAGGCGGGGGAGAGCGCCTCTTCCGGAGGAGTCACCCAGCCTCCCCCGCCCCCCGGGGAGCGCGGGCGGCGGGCGCTCCTCCGCTGGCCCCTCTCCCCGGCCGGAGCCGGAGCCGGAGCCGGAGCCAGAGCCGGGGACGGGGCCGGGGCCGGGGCGGGCGGCGGCGCGGGCGGGGCGAGGCGCAGGCGCGACGCACGGCGGGCTGCAGCCGGGCCCCCGCGCCGCTCCCGGGAGTCGATGGCAGCTGCACAGCGCGGCCGCCCGGCGGAGCGCGGCGCGGCTCGGCGCCCCCGGCGCGGGATGCGCGGGCGGGCAGGCGGCGGCGGCAGCGGCGGCGGCAGCGGCTGCGGCAGCGGCAGCTCCGGAAGCCGGAGGGACGGGGCCGGGCGGCCGGCGGCCGCCGAGCTCGCCTGACCTGCGTGCCCCCCTGGCCGCGCCGGGCTGCCCCGAAGGATGTCCGCCCAGTCCAAGGGGACCGCATCCTCCTCCTCCTCGCCGTCCGAGGGGCCGCCGGCAGCCTCCAAAGCCAAGGTGAAGGAGCAGATCAAGATCATCGTGGAGGACTTGGAATTAGTCCTGGGGGACCTGAAAGACGTGGCCAAGGAACTTAAGGAGGTGAGAAGGGGAGGGCTGCGCGGTCGCACCCCAGGTCTGCCCCGTGGTGGGCGAGCACCCCTCGCCCGTGGGCAGGGGGCCATGCTCCCTCCGGGTCTCAGCCGCCGCCCCAAAACTCCTTTCAGCACTTATTCGCTACAGGTCCAGCAACTGGTGTCCGGGCTGGGCACGGGGCGGCCCCCGGCCGTGCTCCGGTGCGGGCGGCTGTGCCTTGGTGCGGCGCCCGGCGATCCGGAACGGGACGGGGCTGCGCGGCTGGAGCACCGTGTCCCGCGGGAGCAGCCGGCCGCGCTTCCCCCGGTTGTGAGGCAGCTTTTTCCGGGGACTTCTCACCTCGGCGAACCTCTCGGAGTTTTTTTTTCCCGGGATGCCGAGGTGCCTCTTCTGCGGGGTGCTGCTGGGTGAGGAGGGTGTCTGGGGGAGCTGAGGAAACTGCAGCCCTGCCCGATCCCGGGCTGCGCCGACATCCCGACTGTGGGAACGGCATCAGGAGCAGCTCCACTCCTGCTCCAGCATGATTAACTTTTTGACTGCACGGTGCAGCCCCGTGCTCACCCCCAGGCAGCAGCCCGGCTCTGATCTCCCAGCCGGTGAGGGCTGGGGGGGGTGGGGGTGGGTACCGGAACCCCGCACCCGCGGCCCTGGGCGAAGAGTCCCTGCCCGGCTCAGCGGTACCGGCGCGGCGAAGTCTGCCTCTGCCTCTGCTCTGCTCACCGGGAGCTGAGCGCCCTGTTTATCTTGCCTATCTTGGCAAGATTGCCTTTGCAATCTTCCTTTTGCCGGTGGCGAGTGTTATCTCCCCTAGGTTAATCTGCAGGCGGAGTGCGATTACCGCTGGCATGTTCATAAGCAGGCAAATGCTGTAGCTGAAGGAAGACAATTTGGCTGTCCTTTTGGAGATTTCTATGTTATCTTGATTTTGCTACACAACTGGTCGACAGATGGTTGGATTATGCACCGAAATTCAAGTCCAGAATCTCTGTGCATTGCTTTATAATCCTGTATTTGACATTTATAACAGGCTGTGGTTTTTTGCTATCAAATATTAGTTTTCTATTTTAACAACATTGTCAACAAGTTTCATTCAACAGACTTTTGCCATCTGAGGCAGTCTGAAATTCACCCAGTGCTTTGTATAATGTTGAAAGATGTATAAACACACGGCTCACTAATCACAGCTGTTAGACTTCTTTCTCACCCACATTTCCAGATTTCTCCTTCTTTTTTGAAAATATATCTATAATTTCTCTTTTCCTTAGCGTGCTGCTCTGTGTGCTTTGTAATTTTTTGAGGTATTTTGAAGTGGAAATAAATATTGTTTGTAGGGCAGTTCTTTCAACGCTTTAAAGACTGATAGAGCAAACTGGCTTCTGTTGCTGCAGAAGCACATTTTCAGGACCTGGAGAGGATGTACTGTGATCTGTCCCATGAATGTAAATCATTCTCTGCACATAATCAGTCCTAGCTTTCCTCTAGTGAGCAAACAAGATCTCTGTAGGTGGAGGTCGTATGTCATCATTTACTGTGGCATGTTTTATCTAAGCAAATTTATCTGTTCTGGTTGACTGCAACTGTGAAAGAGAACTGGATTTACCTCTGCTTAATGGAGAAATGGCTTGTGTGGAACTCATTTTCCCAAACAGAGTGAAATGTAAAAGCAAAGTTGTAGGGAAATGGTACCATAACTCTATTAGGTACTATGTACCTGTTGAAGGGTAGAAAGATTGCCAAAAGCATCTATTTTGGGAAAAGAAGAGTATTTTTGTAAAAAGGATAGTTAAATCTTGTTTGTAACCACACATGAGTTTTTGAGTAATGCTTTTCTCTAAATATGTCTTACAAAGATGATAGCTGCAATACTCTGACAAGGGTTGCATATGCAATTATCTTCTTGCTTACAATGTTATCATTATGTGTTAAGTACACTTTTGTGTGACATTTATTTTGAAAATAAATGCAGAAGTTTGCCATCTGAGTACCTTCAATTGTATGCCTTTTGTAGTGCGGACTAAATCTGTACAAGATCTCTTGATGTATCTGCAATGTATACCTTTTTATGTGAAAGTGAGTTAATTGATGATGATATAAGCTAATAATGAGTCTCTTTCCCAGGTTGTTTGTAGGTATTAGAAAGCATTTACAGATCTTTCATTGAAGCATATAGGAAGTTGGTCTATAGCCAGTATTACACACACAAGTATACCTGTGCTTCATTTGTGGTACCTTACTGTAAGACTAGGCGAAGTGATAAACTAGAGGATGTAAGTTTGCACTTTCCATTTTCACTACAAACAGTGTTATTCTGGAAATGTTTTTGGCTACTCTTTTTTTTTCCTTGGGTGTTTGCTGCGGTCTGTTTTACCACAACTTTTTCTCTTACTCATTCGTTGTTTGAGTCTTTTGTTTGTTTGTTTGTTTGTTTTAATTAGGAATATAGTATTCTGAAAATAGCCTTTCATTCTTTTTATTACTATTGTTTTAAAAAAGACTTCAATTCTGCTATAGTGGTAGGGCATGAGAGCTTTTTTTCTTTGTGCAGTTACAGTAATAATTAGCTTTGATATTGAAAATACAGCATTTGTAGAATACTTAATTTTTCCCCATTTATGTCTTCCTATTTGTTACCGTTAAATATAAATTATTTAATTATTTATTAGATTACATTTAATGTAGCATTTTAGGTATTAGGATACCTAATGGATGTCCTCTCCTAGCATCTTTTAGTCCTCTTTTGTAATATTTTATATTCAAAGTACTGTCAAATTGAAAGATGGTTTCATTGCTTCAAAGTGAACTGTTCTATAACAGTAAGGAGTATGGCTGTACAAGACTTGAATGTCTTGTTAACAGTTAGCTTGTTATAGTTTACTTACATTAATGTATTTGCATCTGCCCTTTGTTCCAAAGCTTTTTCTAATTGATGCTTTATTATTTTTTTTGCATTTAAAAGGGGGGAAGGGAGGAGTGGGGAGAGGATGGGGTGTTAAATCCAGATGCACAAACCATGAAGCTTATAAATTTTCTGTAAAAACACATGACTAAACCATGTGGATTAAAACAAGTACATCTTAGACATTACTGTGTCTAAGTGGAACATCTGTGTCTTTCCCCCCCTCCCCCCCTATATTTATTGGTCTGGTTTGCTTAGACTAAGTTAACCACAAAAGACTAAAAGGGGGGGGGAGGGTGTGACTAGGAGACATGTTAGGATGGAGCGGTGCTAAGTCCAGAGTCTGAGCTCATGTATGGCTAGTTGTCCCTAGGGTGCAGTTAACTGGGAGAGACTTGGCCCCTTTTGTCTCCTCGCTGAAAAAGAAACACAGGGTGGATGTGTACCAACAGTGGGATGTGTTTTTGTGCTGGAAGAAATTAATGGATTTAAAATGGATTGAGTGGCTGTTATTTGATGAATATTCCAAAGAAAAATCAAAGGGGTGCCAGAGGATTGAGTAACAACTGACTATTCCTTTAGTCTAGGCTATTTCGGAATTAAGTTGGTGAAGCCTTAAACTTTGATTCTCCTCCATAAAAGACCTTTTCCTCTGGAATCTGTATAGAAATATGGTTATTATTAAGTCTTGCTTTGCAGATGGTATTTATCTGTCTGGTACCCAGATAATGAGGTGATGAACACTACTGGACACCAGAAGATGTGTGCTAATTAAACTATTTTGAATGTAAAATACATGATGTAGTGCTAATTCTCTGACCACTTCAGAAGAGACTGTAGAGGGTGTGCATGCGCACCAGTGGACAGCAGGGCACAGATATCTATATCATCTTAATACTGATATTATAATTTTTAAGACTTCCCTGCTTTCACATTTTATGATAATGTTGCACATTTCGGCAGCCTTGCACTTGTTTACGTTAAGGAAATACTTAACTAAATCATTTGATAAATACTTTTTGTAGTAATAAAAATTCATCATGCAGAACAAATTCCTGGAAGTTATGTGTGAAGCATTTGCATAGCTTTTAATTGGCTAAACACGCTTCAACCTTTTATTGAAATGAGGCAGCTGTGTAGCTATTGCCAATGTTTAGAATAATCCAAAATGGAGGTGCAGGAAAAACAGAAGCCCTGTTGCATTGCATGTGCATCAGTAAATTTCCAGTCTTTCTGAGTGTACCTCCATCACTTTAAATCCTCCAAAAATGGCTTGCTGACAGAACAAGTTAATAATCCTCCTTCATCTAACTGACACATTTATTTTCCATAAAGATGTGATCTATAAAATTTGGGCATGACTTAACAAATAATGTTTTCTAGCAGATGCCAAACACCATGACAAAATTTTTTATGTGGTAGATGACCTGATTCCATAACCAGGCCAGTCATCATTCTTTTAAGTGGAGGGTGGTCATGTATCCCATGGTCTTCATTTCTGGATCAGGCCTGCAGGAGCATATTACAATTTCAACACCATGTTTTCTGTTCCATTTTTGGTTTTGTGTTCAGCTAATGATCCAGGTGGCAGGAAGGCACTTCAGGTTCTTGCCTGTTAATCCAGAAACTAGGAAGCTGCAGTTTGTATCCACCAAGAGGATTCGAGCAGCAACAATCCTGTATCAGTATCTCTAATGTTCAGGCAGGAATACAAACTCCAATACGAAAAATATTTTGGGTTCATATTGCTGCATGAAGGCAAGGGGGAGAAGGTATTACAGCATAGGTATCAAATGTACTATATAGAAACCTAAGAGCAGGTAGAACAATAGCAAAACATTTTAATCCTATCCTTCTTTTCCTGCTGATCCCTGCCTCTTCTTTTTTGGGCTCTCTCCAGATGTCAAGGACCTGCCACTCATTTTGCTAGGTAGTGGCAATTGAAGGGAGAGATTTTTGAGGATAGTTGTTCCTACCATCAGAAATCCAATAAATGCAGATGCCATTCTTATGTATGGATTCTGGATGCTGGCCCTCTTAACAGCATTCCTCTTGGAGTCTTTCTCCAGTGGATACACTCTCTGTATATGTAGATCTTGCCAGTGAGATGTGAGAGGGACTGAAGCTTTCTTGTGATTATTATTGCTGTAGCTGGGGTTGTGGTCCAGTTCAGGCAGTTGTGGTATGACTACTGGCATTGCCCATTCAAAAACTGCTAATCACTCCAGCAGATTTTTTTCTGATTTCTTATTGCAGTCCTTGGTGATAATTGCAATCATGAACTGCATTGCATGTTTATTGTAAATGCAGAGTACAGTTCATTATGTAAGAGAAACACTGCACAGCAACTTTATTGTGATCTGCCCAGGGGTCCAGACAGGGCCATAAGTAGTCATTGCAGGTAACTGAATCATAATTTCCCTTTCCTTTTATTTCTTATGGTCTATGAAGCATTTATACAGTTATACAGAACCGAAAAGTGCAAATGTATTAAGATAAAATTCTCATACCAGTAGTGTCAGTAAAGCTAGTAGAGCTAAAAGGTAACTGTGAACCCTAAAAGCCCCACATTTTTTAAGGTTGTCGGGAACATTATATGACAATATATGACAAGGTAGGGTTGCTCCACATCTGATTTGTAACCAGAGCTACCAAGACTTAGTAATTGCATTGTGTAAGACAATGAAAGGAATAACTAGTGTACATATAGAGCATTGCTTGTTAATATCAAGAAACTTGACAGAGGGAAGCACACTGTCAAGTTATGCTAGTTATTTTGTTTTTGTAAACACTCATGTCAGCTACTTCATGCCTTTTATGCAATACTAAGCTCCTGGTAGTAATGTGTATTGTGCAACCATGAGCTAAATAGAGCATATATAAATTCAGTTTTCAAATAAAACAGTACCACAGTGAAAATATGTATCTTTGTGCTAAGGTTTGAACTTCACACAGTCTGTGCACTGCTGACCGTGATACAGAAAACAAAAGTAGTGAGGCACGAACTTCAGTCTGCTGCCATCAGATTTTGCCATTGAATTCAGTAGGAATAGAAGTAAGTTTAAGGGCGACATAAGTTAGTTTTGGTCTGATTCATTTTTATTTAAACTTCATAATTCAGAGCAATCAGTTGCTGCTGTGTATATGTATGAATGCGTCATACAAAAAACAATGATGGTCGAGCACCATCATTGAAGTTTTGCAGGTTTTTGCCAGTTTCCTCTGAAAATGGAATAATGCTTCTGTTACCGTTACTCACAGTGGACTAAATTCTGGAATAGCCTTCCCACTTCCAGTCAAAAACTTCCAGCTAACTTATACTACTCACAGTTGATTTGTACACAACTAATTAATACTCCTCTTGGGGGAGTGCAGGAAGAGGTGCAAATGTTGTCCCTGACTTTACAGGCTACTTTCCCATCGTGCTTGTTTCATAATACCTTTATGAAAAGCATCACTATCCTTTTCTAGTTTTCATTTCTTTTAGAGATGCAAAATATTTGTGCCTCATAGTCTTCTCTGTATGTTATACCTGTTCTTTGAAAGGCAAGTGAACTGGTCAGTGACCTCATAGGTAGCTCACGTATATCCTGCTAAGGTGTCCCCATTTTTTTTCCTTCAGGAGAGGTTATTGCTGTGAGGCACAGTGAAGAGGTCTGTTTTGCATATGGACTGCTGTCCTTGCCAAATAACCTGTGGCTGAAATTCAGCCATGAAGGTTAACACTAGTTTAGTTACCTATACATACATAGGGCTTTGTTTTATTCTGCTAGTATATAGGGGTTTTGTTTGGGTTTTTTGGTTTGTTTGGTTTTTTGGTTTGTTGTTGTTTTGTTGTTTTTTTTTTTTAATAGATGCAGTAAATAGCAGCTAATGTATGTTGTTTTCTTAAGGTAAAGGTAGCATTTCACTCAAATTTCAATGTCGAGCGCATGTTATCTCTTATACTGAATCTTTAATATGTTAGCCATGAATGTATGATAAGGGCTGCAGCCTATACATGCCTCCTTCTCTCACAGCTCATGTCCAGCTCTGTACATCATTGACTCTGGTCATTCTTGCTGCAGCTACCTGCAATGCTTCAAAATGCCCTTTCTTATTCTACTCAGGGGAAGAAGAAAAGCAGAGCCTGCTTTCAGCATGGAAGGGCTGTGAAAATCCTCTAGCAGATCTCTCACTACAGCTTCCCTGTGTCAGGTCGTGTGTGTGTTGAATGACTGAGGTGGGAGGGCTGGGTGGCTGAGCCGCTGGCATTCTGGTTTGGTTTAAAATTACTGCACTACAGATGGGAGTAGTGAGGAGCAACTGCCTCCAAACAGGACTAGTACCGTCAGTTGTTGCTTTTGCAAAAATTATAGTATGTTCATATGTCTTTAAAGGTTAACAAACTCATCCGTTGTTTCATGCAGCATGTGCCACATTGTATTATGAAGACTGAGAGCACTGATATTGAATCATTTCCAGATTTCATTGTAGATTATTTCTCAGTAATCTGAAAAATCCTGCAATTTTAAAACATCTTTCATTTTTTTCTCCTTAAATCTTCTTTGATAAATCTGCAGTAATTATTTTAGTCTTTCACCCATGATGGTATTATGATCTGCTCTGTATTGTGGTCTGTTTACAGTTCTTTCAGTGAACAGCTTCAAGGTAGAAGCAGAGTAAGACATCCTTACTTGCACTGTAATCATTTGTGTTGTAAGAGAAGAAGATAATTTAATACTTCTGAAAATTGTGTGAGAAAGTTGTTATTTGTTTAATGTGAGGCCATCTGCATGGGGCTCCAGCACTTTGATGGGGAAACAAAAACTAATTTGAGCTTTCCATTCAACTGTGGAAAGTGGGAGAAATGCTTAAAATATTCAAAATTTTGGTATCTAATAACATTTTAGACTTTACTGGAAATGGCACTGTATTAAAACAGCTTATGTGGCCTGAAAGATGCAAATTTTAAAAACAAACAAACAAACAAACTGGAAACATTAACAAATGAACAGCTTGTGCTTGCTTCTCTATTATAATTTAATGGTTTGTACCCATGTAATTGTATCCTTTCTGTATAAAATTAAAATGAAAATGTGAAAAATCCAGGTCAGTATGTTTTTTCTTTACTGTGGCGTAACAAGAAACAAGTATAATTCTTTCTTTACATGCTTTGTCATTGAGATTCTTTTTCTTTTGTGATGTGCCTTCTGCTTTTTCTTGCCTTTTTGTTAAAACAGGGCAAAAAGAACACTTTTTCAGTGTTAGTTCTCTGAATTCTTGTAAGGGCACATGCTAATGAGAGATTAATTGTCCAACTGCTGAAAGTTCAGTAGTTATTGGACAAATAATTCGAACAAATATATTTATTTTTAAATATAGAATCACAGACTGGTTGAGATTGAAAGGGACCCCTGGGAATTCTCCAACCCATTCAAGTCAACTAGAGCAGGTTGCTTAGGATCTTGTTCTTTAATATCTTCAGGGGTAGTGACTCCACAACCTTTCTGGACTGCCTATTCCAGTGTTGAATCACCTTTACAGTAAAAATCTTTTGTCTTGTATTTAAGTAGAATTTCCTGTATTTCAATATGTGCCCCTTGCCCTCTCATTTAGCACCACTAAGAAAAGTCTGGCTTCGCCTTCTTACTCCTTCTAATGAAGTATTTATATACATTAGGATAAGATTCCCCTGAGCCTTTTCTTCTCCAGGCTAAACAATCCCAGTTCTCTCAGCTGCTCCTCATATAACAGATGCTCCAACCACTTAGTCATCTTCCCAACCATGCGCTTGGACTAGCTCCAGTATGTTCATATCTGTCTTGTACTGGGGAGCCCTGATCTGCGCACAATGCTCCAGACGTGGTATCAAATAATCAGGTATATATTCAGTAAAAATGCTATGTTACAAACATTAGCTTCCCTCAATAAATATTTCTTTATCTGAAAATTTTAAATTAGCTGAAAAACCTATTCTCTACTTTTTCATTAAAGTTACAGGAATAAATGGTTATGGACTTCTCACTGCCTGTGATCTGAATCTGGATTTTACTTACTTTCAGACAGAAGAATAAATAACAGATTTGCAGTATAAGTCCCTATATGAATATAATGGATGCGTACACCAAGGGTTTGGAGCTTGTGTTCATAAGTGAGTGCAGCCACTGGAGCATGTATGTGACATTAGGCAGTGATGACAGGAAGGGAGGGCTGCAGCTCCTTCTGCTTTGACAGGAATGCCATTCCTCCATAACGTATCTCCATGAAACTATGGTATATCCTTTTCCCCACCTCCAAAAGAAATCATCCAGGCAAACCAAATGTAATTACTCAAATTAACTTTGTGAACCATTCAGATTAATTTTGCCCCTCTGCTCCAATCTCTGCAGATGTAAATTTTCACTTTGATTTCTCATCTCCTGTTGCATCGTAGTAATCCCTCCATTTCTACAAGGCTTTTTGTTTTCTTTTCCTAGCCCTTTTCCTCTTTTCCCTCATAACAGTTTCTGGTGCTTCTGCAACTTTATCTACCTCACTGTTAGTGGCTATCAAAACCATATCTGGCTTGTTAAACATGAGAGTGCTTGGCTCTCCATTCTTGAATGTTGACTCAGGAAAGTCAACATTAAAGTTTTAATATTGGTCTTAAGAGTTTCAGGTGAGTCTGACATTCGTCTTAGTAACACAAGTGTTCTCCTCATGCATCTCCTGTCTAGGGTCTGGAAGCATTGTTAGTATTTTCCAGCTCAATTTCTGATGTGGTATAGCAACTGAAACCTGTGTTGTTTGTATTCCAAAGTTATCTGGGTTGTTATTACAAGCAAAAGCTTTTTGTTTAAAGTCCATGATAGGTTAAGTTAACATTGTTTTCCAGCTTTCCAGTTCAGCATCCAGAATATTTAAAATTCACTCCATCCTTTCTCAAAATACTACAGTGCTACTCTCTTAAATAAATGATTTTCAGTTGCCAACTAAAGTGCACTTTATTCTCTAGGTGTTTTTACGGATGATTGCAGAGACCATTTGAATGGGATAAGTTTATGACAGCAGGTGGTCTCTGCTAGTGCTACTGAGTTTTATCTGTGATAACGAGAGTGGTACAGTCTAGGCTTATTTGACTTTCATTGTGTATAGGTAATTTTATGGGATGGTTTTAAGGTGCAGTAAAGCTGTGGCATTTGGATAAAGAAATGTGTATGGACACAGTGTCTAGTAGTTTGCATAATTTATTAAGAATAGGAAACTATACAAGCATATGTACCTCTGCTGAAGTAATAACTTTGGTTTCTTGAAATCAAAGTATAGATGGTACGGTGAACTGTAAGGCTTGCAGAAAACTAGTATTTGACCAAACTGGGAGGTTTATGTTGAGGGAAAAGAATGAGGAGGTTGTGATTGTTAGTTTTTGTTGTTACTTGTTGACAATTGATTTGCATGTGCGTGTTTTTCAGATGGTGGTTAGTTGATTCTATCTATTAAAAAAAATTCATAGAATTTGAATGGTTGGACTGTAAGCATTTTAAATCATGAGCAAACACTTAAGTTAATTATTTTCATTAGCTGTCTTAAATCTTAGCAAGCAGAGCCTTTCCTGATATGCTACAGTTTAACCATCGAGGTATTTGACTAAACTGAGACTTTAAATTAACTTGATGAGTATCATGGAAAATATAGTGTACTACAAAGATATATGAGACAATGTAGCTACACAAAAAAAACCCCAACTCCCAAGCCAATATAGTTCTACACTTAGTAATCTTTACAGTAGGGATGGATGGATGGATGAATGGATGAGTTGCACAACAAAAAGTCATAGTACTTCAGGTGCTGAGGATGTTGAACTAGAAAAAAATCTGCTGCACAGGAGTGAGAACTTTTTATTTAGTACAGACTTTACATAGTCTGTTTCTTCAAATTAAAACAGCAAGAACAAGACAGAAAAAATGATACATTGAAAATATTCAGGTTTGTCTTTGAGGAACGTTTAAAGGATACAGTGAAACTGAGGACACTATAATGCAATTGGAACAGTGGCTTGAATGACTTTCCCCCCCTATTTCTAAGGTGGTGTACACTGAGTAAACTTAATTTGACTTTGATAGAGCTATGCCATCTTGTATTAACTGGCCTGTTGTCCTTAAGCAGTGCCAGTCTTTCTGGAGTTTTGATATATTTGTGTGTGTGTGTGAACTGGGTGTCTGATTCACGTGATTCATGTTCTTCATTTCAGGAGAAATTAGAACCCCTGTACTCGCATAGGCAGTAATGTGGTACAGACAGTAATGTGTATGAATTGCAATAATGAGGTTCCAATTCTTTTATCTAATGCTTAAATTAATTGCATACTAAAAAATTATGGTCTAAGATTGTTTAAAACTAGACATACTTAGGAATGTTACATTTAATGTTAGGTAACTGATGGAAATGTCTTTTAAAAATCACTTAAAATGTCTTCTCAATTCTTAAAAATCCTTAAGGACTTTTAAAATCTTCTATTCACTAGTGAATCTTTTCTGAGTGGTTGTTGCAAGATTCTAAGTATTACAAGTAGCGTCCTAGTAGAAAACCTGACTATCTTAATGAATGACTGCTGTATACTATTTCTAGGGGATGAACACTTGGCTAGCATTGTGAATCTCTACTTCAAGTTTCTTACAAATTGAAAAAAAAAACATGCATCAGCTCTATCAAAGTCAAAGTTTATTTAGTGTACACCACCTTAGAAATAGGGGACACTTTTATAATACCTGCAACAGAATATTAAATGTACCTAGTCAGTTATTTTCTCCGTAATTTGGTAGTCTGCTGCAAATTTACATCAGGCTTAGAATATAAATTATTTCTGAGATTGAATGTTTTACAGATATTAGTCAACCAAGGGCATAAAATGAAATACTAAAAGAAAAAGTTAATAAGTAACCCTCTGGATGGATTCTTTCTTTGGGAAAAATGTCAATAACCTTGACCTGATGCTTTGTATTATGGAGTCAGGTGTAGTTAATAATAATCTATTATGAAAAGAAGGAAGGATCTGTATTTCTGTAGATCTTGTGGATCATTTGCTAAATGTGAAGCATATTTCTGTTTAGTTTTTACAACTTCTGACAGTGCCTCTCATGATATAGCCTTAATGTCCTAGTATTATATGACAGCTTTTCAAATGATTTTTGTGTCTTTTATAGCTATCTTTTGAAAGAGTGGCAAGGCTTAGAGGGAGTTTGGAACATTATTGAGCCTTAATTTTCTAAAAATCAAATTCTTGTTTTACTAACTGCTTGTTTTATACAGGCAGAGTTCTTCTCCCATGTTCATTTATTATTTCGCAGCTTAATTTATTAAGCAAGAATGAGGCAACATTGTTATCACTGTGAATTACAGATATGATACATCTTCCTTCTATGCATGGTTTCTTGTACATAATGAAACAAAGTTGTCTGTTACACAAATGCTAATATACTGCAATTAAATCTTCATCAAATGGATTTTATGATAATTAAATATCTTTTGAACAGATTAAATTGTTTTCTTGTTTTTTTATACAGTAACTATTGTCTTGCAACACTTCGGTACAACTTTTCATTGAAGAACTTTGTGTTAGACTTTGGGAGTCTGTATGGCTAGAGGACAAGACATCAGCATCTTGCTTTCTTCTAACATAGAGCAGTAGCAAGTGTATGTGGCTTTAAGGTTTTCTTCCAATGAAGATGTTCTTGGAGTTTTCATGTGCTTCCTACTGCAGACTGCCACGTAATACAGACATAGCATAGCACAATGTTTTTGTGAATGTAAACTGTTCAGGAAAAAAACCCCAGCAGGCAAACAAATAAACAATAACAATAAAATTTTGTTAAAATTTTAGTAATAGTACAGATTAAGAGGAGGTTTATGACCAAGTCTTTTTCCCTTAGCAGTACCCTTATCTTTGATTTCCTTTTAGTTCTGATTTCGTGTAGCATTTATTTGAGATACAAAGTATATGCATGATAAATTAACATACACGGAGTACTATGTTGTCGCTAGACTACTTGCAGAACTTGTCTCCTGTAACATAGACACGTGCTTTACATAATTTTCTCTGTTCATGCATGTATGTCCTTTGGTGGAAGTGTTTGCAGATTATACAGAAGGCTTTTTTTTTTTTTTTTTTTTTTTTTTAAGGGTGCGCATCCTGTTTCTAGCTCAGTAGAAAGAGATTTCACATCAAAGGGGAATAAATTAGCTTAGTGTTTTCTGAACCACATTTGAGGAATAACGAAACTCTAAGAGCTCTGTAGAGACTTGCAGGCTAAGTAGAAGTATTTGCAGGATAGATAGCGCAGTCCTCTGTATCATTGCAGTGTGTACGCTGTCAAGAAAGAAATCTTGAAAGTGAATAATCTACTTTCCTAAATGAGAAAGCAAACACATTGCATTAAATTCAGCAAGAATTTAACAGTTTCATTTTTAGAAAGGTTCTGTGTTGTTACTCTCCAAAGAATACATTCTGGATGAATGTTGACACAGTGTTATCATCTTGATTTGCAGACTGCTCTTGGGCCTCTGCTGCTTATCCTTGCCTTGTGTAGCAAGATTGGTAATTTTCATTAGAGGTGTAGAGAAAATCATAACTATAAAAAGTAGGAATAAGAATTATTTGTGAATTTTTTTAATTCTTGGCAACACTTCAGCATGTCACAGGTGCTGGAACTGTTGACATAGAATGAAGAACTTGGAGAAAATGCAGAAAGAAAGAAAATAAGAAAAAAGAGGGATGCTGATGGCAAAGAAAAACAGGTGGCAGAAAAAAAAAAAAGCTTTGTCTGACAGTTTTTCCAGTTAGAAAAGGAAGATGAAATTGGAGTAAAAGACATTCCAGCCATAAACTCAGCTTATGATACTGTCTGAAATGTCATGACTTTTCTGTGTGGTGGTCTATGTTTTATTTAAACAACTGGAAATAGCAAACCATGTTTCTGAATCCAGGACTCTTCTGCTGGAGGCAGATCACATGCTTCTGTGTGAGTTTATCTAGTATTTTAAATATATCAATTTCTTTTGTTATTCTTTTCATCCTACTGTTCCCATTGGAATATTATTTTATAATTATGTAACAACTTGGAATATTTATTTATTTATTTATTTATGTATTTATGTAACACCCAGGGGTTTTTTGCTAGTGTTGCCACTTAGCTCAGGTAGCTCTTGAATATTTGTCTGCCTGTACTTCTCTGTTGGTACATTAGTAATTAAAGCGTTGCTTCTGTTATTCATTTCATAGATTCTCTCTCTCCATTTGATGAACAAGAGAGCCTTTCTATCTGTATTTTGATTAAGTTTATCTTCATAGAAATGTGTTCAATACTGTAGGTGAGGTCTAACTAGAGCTTTGCAATGTTGCTTATCTTTACTGGAAGTATCTCTTTTGCTACACCCTGAAGTTGCATTTCCATTTTGGTGTCAGATTGGCAGCTGAGAGCCATGCCATGGTCACCTTGTACACAGAGGGTCTTTTCCACACAGGTCTATGAATTAGTGAATTTCAGGCTGTAGAGCAAAGCTATTTTGTGTTTACTTATGGTTATGATCTTGCATATTGCACAATGGGAATTTTATTCCACATTTAAGCATCTGTGAGATTTATTTCATCCCTTGTATTGTCTCCTAGCTCTGCTGTACCAGCAGATTTCTTCAGAGCATTTACAACATTTTTGACAGGGCAATTAATAAAAATATTGTATGACATCAGCCAGAGTCTGGTTGAGGAGTTTCATAGCTGTTTCCTTCTGACCCAAATCTACTGTTTTCTTGGATGTCTGGAAAAAGAGTTAACTATAAGGTAATCAGCAATCCACCTGGAGGTGGCTTTTCAAACAGTACGCACTTAACGTATGTAACATCTTGCCTCTATACATTATGGAGTATATGAGTTTTCATGCACTGAAGATGACAATGGACAAAGTTAATGAGAGGGAGCTCCCTGAATGCATAGAAAAGTCTAGAAGCTAACTAAATGTAAAAAATTAAGCACACGTCTGAAGAAAATCCTGGCCCTCAGGTGGTTGTAGCCTGGGAGGGTGCTTAAGCAGATTATTCATTGTGCTCTTCAGCATCTGTTTTTGACAGTGCTGGAGACCAGATGATAGGGTAAATAGAGGTTTGATCTCATACAGTATGGCCATTTTTATATAGTTTGGTTATAGTTTAGCCAATATCATAGTTTAGCCAATCTTACTTACTGTCTTTATTTCTTTCTCACAGGCATTTCCAAAGTTAAGGGGTTGGATTTTGAGTTTATCAGCCTGTAGCTGTCATCCATCCATTTAAATATAAATGTAATATAATACTTTTTCTCCATCTTCTGGTATCTCATTTGACTGTGAAGATTAAAAAGTCTTGCTACTGGCCCTGGAGATAACTCTGTTAGCATTTCTAGAGCAGCACAGCTGAGCTTGTCCCATGCTGCTCACTTCGGTGCATTGAGTTTCTGGGCTTTCTCTTCTGTCTCTGATGCTTGGAGTTTAATTTCCATTGGCCATCTTGCTGCTGGGTAGGCATGACTGATAATCAATGTAGGAATAAAAGCCAAGTAGTTCAACCAGCACTCTTGAAAACTAATACAAATTAAACATGGCCACCTGTCTTTAATTATACTGGCAGCCATATTCCTTACTTTCACTAGTAATCTTTCACTACTTAATATCAGTGGCAAAGTCTAATTCAGGATGTTAATTATCTCTTTAACAATACATTCTTTACTGTAATGTCTATATTTTCATGAAGTCTTGGTGGATTGTTTATTTCTTTGTGCTTTTTGAGGTAGTTTGTCAGGATATTGGTTCTGGAAGTGAAGTGCTATGATACTTCTGATTGGTTTTGTACTTTTACTTGAATAAATTGCAGTCCTCTGTATCCAGATTCATGAGCTTCTGAGTTAACCTTGTTAATCAGTCCCTTGTATTCTGTCAACATCTATCTTTTTTAAATTCAAGACCTATTTCTGTTTGTTTGTTTTGTTTTAAACTTAATGTGTTAATCTACTGTCATTATATGCAGTTATTTCTGTGATTGCTCTTCCTACAGGGCCCGAAAGGTATGAAATGGTATAATCTCTTACTGATGCTTACTAGTTGAGAAGGATGTGTCTGGTTTCACCCTCAGGAATACTTGTGTATTACCATTGACGATAGCAACATTGCATGTGTTACTGGACATACTTGAGTTGGGAGGAGATGGGAAGTGCAAATGCCAGCAAATGGGTATTGTACTGGACAATAAAGTAGATTCTCTGTGTTTATTTGGTCCAATAGGTTCAAAGACTAATAGTTACCAAACATTTTTATGAAGCAATGTTTACACCACTGTAGTGGTGTAGTAGTATTAAATTATTGTTACAGTAACTTAAACGACAGAAGTTGAGACTGCAAAGAGACAAGCTGAAAAAGGCAAGACACAGAGTGAAGGAAACTGATGTTGGTCTTCAGAGTCTGAGTAATGTCTGTGCAGTCTGGCAAGGAAATCTGAAATGTCAGGAATACAAATTCAGGAGGGATTGTCACTGAAATTTATCTTTGCTATTCTTAATTTTATTTTTTTTCCCATTTCCTGTAAAAGCCTCCTCTTAGTCACCTTCAACTGCAGCTCCTACTGTCATGAAGGAATATGTCCACTATGACTTTTCCACAATGGTACTCTCCTATTTTTATTTACAGACTTACACGTTTCTATTTCTTTTGCGATTTTTGTTGTTAATATTTTGTTCTTTGGAAGTTAGAACACCATAGTATTTTTGTGTTGTGCTTTATTAAGAAAGCATATGTTGTGGTTCTGCTTTTTATCTGCTTGTTTTCTCAGACCATGATTATTTTCTAAAAGCATATTTCAAAATATCTTTTCCTCTTCTCTTCTGTTATTATGTCTTACAGGAGATGAAGGCTATTTACATCACTTAAATTCTGACCATGCTCTAAGATAAAGTGACGCTTCTAATTAACTACCGCTAGGTGTTCTGGCCTGGTTTTCTTGTGGCAACCCCTTAATTCTCTCAGCAGCGTAGTGAACTTTCTCAATGTTTCCTGTCATCCTTGAGAGTTAGGTTTCATCTGTTGTGAAACCATGGCGAAAGAGTAACACCCTGTTGGAACTGGAGGGTCCTCTCTGGCAGATTTTGTCCCCTCCCCTCTGTCTAGTCAGTAGACTTCTGGTAAGGTTCTTCAGGCTCTGGGAAATCTGATATCAAGATACTCAATTAAAAGCAAGAGTAATAGCAGCTGAAGATAGCAATTTAAGTGGTGTTCTTTTGTGAGGGAGTGACATTAAGCATTTGGCTTTGCATGTTGTTACAAACCTTCTCTATCAGTGAAGTTAAATAATGTCTGAAGGACTAATTTGCTATAGCATGCTGTGTATTAATGTCAAAGGAGCCCTGTCCAAAATGGCTGGGTACATTTTCAAGGGCACAAAATGCCATTCTGAAGAGTTGACTTGGTTTTGCTCATTTAATTTTGCTTTGTTTTGCTTTGCAGACAAACATAATGTTGCAGATACTGTAACACATCACTAGACTGCCAGGTGCTCCCCATTATAAAATCCATCCTCAGTTTGTAACTTTTTTGTTAAGGCCAAATAATTCAGGCAGAAATTTTCAATGATGAGTTCTGCATCATGCTGATATTTTTTTTTTTTTAAACTATTTTAGACTAAGTGGTTGATCTACTTCAGAGCAGTAAGCATGGGGAAATTTCATTGTTTTGATTATGCTTTTCATCTTCATGCTTGAAAGCTTTTTTTCCCCTCTTTCTTTTTCTGCTCTAGCAAAGGAATCTAGCCTTTGCAAGGGTAGAATTTTTTTAATCACAGAATTATGACATGATTCTGGGAATCCCTGTATGACATGACCAGGGAATGCAAATGTCCCCTCTGGTGTCCAGGATTCCAACTTGTAAATGAGGATGATTTTTTTTTTTTATTATTATTGATTTTTTCCTCCTCCCCTGAGTAAACCATGCCACTCTGCTGAGTTAACTTGGTGGAGAGATGCATACCTGAAATGAAGGGAGAACGTTGAACAGCAGGTGAGGGTAAACTGGGGTGAGAATGCTGTGATGCATATAAACTGCATGTACTGGAAGGTTGGCAGAGGAGGATGGGAAAATGACAGTAAATGAAAAACTGATATGATGGTAAGACTGTGACCGGAGATGTGCATGTTTGAGGGCTCTGGGAAAAAGAAAACATCAAGTTTGAGGATTTTGTGCCGAATCTGTGTACTGAGGTCCCTTTTCTTCTGAGTGCTGAGTGAAAAGGCTCCCAGGATCTTGGACTGTCTCCCACCTTCATCTCTAAATGTGTGAAATCCTCTAGTAAAAGGTCCATCACTCTCCGATCCTTCATATCGTGGCTGTCAATTATCTTGTTTCTTTGCGTACCAGGGGACTTATAATGATCTGCATGACTCAACTATCAGTATGATGCCAAATGATGGAGTTGATCTTTTCCCCTATTTTGGTTTGCTTTTAAACTAGGAGATGCAACATAAATTTAGGGTGTGTATTCTTAAAATGGTTTCTGTATTGGTTTTGATGCAGTTTTCAGTTGCATTCTTATAACTGCTTTATGTGAGACTGCCTTACTTAGAGTATTTTGTGATGGTTCATGCTTGCTATCTAATTAGCTGTGTGATATTATGTTGTTGTAATTATTTGATGTGGTAGCCCATGCCTTACACATAGTATGATGTTCAGAGCTTTTCTGAATGAAGAATTAATTTCCTATTGGGCTTTCATGTGATAAGCGTCATTATGGTCCTGGAAAGTCTCATAAATGAGTAATGAATTTATTTTCATGATACATTTATGAGGTGAGGGAGTTATCTTCAGTTCACAGATACAAGACTGGAGGGTGCCAAATGCGAAATAGTAGAAACCTCATTTTTCAGTGTATTAAGCACTTTAAAGCTCCACTGACTTCAGCTGTAACAGCTTTATCTTTAGCAAATCAGGTATGAACATTTCAGGTCAGAAAATAAGGAATACAAATCTGCAAGGTAGGTACAATTTTGATGGCAGTGATTTCCTACAGTTTCACCAAGCTGTGTGGCAGAGGTGGGGGGTAGAATCAGGGTATTTTTGAAACTCATTTATTGAATTAGCTACTGGATTGTCTCTTCTCCCCCCCCCCCCCCCCCCTTTTTTTTTTTTTTTTAAGTCTCTGTTACTTTTGTACCTTCCAACACAGTAGTCCAGGGCTCTTTCCACCCAGTTGGGTGGGACTTATGTTGAAAGTACTGTGCAATCCAAGTCTGGACCATAAAGTACATGTGCTAAGCTCTCCAACTAAAATTGTAGGGGCAATTTTGACCTGGTGACCCTAATTTTTAAGCTTCAGACTTTGGTAGAAAGGACACCAAAGGGAGGTAAAGTTTGCATTAATTTAAGTGGTCTAGGAAAACTGAATCATATATATATATTGAAACCAACATCTAAAAACAAATCCCTGACTGAAATGAGGCCATTAAAATTATAAGTTCTGAGATAGTTTATGCAAAATGAATCAACAGCTAGCCAAAATGAACTGAATTATGAAGAAGTGTAATAGCATGTCTGTCTGTTAACTGTTAAATTTCAGCCTTGTGTTTTCATTGTTCTGTGTTCTCAGTATCGCTTTTACAGAATCTTTTGCAGAATGATCTTGTAGTGCTCATGTAATGCTCACTAATCACAAAGGCATCAGGCAGCTAGCTATTTAAAAGGTATTTCAGGATCTGTGGAATCTAATCAGTCTATGGAAATATTTTTACTCATGATTGATTGAAGTAACTCTAAACATTGATTTTAAATTATCTGAATTGTATAGTGTTATTAAATCAACATTTTGTACTACTGATACAAGATACTATTTTCTCTCCTACAGTCTAAATTTATATAAATTTCCTTGTTTAAATTTCAGTCCTGTTTTATCTCATTGCTCAAAGATAATCTAAATTATTTTCATTAAAGATTTAGTCATGCTCTTGAAGAAATGTGCACTCTTTTTACTATGTTAGCTTGATCAATAATCACCTTTAAAGATACTATGACACTCAAAGAGAATATTTTATTCCCTACTTATGGATAATCTTACTCCCTTTCAGAAGAAAGTGGGGTGTTGGGTTTTTTTTTGTTTGTTTGGGTTTGCTTTTTTTTTTTTTTAAGAAAAAAAAAGTGGAATTTGCTTCCTCTTTATTATAAGATGTACTGTGAAAACAGACTGGTTACATTTTTTCACTGGGATTTTAATTAAGCAAAGCCATCAAGAAACTAGGGTAGATGCTTTTTAAAACTGTAAATTGAAATCCATAAAAAACTAGCCATATTGCAAAAAGGAAATTCTTCCCATAGGTAAACTATGTAATACACTCCTCTTTATTTCCACAGCACATTTAACTTTCTTGTAGTGTACTTTTTATGTAGTGAAAGGACACCGAAAATGAAGATATGAATCTTTTACAGTACTCACTCTTTTTATCTTTGGTGTTCCCTTATTTCTTTCACTGGATATTGTCAGTATTTTATTTCTTATTATAAAGGCAATACAGCTTCCGGCGTAATACACCATTAGGGAAAACACTGTTTAGCTACTGCTTCAAAATGTTTTTCATTCCTGAATTGTGTTGCAGCATAAACTCGAAGTCGGTGATGTATTTTGTCTCACATATGTTGAAAGGCTCATCACAACTTGGAGAGACAGGAAAGTGGAATTTTTTTTTCCAATGTTTTTGTTATGTTTAGAGGTGATAAATTGCTGGGTTACTTGTAGCTAAAATTATGCCTGAGTCAGCAGTTGAAACTGAAAAGGTTGATGTTGGTCTTTTGTAGATTTTTATATAGCCTATGTGGTTTTAGGTTGGGGTTTCAAGTAAAACAGAGTTTAGCTTGATTTGAATGTACTGCTGTCTGTTCTTTACACACACACCCATGCACAAGTACAGTCTCTATCTTACTCGGTGGGTTTTTTTGTTTACATGATTTCTTTCAGATCTTCTAGTCACCTCTCTAGATGATCATTGCAGCAGTGTCGAAGGTCTGGCATGTTCACAGCCCATTTATCAACTTTGTTGCTCAACTGTTGCTGTCCTTCCATTGAATGTGCATCTGTTCAGATGCTAGAAAGACCATCTTTGCAGTTTCAGTAGCTGAATGAGAATTAGTCTTAAATTCAGTGGGAATTGGGGATGGTTATTGCAGCAAACATCCAAAACAAGCCCTGGTTCAGGCTTTAAACTTGGGCTGCAGTAAATTATTTTTGAAAACCATTTTAACATCTGAAATAGATTTTGTATTTGAAATAAAACCCTGAAGTTAATTATTTTTTCTTTGTTGACCTAGCTGTAGGTTTTATTACAAGTACAATGCACCCAGAAATACCTCCTGACAAAAGATTTTGAAAATGAAATGCTGTGTAACATTACAGCCTAAACTCAGCTCCACATCTGTGCACTTGGTTTGACTGTATTTCCCTGACCTCACCAGGGTGTTGTAAAAATAACTGCACTGAAGACTGTAAAATGCCTATATATTATGGTAATAGGGGCCATGTAAGTACCTAAGATAGATAGATAGACAGATAGCATTAGTGCATTAGAGGGTTCCTTGAGAACACTAACCAGATTAAGTGCCAGTGTTCTCCTATGTAGCAATGTTAATTGCCAATTTTTGGCAGTTGCACAGGCACTAATTACTTTTTAATAGAACCAATGGAACAAAATTTTCCACTAAGCTTTTATGGATAATTATTGCAATTTTTTTCCTTCCAGGAGCTTGAAAGTTTGCTGTTACAGCATCCATCAGATCTGTCTTCCAGATAAATGGTAGCATTACAGCACACGCAAAGTTGTCTTCTGTAGCTTTATACCATCCCTGTCTGCTTTTTCAATGATACCATTTAGAACCTACTCCCTCACTGAACAGATAGATTGTACAAGTAACACATTAACACATTGCTTTCTCTTACTCAAATGCATTGTGTTTCTACACAGCGTGTTACATAACAGACGCATCTGTAAGGACTGTCCACTGTACTCAGAGCTTTTGAAACGAAGCCTCACGTCCATGCTGAATAAATATACAGGACTGCTAGGATTTAATGCACTAAATTTGCCAGTGTCTGTTTCTAAAGGTTTCCAGGACTTACCCTTTCCATGGCTCATTCTCTTATTATGTGTTCATATTGTGCTCAAAATAAAAAGAATAAATTGCTCTATGAACGGTTTCAGAAAGGTAAGATCCATGTAAGATGATAAACTTTAAATCATGTTAAAAGATGAGTGTGTCACTGCAGTTGGACTGAAACAGTACTGGCATCATCTGAGCTCACCCTTCTGTCAAAGCTTTGTTACAGTTCATTGGGATTTTATTGTAACACTCATCTTTCATAATACTTTGTAAACCAATATGCCATATCTTCTCCGTGGCAATGAGTTAGGCTGAACACTTAACATTTTTGGCTGCAAATCTCACTGTGTCTTCAGTATTCCCCATTGGCTACAGAGTAAAATACCAGTTCTTCAGCTGTAGGAGATTTCTTGAAGGATAAGGCCTACAGATTTAAAAGGGAATGAGGGCTTGTGCTGGTCAAATTCTGGTACTTTATCAGAAGGTCCTTAAGATAATAGGTATATGTAAAAGCAAGAGTGTTTTGGTGGGCTCTGGGCAGGTAGGGACAGTGTGCTCCAAGGTATCCTCTTTCTGGGGATTGATGCAGAGTTCACTCAAGTGTGTGTGGGTCTTACATTCACTCTTTTCCTACATTTGGCTCTAAAATACCCCTCTGACAGGCGTGGCCCTGTTTGAAAGTTTACCTGAATTTGGACAAACCTTTTTTCTCTTGAAGTGTTTACTGGAATAATGGTCTAACCACTAGCAAAAAAAAAGGGGGGGGGGGAGAAAATGTTTATATTTGAAGTAATATTTATAAGAATTTTGTTCTTAATGTTGTGTTATATGTAATAATTTCAACCTATACACCTAAGGTTATGAATTTATGATAGAGATATAAAGTTATGATATGAAATTATGATTACAGAGGAAGCAATCTGTGTTTTAATTTAAAAAAATAAACAACGTTAGTGATTGTTAAACCTGGTTGAAGCAATGTTTACTTGGAGACCCATTAAAAAGATCTTTTTAGTGTATAAAGAGAATGTATTTATAATGTAGTGTATGCTCATTCTTTTCTCTACAGCCATTCAGTTGATTTGCATTAATTGCTACCCACTGCTTTTTTCTCCCATTCTTTATGCTTGTCATTTAAAAAAAAAAAAACACCACTCCTCCCCCTCCAAAAAATCACCTTTCCCTTCCAAGCCATCTCTTTCCATTCGTTGTGACTTGGTGATGAAATAGTCAGTATCACAAACTTCGCTTACAATACTTCATATGGCATTCATTCACACATTTCGAGGGGTTTAAAACTGCAGCTCCTTACGATTTTAATCATGATGAAAGATCTTGTTGTTCTCCTGAACCTTAAACAAATAAAACTACAAGTTACAAGGTTTGTTGCACTTTCTGAACTCCTTTCCAGAATGACAATACTTTAATCAGCTTGTATTGAAGTATTTTATTCATTTTGTAAGTTAGTAATTCATACAGCACAGAAAAATGAATAGATGAGAAGGGGCAGAAGCAGCACTGGGAGAAGAGGCTTCCAGGGAAAGGAGAACACTCTTAACAGTTGGAATAAATGGAGGATGGCAGAAACATCATCTGTATGAAGTTAACGTCAGAGTTGTGTGTAGCTAAGTTGACCTGTTTCCTCATCTTATGGTGGCAGAAACTACTACAGGTGGTTCAAACACATGATGTGAATAACCTGTGCAAGACTTATGAGAAGATGATTAAATCTAAAAAATACCATTTTCCAAGAATAGATGAACATGAAACATGGAACAGGAAACAACCAGCACATATCAAAATGGGTAGATGCAAGAAAAACACTGAGGACAAGGAATGACACTCCTAATAAGTCACTCTACATCTTATAACCACTTAATCCAGAACTCCCATTAACGTCTGACTGTTGGGCTAAATGGCTAGCACAGGGAGTAATAGTGGGATTGTCCTCAGCAGCTGTCTTTTCTCATAACTTGTAATTCATTAACAGAATATTGCTGAGTGTCGATACATGTAAAAATTCATTCATCAGAACAAAATCCTGACTGTGTGATCACTGTCCATGGCTGGATGTAGTCCAAGGTACCCCCTTCAGTTCCAGGCTCTCAATTCATGGACCTCATTAGATGTTAGAGCCATCCTCCTGTACGTTATCATATCCGCTAACGCCACTGCTCTGCCACTTCTCCTGCACTGTGTGTGGGGAGCAGGAGCACACCAGCAAATTTGCTATATACACTTTCTTATTTAAGACTTTAGATGTTGATTTGCCATTAGTACACAAAGGATTTTGTGATACGTGTTTGGAAAGTAGGATTCTCTTCTATGGTAAGAAACATTGGACATGCGGAAGGGTCTTAATTCTGTACCATACCCCTCACTGTTTCAGAAGTGTGTTTGTAGTTTATTTCAAGCTGGGTTCAAAGGCAGTTCATTCTTAATTCAAATGAAGATATGAAACAGCTTATGGTTCTTATCAGGAATGATTTCTTACAGTCACATGTGGAATTTTAATCTTCTAGGTAAAATCAAAGTAATTGGTATGTTTCAGTATTGATATGTAGCTGGGTATGTTTCAGGAGTTGACACAGTTTCCTAAATTTAAGTCTGTAAAAGCTGACTAGACCCACCAGCATAGGAAAGGCTAAATAGGTGGTACTAACTCTAAGGAAAGTTTAATAGCAGTGCTAGAATTGGCTGGGTTTCTGCTAATAGAAAGACTATATTCTCCTTTTCTTCAGTAGTGTAAATTTATTAGGTATAAATCTGCTTCATATTTTTTTTAATTATAATTTTGAGTAATTTGGGGATAAAATAATTAAAAATGTAAAATTGTTTTACAGCCAGAAGTAATCTTTGATGGTTCAAAATCTGTGTTTCTTTGTTTGGTTTTGATGATAACCAGAAGTTTTGTAAAGAAGTATTTACTTGTGGACTGTTCTTTAAAAGATCCTTAATTAGATTTAATCTTCGTAATTTTATCTCATTAGGTGCTGAATAAGTTTGTCTCTAGTGACCATTTAACTGCCTGGATGATTTAGGTTGTATTCTTACTCTTTTTTGGCTCTTGTCTGAGATAGGAGAATTGCAATGGCTTTAGGGCTTTCTGATTTTTTTTAATGCCAATTCAATTTTAAAGAAATACTAAAATTACTTGAGTCCATGCTTTATAAAATATTTTGCCTTTGAAATCACAATAATTTTTTCTTTAAAGCTTAAAATGCCACAGATGCTATTAAAATGTTTTTCTGCAGGATTTCTTTCAGATATAATTGTTACGATGACAGCATAGCTACTTGGCAGCAAAAGAAAACAAGGTTTAGTGGGTTGACCTTTGGTGGCTGCCAGACCCCCACCCAGCTGCTTTATTACTCCTCCTCCTCACCAGGGCAGGGGAGAAGATAAGACAAAAAAGCTCGTGGGTCGAGATGAGGACAGGGAGAGCACTCAGCAGTTACTGTCATGGGCAAAACAGACTTGACTTGGATAAATTAATTTATTTCCAATTAAAATAGAGTAGGATGGTGAGAAATAAAGGAGAAACCTAAAACATCTTCCCCTCACCTCTCCCTTCTTCCCAAGCTCGACTTCACTTCTGACTGTTCTACCTCCTCCCCTCAAGTGGTTCAGAGGGATGGAGAATGGAGGTTGCAGTCAATTCCTAATGCTTCATCTCTGCTGCTCCCTCCTCCTCATGTTCTTCCCCTGCTCAAGTGTAGGGTTCCTCCCATGGGCTGCAGTTCTTCACGAACTGCTCCAGTTTTGGTCCTCACCATGGGTTGCTGTCCTTCAGGAGCAGACTGCTTCAGCATGGGTTCCCTATGAGGTCACAGGTCCTGCCAGCAAACCTGCTCCTGTGTGGGCTGCAGCTTCCTTCAGGTCACATCCTCCTGCTCCAGCATGGGGTCCTTCACAGGCTGCAGGTTGGATAGCTGCTCTGGTGTGGTCCACCATGGGCTGCAGGGGGACAACCTACTTCACCCCAGTCTTCTTGGGCTACAGAGGAATCTCTGCTCCAATGCCTGGAGCACCTCCTCCACCTCTTTCTTCACGGACCTTGGTGTCTGCAGGGCTGTTTCTTTCACACTCCTCCCAGCTGCTGTTGTGCATCGTTTTTTTTACCCTATTTTGAATATGTTTTCATAGAGATGCCACCATCTTGGCTGCTGGGCTCAGCTGTGCCCTGCAGCTTGTTACCAAGAAGATGATTTTAAAATTATTTTTGTTACCCAGAATGAATTTGATTGATAATTAGCTGCTTTTAAAGACCCCTAACATCAGCATTGTAAGGGACAAGTATCTGGGGCAGCAGAGGTGGGGAGAACCTGCATCTAAAAAAAAGTCAAAAAAGTACAATGCAGAAAGTCAGAAATAGACAAGAAATGGTGATTATAAACCTTTATGTGTGACTCCTTGAGTCCCTTCACTTGAGAAATACACAGAAAGTATTTTATGTTGAACAAATATGCTGTTTTCCTACTCACTGAATGTGTTTATCTTTTGAGCAGGTGGATGCTGCAGCATGTCCTTGGGGGGAGAGCAGATCTGAAGTACTGAAGTATTGCAGGAACTGTGTGGGATGAGGAGAGTAAACTGAAGCAAACCTGGCCTTTTTAAGTTCTATATGTGAAATATTTTAGTTCAGGAGGAAAAAGCAAAACTGAAAACAGCAGCTGAGAGGGTCTGTACACAGCTGTCTAATTTTGCCTAAGGGACAACCATAGCCTGCCACCAGGCTTCCTAGATTTTGTGCAAGTATTCACATTGCTGCTAGAACAAAATACCTCAGGGTGGAAAGTGGAATAGAGTCAGTCAGTAATTGGATGGTGAAGGGAAAGAAATCCACAGGTTGCTTCCACAAGTACTTTGTGATTCAAAATGATTTATATTATTTGGTTGCTTATCAGGACCATATTGTACCAGATACTCTACAAGAATATCCCCAGTGGTTTGCAGTGTAAGGGTAAGACAAAAATCAATGGGTGAGTATTAACTGGAAGCACAAGAAAACAGTGTTAATCAATATGATTAGTTCAGTTATGGCTTTTCACATATTTTGTAGGAGAAGATAGAAGGAAGATAATGGTTTTCTGCAGAAATATCCACCCTACCTCTGTGATATCATTGAAGAAAGCTCATAAATTTTCACTTGAAAATTTAATGCTGTGGGTTAATCATGGATACTCTACTATTGCCGTTCCTGCTGCAAGGCTGAGTGAGAGCTCACAGTAGAGGATGGGGAAGGGAAAACATTCTGGATAGTTCTGGATGAGACAAGTTTATCTTTCTCACGGCCTGGGAGAAGGATGTTGCAATAATCTGTACAGTTGCTGGTGACTACCCTCTGCCTCAGCAGTCGCTGATGTTTTTCATAAGACTTCTACCGTCAGAGCATAACAATATTTTTTGGCTTGTGATGATTATGAAAACTGTTCAGCTGGGTGTAGGAGTAAGAGTGCCCAGCACAATACATAGATGTTATACATCATGGAATAAGTACCTTCTTGTGCAGCTGCACTTTCTCCATCAGTAATCACTCTGTCTTGAGGAATGGAAGCCTGTATTTGTCATGTGCAGCAGAACAAGTGATTGCAACACAGCAAGCACTGGATGCTAGAAGTAGTATTGATGGCTCACCTGCTCACAATTAATTACAGTCTTCACTGGGGAAGTCAGAAATCCTAGTGGACAGATGACATCACTGTGTCTTCCCCACCCCACTATTTACTCGCCACAAGTCTATAAACTACTGAAACTTATTATAAGTAGTTTCTTCTCTCTCAAAGCCAGGCGTGCTCTGTTTTTGAAAAGCAATTCCATCACCAAATGCCCCAGCTCCCTTTCAGCATTGATGAAGTGTCAATTCCCCCAGTTTACAAGCTTGCACTGCAATACCATGTTTTGTGATTCCTGTTTGTCTGTTTTTCTTAAAATCTCCAAACCCAGTGTGAAATGCTGGCATTCCTGGCACTCCTTTTGTGGTGGTGAACAGCTTCTGGGAGGATTGTTGTAAGAGTTTCAAAGCAGTGCCATTTGCATGAAGTTGTTAGAGTTGACCTGATCACATGGGGCAAGAGGAGAATATGTGGCTGTGATCCTGGTCATGTGTCATGGTGTATTGTGTTTGCATGACAAGGTTTTGGTAGCGAGGGGAGGGCTACAGGAGTGGGTTCTGTGAGAAGCTGCTAGAAGCTTCCCCCATGTCCAATAGAGCCAAAGCCAGCCGGCTCCAAGATGGACCTGCTGCTGGCCAAGGCTAAGACGATCAAGCGGCAGTTGTAGTGCCTCTGGGATAATGTATGTAAAAAGGGGGAAAATAAACTGGGCAGCAGTTTTTGCAGCCAGAGAGAGGAGTGAGAAGATGTGAGAGAAACAACTTTGCAGACACCAAGGTCAGTGTAGAAGTAGGGGGAGGAGGTGCTTAAGGCACCAGAGCAGAGATTCCCCTGCAGCCCTTGGAGAAGTCCATGCTGAGGCAGGCTGTCACCCTGCAGCCCATGGAGGTCCATGGAGGAGCAGAGATTACACCTGCAGCCCCTGAAGACCACACTGAGGCAGGCTGTCACCCTGCAGCCCATGGAGGTCCACGGAGGAGCAGAGATTACACCTGCAGCCCATGGAGGACCCCACGCCAGAGCACGTGGAGGTACCCAGAGGACGTTGTGATCCCATGGGAGGCCCACGCTGGAGCAGGCTCCTGGCAGGACCTGTGGCCCTGTGGAGAGAGGAGCCCAGGCAAGAGCAGGTTTGCTGGCAGGACTTGTGACCCCGTGGGGGACCCACGCTGGAGCAGTCTGGTCCTGAAGGTCTGCACCCCGTGGGAGGGACCCACACTGGAGCAGTTCATGAAGAACTGCATCCCGTGGGAAGGACTCACGTTGGAGAAGGTAGAGGACTGTTTCCTGTGGGAGGGTCCCCAGGCTGGAGCAGGGCAGAGTGTGAGGAGTCCTCCCCCCCGAGGAGGAAGGACCGGCAGAGACACCATGTGAGGAACTGACCACAACCCCCATTCCCCGTCCCCCTCTGCCACTGATGGGGAGGAGGGAGAGAAATGGGGAGTTAAGTTGGGCCTGGGAAGATGGGAGGGGTGGGGGGGAGGTGTTTTAAGGTTTGGGTTTATCTCTTATTGCCCTACTCTGATTTGCTTGGTAATAAATTAAATTAATTTTCCCGAGTTGAGTCTGTTTTTCCCGTGACGGTAATTGGTGAGTGATCTCTCCCTGTCCTGATCTCGACCCAGGAGCCTTTTGTTATATTTTCTCTCCCCTGCCCAGCTGAGGAGGTCACTGATAGATTGGCTTTGGGGGACACCTGGCCTCCAGACAGGGTTAATATGTCACACATAGGAATGCCTGTTGCATCATCTATGTTTTCTGGAGGTGTAAGCCCCCTTAATTCTGCTTTCTTCCTTTCCCGGTGTGTATCAATTTGTATGCAGTATCTATTTCAGTAAGACTGCATTTTACTGATCCTAATTTTATAAAAGTCTTCTAACATATTGCTGCCATCTTGCCTGTATGACTACTGTTAATGTTTGATCATAGTTCTCCAAGTTTAAAAGTATCCTGTGTGTTAATTGCGCTCCTGATTTTTTTTTTTTTTTTTTTTTGAGGAGACTTTTACTAACCCTGAAAGCTCTGCTTTGTGGCTGCAGAGGGGTATTACTTTTAGTCAGCTACCAGGAGAAATATTTTAAAGTATGTGATGTACAGAACTGTACATCTTCTGGGTTCACTTCTGTGTATACATATATCTGCTGCTGAAATCTATTGCTTTTGCAGATCAGTTTTGAGGCATCTCCTCATCTTTAGCCAAAGACTTTAAAATATCAAAACAAAACAAAAAAAAGAAGACTGAAATTTCCTTCTTGGACAGCATCAGAAATTAGTTATATTCAACTCCAATGAATAACCAGAATTAACATAGGATTAAATTGGCCATTAATGCTGTACATTTCTTTTTTTTTCTTCTAGACCATGCAGGCATGATTTTTTTCCTATGAAAGTTTTATAAGTTCTTCACTGCTGTTAAGCATGGCTTTGAGGAGAAAAGTGTTTTTCAGCATTTCATTGTATTTGCTGCATGACTGATGCAGCCTGATATGACTTATCACAACATGACTTGTCATCGGAAAAAAGCTGAGAAAACAAAAGTGAGTTCCTGGAAGCTAATGCAGAGAAAACCAGTGTTAAGGGCAGAGCAAGAAAAATGCATGCTTTTAAGAATGGCTTCTCTCTTCTCTTATTCCCTTTCCACTTAAAGAAAAAAAAAAAGCTGGCTAATAGAAACTTGGCAAATAGTAAACTATTAAATAAGATCTTGGATTTGGAGGTTGTTTACTAGTGATCAGGCAAAGGAAAAAAGAGGTTTGGGTATTTTCTCAGGGGGGACAGGACGTGATGACACTAATCTCTTAATAGGGGAGAAAGGCTAATAATTAGCAAAATAACTGTGAAGTTTGTAGGTTCTAAATGCTGTTGTAGTCTTACTGTTCACTTACAGTAATTTGAAGGTTGGAAGCATTCATTTGCAGTAGCCTAGCCTTTCAAGATTGTGTTATTAGCATTCAAATTTTATTTTCTTTTATAATTAATTTTCTAATTTCTGTTGTTATGGCTGTTCTTCTCCAGCTAATAAACTTTGTGAAAGTCAAAAATAAAGCACTAATCAGAATATGTTCTCTATAGTCAAATAGAAATATTTGATCATTTTATACATATTTAGGAGCATAATTAGTTTACTGAGGTTGTAATGCTAAGCTCTTGTATGGCAGGATGAGAAGACAGTGATAAAAGGATTGCTAAATGGTGTCTATAATGAGTTGAATTCTGTATTTGGTAAGAGTGATATTTTTCTGAATGCTAATTATACTGGAGACAAATCTGGAGCATTTTTGAAGTTATTTCAAGGACTCAAAATGTTTAAGGAGAGAAACTTTAATGCACTCAAAACCTTTAACATCTGTTTTCAAGTTTCAAAACACAGCCTGTGCCCTAGTCCTTAGTATTCGATATAATTTTTGCTGGGTTTCTGCTTTTAATGTCACAATCAAAAGCGGGAACTAAAGTAGGATTCTAGTACAAGGGCCACTGACAGTAGACTGATATGTAACAGCATGACTTCAAAGTGAGTGCTATATTGTTTTAGCAAGCTACTTTTAGTTCAGGATGGAAGAGATAGTATGAGGAGAGACCCAGTGAGTCTTCAAGTCTACCAGCATCAAAAAACAAACCACTGTAAAGGAGACCTAAAGAAATATAGCGTGAATTCACTAACCAACACTATTGTATGGCTAACATATGATCTTATTTTGTGGATCATACACTGTGAATATATAAAATTTCTCTTCCTTTCAAGACGGAATGGGCACAGGGGATAAATGAGCAGGGGTTTTGGTTCAGATGACCTCTGGAGGTCCCTTTGAGCCTCAACTATTCTGTCATTCTGTGATTGCAATAACATTTGTTGTCACTGGATCGCAAGAGAAGTATTTGAAATAAAATTTTGTTTGGTTGGTTGGTTGGGTTTTTTGTATTTTTAAAAATTAATGTGTTTGGACTTTACTAGCCTGAACTTAAAAAGAGAAATTGTTTTTATTACTTATCACTCACCAGCATTTTCTAATTATATATTTAACTGTAAAGAGTATAATTGTATATTTCTTAGTTGCCACTCAATTACAGAGGAAGAACAGCAGGAAACTTAAGACTTAGCTTAATAAAAGGGTCTATATTAGAAATAGTTTTCAGTTCAATTTACTTTTTGTGCTGTAATTTAAATGTGTTATTTACTAGTTAGGGTAATTAAAAGAAATTGGCTTAATATTATTTTATGATTCTTTCTGAAATAATTCAAAGTAAGTTAATATCCTAAAAGGCATGTGACTCATCAGGAAAAATTAAGAGTCACCTCTTTCAATGCATGTGATTCTTGTTCTGTAAGCATATATTTTGTTAGTGAAAGCTGACAGCTGCTTATCATTTTTTTTTCTTTTGAGTTCTAGTGTATTATTCGGTAATAATTTCCTTGAAGCTTTAAATAGATTCAGAGTTATTAAGGATAAATCTCAAACTGATATTACAGATGGGTCCTTTGACTTACATACTGCAAATGCTGAATGTCAGCTCTAGAAATCTTATTGAACTGTATAAATAAAATGGGATGTGTTTGGGCTAATGTTTAGCCAATCTTCTGTAAATGACATGGAAAATGTACCTAACTCAAATTCAGGTATAAGGTGTTATTGTCAATAACTTCTGAATTGGGAACATGAAACAAGTTGCATACTGATGTCATGGGGCTGCATTTGATCATTGCTTAGTAGAAGCCTAGAAAGGAATCTCCCAGTGTGGATGTATCAGAGCATGCTAAAAAAATCCCACTGATTTGTTTCTGTTTCCAGTATTGTAGTAGATTGATTTTATTTATTTATTAATCAGCTGGAAGATATATTTTATTTTGGCTGTGTTGCTCCTTGTTTTGTAGTTGGCAGCTCAGAAAGTTCAGGCAGCTACTCTTCACCCTTATGAACATGTTGCTTTCTGAGCCCTCTGTGACTTCTCAGCATGATTATAGCCAGCTTTATTTGGCTCTTTGAAATAAGCATCAGCAACATGTCAAGCCAGTGACTCCTGAAGAAAAATACTTTTAAGAACCCCATTAAAAAACATAAACCTATAAAAATGTGTCACCTAGAAACATTTATTTTTCAAGTATTTTGAAGTGTGATTGTTCTTTTTCAGATTGTATTTTGGCTCTGTGCAGAATATATATGTGGAAAATGGCTTTTTTTCCCCCCAAAGGTTTCATCTGGCTTGAGGCAGGGATAGAAAAAGAATGGGGAAATGGAAGAACATGACTAAAATGTAAACACAGTTTTGGAAACAAATTTAGTGTTTTTACTGGTCCAAATGTTGCTGGAGTGGTTTGACAATTTTAATATTGTAATAAGTAGTGTTTTCACTAGGCACCATCTGCAAGTATATAATTTATTTTCAGACAATGTAGATAAATACTCATAGAAGCTACCTATCTTATTCATTTAAACTACCATCTTAGTCTTATCACTTCCTTATTTCCATCCTTGTTTTCTTTCACATCTGCATATCAGTTGGGCAATTTGGGAAATGCAAGATCTCTTGGGAGTGCTTAACCAATTACTTCAATGCAACTTTTTTTTTTTTTTTTAACATGATTGACAGTGCTGAGTAGTACTAAATTTTTATTTTTGGAATTGGTGAATGCACCTCTGGTATGTTGAGATGGTTGAGTCCTGTAAGTTGCAAGTTCCTGTAACAAGATTATGGAAACCTATTGGTGATCACCGAGTTCCCTTTTTCTGTTAAAATGTTATTAGTTTTTTCTGTGCTGAATTTCATTTAAATACATTAAAATATGGAAGTCTGAAAAACATTTCTGCATTACTCAAAAGAGCTAAATTATTGTGATAGTTAAAAGCATTTATCTTGAGGCAGAGATCCTTATGCAAATGTCCTTAGCACTCCAGGAGCAAGATTTCCAAACTCACAATATACAAGGTAAGTAATTAGGCCTAAAGAAACGGAATATTATTTGAGAGGAGGAGCTTTTGCTTGCTGAGGTAAGCAGCTGTACAATGTGTTTCTTTTACATCCCATGTCTAAGCTTAACTGATAAACAGTGTGACCTGATGTTCATAAAAACAGTATTTGGTTTTTCCAGGAATTAAGTTGTCCCATCCATAAGGAACTGCAGTTCACTATTGGAGAAGACAATACTGGGTCAGGCTGGCGTTCCTAAGGCTGTCATCTGCCTCCTACCTACCTGGCTTATTAGTGTCCTTCAGCAGCCCTGGTGGAGTTTGTTCATTTGGAAAGGATGTGATGACATACCCAATCTGTAAGGAGTTGCATAGGGGGTTTCCTATGTGGAATTTCTGCCTTGCAAATAAAAGCAAAGAGCAGACAGACCTTGCATAACGTTATGTCCCAGTGGGTACGCAGGTCTCCTGGTTGCCTGCATTTTTCTCAACACAGCTGTAAGCATTATAGTTTTCCATCTTCACAGTGTAAGTTGTTGGTAGAAATATTCCAAACATTACAAAACATGCACATAAGTAGGTTCTGCTTAGCCTTCAGTCTGCTCCCTGTGCCAGCCACTGCACTTTGTTTGAGTTTACCCAAAACTGCTGCTCTTCATAGAGCTGCCAGTTTGCCTGAAAGTCCCAGCAACCACTTCTTTCTCAGCCCTATGAATAAACCGAGAAGCAGTGTGTCACATTATCATTCATGGAGTGCTGTTTTGGGTTTGGGCTGGTTTTGGGTTTTTTGGGGGGTTTGGGTTTGGGTTCTTTTTTTGGTTCTTTTAGCAAATGAAGTAGAATGAAAATGACAGAGATTCCAGATGATATCACTGATTCTTTCATTCTTACGGAGTATGTGTGAGCAGGATGGTGGTGAAGGAAAATATGCTTTCACATACATTTCTCTTTCAGAAATATGACTAGAAGCAGGTTAGTAGATACAACCTGAAGGACATCTGTCTGTGCTACCCTTGTGTGGCTTACTATTTAATCTCTTCACAGAGTGTTGCAGATGTTCAGTGCTTGATTTAGAAGGTTAGAGAGGAAAAGGATAGAAGCAATAATTAAAAAGGATTTCTTTTCAGAACATTGTTTTATTTCTTCATTTCCTTCCTTTGACCTTATGTCAGGGGTGCTGAATACCTTCAGTTTTCTATTAAGTAAAAGGGAGGCATCTTTCAGATGCTCAGTATTTCTCAAAGCTAGCTAGATGTGATTAGCCTTCCTTTTTTAATCATATATAATGGTGGTAGTTTCTGAGATAGAAATGTTAATAATAATTTCGGAGAAGAAGTTATTTTTTCTTAGCTTACTAAGCATTTTAAGGCTAGTGTCCTGGTTTATTTGACTAAGGGTATTTTAACGCCTGAATGCCTGGAGACTGGTTTTGTTGTGGGGTATTTTTTTAAGGTTTGGGACACTTGAGATGGCTTTCAGTGGGTTGCCTTTACATCATCATCATTCTCATCATATTTTAGCAAAATCTGTTTGCTCTTTTAAAAAAAAAAAATCAACTTGCTCATCTCACTTCAGAGAACGACCTTTACCTTAATTAAATTTCAAGAGGTACAAAACTAGAGATCCGAGATAAAGTAACCTTTAACTCCTTCCTTTCCCTATTCTCTTCTTTGACCATGAAAAATAAAAAGACTAATTTACCTTAAACTTTTAATTTGCAGGGCTTCACCTGTGCACTGAATACCTAACCTGTTCAAGTATGGGTCAGTACAATCTAAAATTCACAGATATTTAGAGTTCAGAAGTGTTCTCAGTCTGTATCATCTGTGAGCAAATCCTTCTTTTTGTAGAGTTCATGCTAGAGGGAAGAACTGAGGGGCTCCATTGGTCTGAAAGGCTGTCTGTGGTCCTGGGTGATGGGACCAGCATAATTTCCCAGTTGCCTGTGGGCTGCGTATTGAAGGTGAAACAAGAAGCATCTCAACAGAGGGGCTTCCTGAATGGAAAAGCCATTTTTAATCCCTGACTGTGGTGGGTTGACCTTAGCTGGCCATTAGATGCCCACTGTGCGACTCTATCATTCCCCCTTCCCAATAGGACAGGAGGAGAAAATACAACAAAAAGTTTGTGGAGTGAGATAAGGACAGGGAGATCACTCAGCAATTACCATCATGGGCAAAACAGGCTCAACTTGAGGAAAATTAATTTAATTTGTTGCCATTTAATGATAGAGTATGATAGTGAGTAATACAAACAAAACTAAAACCACCTTCCACACGCCCCTTCTTCACAGGCTCAGCTACAAGCCTGATTTATACCTCCTGCCTGCAAGTGGCACAGGGGGACGGGGAATGGGAGTTACGGTCAGTTCATCACACGGTGTTTCTGCCGCTTCTTCATCCTCAGGAGGAGGACTCCTCTCATTGTTCCCCTGCTCCAGTGTGGGGTCCCTCTCACGGGAGACAGTCCTTCACGACCTTCTCCAACGTGAGTCCTTCCCACGGGGTGCAGTTCTTCATGAACTGCTCCAGTGTGGGTCCCTCCCACGGGGTGCAGACCTTCAGGACCAGACTGCTCCAGCGTGGGTCCCCCACGGGGTCACAAGTCCTGCCAGGAGCCTGCTCCAGTGCAGGCTTCCCATGGGATCACAACGTCCTTTGGGTACCTCCACGTGCTCTGGCTTGGGGTCCTCCATGGGCTGCAGGTGTAATCTCTGCTCCTCCATGGACCTCCATGGGCTGCAGGGTGACAGCCTGCCTCAGTGTGGTCTTCAGGGGCTGCAGGGGAATCTCTGCTCTGGTGCCTCCCCCTCATTCTACACTGACCTTGGTGTCTGCAAAGTTGTTTCTCTCACATATTCTCATTCCTCTCTCTGGATGCTCCTAGTTTGTTGGAGTTTGTTTTGGTTTTGGTTTTTTTTTTCCTCCCTTCTTAACTGTGTTATCCCAGAGGCGCCACCACTGCCGCTGATGGTCTTGGCCTTGGTCTGCAGCGGGTCCATCTTGGAGCCGGCTGGCATTGGCTTTTTCGGACATAGGGGAAGCTTCTAGAAGCTTCTTGCAGAAGCCACCCCTGTAGCCCATCCCTTGCTGCCAAAACCTTGCCATGAAAATGCAATACACCAAGTAACTGTTATGCATGATGGAGCCCTTCTTTCCTGGAGATGGCTGAACACCTGCCTGCCCATGGGAAGTGGTGAATGAATTCCTCATTTTGCTTTGCTTGCGCTCGTGGCTTTTGCTTTACTTATTAAACTGTCTTTCTCTCAACCCATGAGTTCTTCTCACTTTAAGTCTTCTGATTCTCTCTGCCTTCCCACCAGGGGAGGAATGAGTGAGCGGCGGCATGGTGCTTAGTTGCCACCTGGAGTTGAACCATGACAAAAGGTTATAGTGACTTTTTAAAGGAGGGGGAGTAAAATGTCCTGAGAGAAAAGAGGAAACTATTTTGCTGTTTTATAGCACTGCACATTTGAGAGGATCCCACGAAGTGTTTCATGGAAATTTTTTTGGGAGAAACCCTGGGACTGGTCTGTGGTGACAGTGTCATTCATTCTGCACCACCCAATGTAAGCAATGCAGTATTCCCCCTTCCATTTTTCTCTATTTCAAACCTCCTCAGGAGGGAGGAGGTTCATATTCAAAATACACGTTATTAAAAGATAGTTTTAGCAAGTGACAGGACTTTCTTTAGGTTTTTTTGTAACCTGCATATCCTTATTAGAAAGTAACTGTAAGTAGCATTCACTGTTGAAGCTTTCATATCTCATGCACTACTTTGCTTCTTCAGCCAGCATTTTTCTCTCCTAGCTCTAAAATGGATATAGACTTTATAAGTGTGCTATATTTATTTATTTATTTAATATTATCTTTAATAGGAGATGAGATCTGTAAATAAGTACTATTTCTTCTGGAAAGACAGCATGGTTTCATTTTAGTGGTTTGGTAATATAAATGGGCAAACCATAATGCCATTTGCAAAATATTTTAAATTCCTTCGGTTCAGGGTTTGTTTGACACCTATAATGAAGATCCAGTATTAGAAATAGATTTGAGTACTTACCACTCCTCTTACTCAGCAGATATATTTGTGAATTAATTTCATTACCAATTCTTACTCTTTATGTCTTGTTTGGCATGTTACATTCTTCAGAAAAATCTGTAAACAAAAACATTTTGTTGGAGTATTTGTGTGAAAAGATGAAGTATCAAGCCTTTTTTGGTGACGTATTCAGTACCATTTGTTTTTTATAAGACGAGACAGTGGGAAGCTTGGCAAACAAGCATAACTTAATTTGCTTTCCAAGATGTGAATGCCTCTTGAAGTGAAAAGACCCACTCTGTTGCAAATCTAAAATTAGATTACATATAATGTATTCAAAGCCAACAAAATAAAATTGCTCCATGATGAGCTCCATGATGAGTGTCGGTTTTTTTGATATGGAACTTATTTTTAAATCCTTTTTAAGTGGGCTTTTTTGTTTACATTTAAGCTGCGGTTGAATACCTCAGACCTCAGAGTCCTGTCCTCTGATGGATTTATACATCTTTTTATGTTAAAATAAAATAGCAGGGAAGGGAAGTGAGGAAGTGACTGGAAAATTTGATGCACATTCCAATATGTGCAAATTGCTGGATTCTTGACACAGCTTCCTCAGCCTTAGCCCATGAGGATATTCAAACCCAGCAATGGATGAAAGAAATTATGGAGAGAAAGTAGAACTTCCTGCCTAAACCAGGGTTTTCTGCAATGAATCTGCTCCGTGTCAAACACATGGAAAATTTTTACTTACGCTTATATTTCATTGTAACCTCTCCTTTCTTTCAGATTAGCTCATGTGGCACTAGGGACTTGGAGGAGCTGAGACTCTTAGAACATGTTAACTGTGATGCAGGTGCCACACGAACAAGGTCAGACCAAGTCCAGGCCAAAGCAGGTATAGTTACGTGATGCTCGCACCACTTAGAGTGTCTTGTTGGCTTGCTTCTGAGCCTCCTGGGAATTTTCCAAACAAGATGTAGCAGCTCTGTGGGATGGATCTCTTTGATACTGCTGATTTAAGCCAAATGTTGTCTTTGGTACAAGATAACCATGTCTTGCATTCTCTGTACTGCACTAAAGTATAGTTTCCTGAGGCTGAAGGCACTCAACCCATTGAGGTAGGAGTTGAGAAAATGATGCATTTGGTGGGAGTGCACCCTGATTCAGGCATGGGTGTATGATGCTTGCTCCAGGCTCGCTCTTTGTGGCAAAAGAAAGTGAGATACCAAAGTGCGGTGTGGGTGATTTCACACCTACCTGTACGATCTTTTTAGGCATCTCTTCCATGATACATTTCCTTCCTGTTGATTCATCTTCTGAGAGTTAGTTTGCTGTTTCACAAAGATCCACGTTGTGAGCATTATTCCACTTAGCAATGGTAGAAGACAAAGAAATTCAAAATGAACAGCTATAGTATTTTGCAACTTCCTCACTTACTGTCTTCAGCAGGTGGTGGTTTTGCTAATGACCTTCTTGTTTATAATCTGATTTCCTTTAACCCTTACACCACTTATCTCAGTTTAAATCTGCATTTGACAACTGTTCTTTCTCCAGATGCTTCTCTTTATACCTTTTTGTTATGCTGAGGCAGATATCTGAATGGATTACCCATGCCACAGCTTGAGTGTGAGATTGATTTAGGGACAGAAAGTGGGTCATGTCAGGCTAGCCTGAAAAATATAGTAAGGATTTAGATGACCTGCTTTACCCAGTGTTTTGTTTCGATTGTGATTTACTAAAATAATTCTTAAAATAGATACTACTCAATTTTACCTTTTCTCTAAATGATACCTTTGCCAAGACAAGTATCAATTTAGATGAACATAAATATACCCATCCCTCCAATTTATTAAAGAAATGAATCAGATAGATAAATATCTTTTCACATCCTAGAGTGATTCTCTTTAGAGGCTTGTGTTCAATATGTATATTAAAATGTGGACTTTCAACAGAAAAAAGTTCTTGTCCACTTTCAAATGCATTTGTTTGTATCTAGGACAGCAGTGCTGGCACACAATAGCACAGCAGTTACTAGCACAGCAGATGATAGACTTGCAGCTGTAGCTTGTAGCTTGCAGAGCAGGCATTCCTCATTTACCAGTAGTAGAGTTCCTAAATTCTATCGTTAATTACTTTTCCATATTTACTCTAAATACAACAAAGTATGGATTGCATCTATTACCCAAAAATAATCATAAACCAAGCCTCATTGAACAGAATTGTCCATGTAATGGGTATGGAACATATAGTTTGTATAATTGGTCCATATATGTAGACATGGTATTGACTTATAAATCAATTAGTACAGATTTACAAGACTTTGTCTCAGAGATGCTGAGATAAACAGATAAATGCTCTGCCTGTATTAGTCATTGATACATTTTTTTATTTATAGGAAATAATCTAGATAAAATTTATTCAAGTAAAATTATATATCATGTACACATAATTATATGTGTACACATATGCATAAGGCACTAAGTTCTGCCTGAAGTAATTGTGTTTCCATAGCTTTTAGTTTTATTGTTCTTATCAGAAACTTCTGCAAATATTTTATTAGTAATTATATTGGGGCATAAAACTAAGTTGACTGTGCACTAACTAAGCACCTAAAACCCAGCAGGAAAAGGACAGTATATTTATGTACTTTATGGGCTGTATACACATAGTGTGAGATTCAAAATATTAACAAAAAATAATTATAATAGAAAAAAGATACTAATGCATAACTGTATTAGAATACATTCCATGACAATAAACCTTTGGCTTCTCAGAGTTGGATCAGTCAGGGAATTTCTGTCATGCAGGTTCATGCAAATGTCTCAGAAGAGTGAATAAAGTGCTTGCTCTGTCACTTGCTTTGCACTTCTTAAAAAAAACCCCAACTGTTAACAAGAATGACAGAATTTTTAAAATATTGATTTTGGTTTAGGTAAAAGGCAGGAGGTCGCTGTCAACCTGTCTGTGCTTAAAGTGGATATAAAAGAAGGTATTTGAAACTCAAATGTTTTGAGAAATAACAGCACAGCAGTGCTAGTTCCTTTATTTTTCTGCTCCATAGAGTGTAATATAAGTTCTATTTACATTTGATAATAGGGACTTGTGGCCTTTAGAAAACCGGAGTTAAAGGAGGATGAAGGCTGGTGTTAAAAGTGGAAGGTTTGCTGCAAATACAGGAAGAAAGGCATACACTTTGAAAGCTGATGTTTACATGTCTGTTATGGAGCAGCTCATCTTGAGTGCCATCACACGGCATGTACAGGACAAGCAGGTGATCAGGCCCAGTCAGCATGGGTTTGTGAAAGGCAGGTCCTGCCTGACTAACCTTATTTCCTTCTATGACAAGGTGACCCGCTTAGTGCGTGAGGGAGAGACTGTGGGTGTTGTCTACCTGGAGTTTAATAAAGCCTTTGACAGCATTCAATGCCACAGCATTCTCCTGGAGAAACTGGCTGCTCATGGCTTGGATGGGCATATTCTTTGCTGCATAAAAAACTGGCTGGGTGGCCAGGCCCAAAGAGTTGTGGTGAATGGAGTTAAATCCAGTTGGTGGCTGGTCACAAGTGGTGTTCCCCAGGGCTCAGTACTGGGGCTAGTTCTGTTTAATGTCTTCATCAGTGATCTGGATGAGGGGATCGAGTGCACCCTCAGTGAGTTCACAGACAATACCAAGTTGGGTGGGAGTGTTGATCTGCTTGAGAGTAGGAAGGCTCTGCAGAGGGATCTGGACAGGTTGGATCAAGGGGCCGAGGCAACTGTGTGAGGTTCAACAAGGCTCAGTGTCAGGTCCTGCACTTGGGGGAGGTTTAGATTAGATATTAGGAAAAACATCTTCACCAAAAGAGTTGTCAATCACTGGAACAGGCTGCCCAGGGAAGTGGTTAATTCACCATCCCTGGAGGTATTTAAAAGATGTGTAGATGTGGCACTTAGGAACACAGTTTAGTGGTGGCCTTGGTAGTGCTAGGTTAATGGTTGGACTCAATCATCTTAAAGATCTTTTCCAACCTAAACAATTCTATGATTCTATAAAGAAAGCAAAATGTTATGCTGATGTTTATGTGATAATTAATTAATATCATGCCAAGAGTAATCATATATTACTTGTATGTTTCCTTTCTAACTGCTGTACTCTGTTCTTTTTAATACTTGATGACTTTCATCTAGCCACCAGCCTTTCTGAAGAAATTTTTGGTGCAATACTTGATGAAAATAGATCAGTCATTTTTGTAGCATCCTCTTTGGATTTGTATATTTTTCCTTGTCCACACCTCTACAAAAACTTTTTATAAATTATCTCAAGACCAAGTCAATAGCATTGTAAGACTTCTTTTTTCTTTTGTTTTTGAAGCATTTTGTGACATACTAGATGTAATCTAAAGTATATGTAAGTAGAGATGATTTGAGGAGTGCAGTGGCATACAGTAAGGTCTTTCTTGACAGTACGTTGTTGTATTGAAAAATGGAGTGCAGTGCAGAGATTTATGAGGCAGTGAAAACTCTTAGTTATAAACCTCAACTGAGTAACACAGGAGAAATCTTCAGCTCGGACAAATCTCTTCATGTAATCATAAAATGCATCTGATTTTTTTTTATTTTTTTTAATTTAAAACAATGAGGTCATGCTTTCAGAGGTGGCATACTATGGTGGTAAACTGGGATGGTATTTCAGTGCCATAGTGATAAGTTTTTATTAAATAGGTGAAAGAAAAACAACCTAGGCATCACAGTATGCAGTGGAAATCCATTAAAGGAAATCCCTTCCATATTTGTAAGGGAAGTCATTGGTGGTGGTGTTCTACTGCTGAAGGCATGAAAAGATGTTACGGCAGCTTCTCCCTCATGCCAGCACTGCAAGAGGAATCACAAAACCAGGGCAATTCCATCAGGGAAGAAGTGTGGGAGGTGTGTGATGCAAGAACCTGCTCACAGCAGGGTCAGCCATCGGGCCAGACCAGGATGCTCAGGGTTTTGTTCTGTCGAGGCCTGAGACCCCCCCCAAGGCACGGCACAAGACAGCCCCCGGGCAGCCTGTGCCACCACTTACCTGTTCTCCTGGGGAAAGGTTTTCTTAGAACCAGTCCTAGCCTATTGTGTCCCAATTCCTGCTGGTTGTTGTGGCGGGTTGACCCTGGCTAGGGGCCAGGTGCCCACCAGAGCCGCTCTATCACTGCCCTCATTCACCAGACAGGGGAGAAAAGGTATAACGAAAAGCTTACGGGTCGAGATAAGGACAGGGAGAGATCACTCACTAATTATCGTCACGAGCAAAACAGACTGAACTTAGAGAGGAAATTCATCTAATTTATTACTAAGCAAAACAGAGTAGAGGAATGAGAAATAAAACCAAATCTTAAAACACCTCCCACCACCCCTCCCATCTTCCCGGGCTCAACTTCACTCCCGGCTTCAACCTCCGCCCCCCTCAGCGGCACAGGGGGACGGGGAATAGGGGTTACGGTCAGTTCATCACACGGTGTTTCTGCCGCTTCTTCATCCTCAGGGGGAGGACTCCTCTCATCGTTCCCCTGCTCCAGCGTGGGGTCCCTCTGACGGGAGACAGTCCTTCATGACCTTCTCCAACGTGAGTCCTTCCCACGGGCTACAGTCCTTCATGAACTGCTCCAGCGTGGGTCCCTCCCACGGGGTGCAGACCTTCAGGAGCAAACTGCTCCAGAGTGGGGTCCCCCACGGGGTCACAAGTCCTGCCAGCAAACCTGCTCTGGCGTGGGCTCCTCTCTCCACGGATCCACAGGTCCTGCCAGGAGCTTGCTCCAGCGTGGGCTTCCCACAGGGTCACAGCCTCCTTCAGGTGCCTCCACCTGCTCCGGCGTGGGGTCCTCCACGGGCTGCAGGTGGAATCTCTACACCCCCTCATCCTTCCTCCATGGGCTGCAGGGGGACAGCCTGCTTCACCATGGTCTTCACCACGGGCTGCAGGGGAATCTCTGCTCCAGCACCTGGAGCACCTCCTGCCCCTCCTTCTGCACTGACCTTGGTGTCTGCAGAGTTTCTTGCATCTTCTCACTCCTCTCTCTGGCGGCAAAACCTCTCCCTAACTGTTTTTTTTCCTTCTTAAATATGTTACCACAGAGGTGCTGATGGGCTTGGCCTTGGCCAGCGGTGGGTCTGTCTTGTAGCCGGCTGGCATTGGCTCTGTCAGACACAGGGGAAGCTTCTAGCAGCTCCTCACAGAAGCCACCCCTGTAGCCCCCCCCCCCGCTACCAAAACCTTGCCACGCAAAACCAACACAGTTGTCTATGTATGTGGCCTATATTGTAACTGAAAAACACAGTTTGGCAACAATAATGAAAATCCAGTACTTATATTACCAAACCCAGGCTATTATTAACTGGACCTAATGCATTAAATGCATTCAACCAAAAACATTTCTTTCTGCATTGACATCCACTTCTATGCATGCATCATTCTCTGTGATGATACTGATGATGTAATTGCAATACTTACAAGGTCACTGTTTCCTGCAGTGAAAACATCACAGCTTGATCTGAGCATTACCTACATCTAGCAACAGGAGTTGACAATGCAAGTAGGATTCTTAGATGCGTTAAGAGAGGGTTCAAAAGTAAAAAATGTGAAAGCGATGTTAGAAATTATTCATTTGGAACACTGTGTCCAATATTAGGCCGCTTTTCAAATGGGGAAAAAAACCCCAGACTTAATAGGATCAGGTAAGATAGATTAGAATGTCTAGTGCATGGTGAGATTTACTGCATATGAAAGTGGAGATTACAAATAAATGAAAAAAAATAATCAGGATTTGGGTAAAGCATTCAAATTGTAAATGCTTGTGAAAGTGAATGGCTCCTTTTTCTTCTGTTGTATAAAGAACGGAAATTATTATGGAATAGAGTTATTTATCTGCACTCCTGATCTGTAACAGCCTCTGCTACAGTTGGTCATTGAAAAGTGGTTTGCAGATAGGTATTTTATTTTCTGTATTAAACCATGCAACTAGTTTCTGAAGTTTAAAACAACTAGGTTTATCAGTTTCTATGACCCTTGTAATAAACTGAAGATTGTGGGGTAATCTGAAAAGTTGAGGTGCTCCAAAGGCAGGATTTTCCTCTTCTGTTTGTCTGAAGTTCTTCAAAACCTGTGTCTGAGAGCAGAGTATCAGGTAAAGTAGTATGAGTCACAAGCATAATGCACTGTAGATGGGTAGTGTTATAAACATTAAATATTTTTGCATATTTTAACAACAATGAAAGTACAAATGTATGTTTTAACCGTTATGCCAATGTTGAGCTAAGCGTCTCACGTTGACACTTGTTACGCTTGTCAGGGAATCCACTTCTGGGCTCTTGCATGTTTATAAAACCTGTGAAATCTGTGAAACAACTCTGGGTGCTGCCTCTCTCTGCTGTAGCCTCTGGCTGTGTCCAAGTGGCTCTGCCTCTCACCTGCAGACCCGTCTGGCTGCCTCTTGCGGGGTCATGGGATAGCGTATGGAGAGGGAGCTCAGGAGGGGCCTGCTGCCTTGCAGCCCCATGGTCAGACCAGGCTGCTCGGGGGGGGGACGGAGCTTGCACAGCCTCCAGGCAGCCTGTGCCACTGCTCACCTGTCCTCCTGGGGAAAGGTTTCTTTACAGCCGGTCCCAGTGTCTTGTGTCCCTCACCCTTCTGCCATGCCCCACAAAGGAGAGCTCGGCTCCCTGACAGCCCCTTGTACGCAATGGGGACCGCTGTTATGTGCCCCTGGAGCTGCTACTTCTCCAGTCTGAACCAGCCCTGGTCCTCCAGCCTCTCCTCACAGGGTGACTGCTCCAGCTGCAGCCATGTTGGTGGCCCTCTACTGAGCTTACTGTGGTTTATTGGGTGGGAGGCCCCAAACTGGACACAGTACCTAAACATGGTCTAATGAGTGCTGAGTAGCAGCGGGAAAATCCCATCCTCTGATTTCTGACCATTCTAATCATACATCCTGAGATACAGCTGGCTTTCACTGCTCACTGGTTCAAGCTTCAGATCCAAGCCATTGCTGAATAGTAGTATTTCCTAGAGGTGCACTGAAGATTTACATTTCAGCTGCTCAGAGCACTGGATTTAAGCGGTAGGTGGTGTACATCATTTACCAGCACAGCATGATCTCTAACTAGTAAGAAAAGTTATCATAGTGAAAATCATATATCCTAAATACAACCCCCTTATTCAAGATCGTTGTTTCTGTAAGAGTCTCTGAAGTCAGTTGGAGTTTTGGGAGGATGCCACCAGAAAGCTTCCCCACAACTTGAGTTATTGAAAGTATCAATAGAAAATAAAGAACTCAGATTTGGCAATCTTGCAACTTTCTAGCTGATTGCCTGGGCAGCATCCACAGCATCTGAGGGAACAATTTTGGTTACCTGTTCTGACTCCTGACAAACCAGTGCTTCTCTACCAGGGTCTACAGTAAAGTATCATTCGTTAGTAGTGAAAGGATAGTAGTTGCTCACTAGTAGTTAAAGGGATCCTTTTGTTGAGGTCCCAGATGTTGAGTACTGCATACCACCTTTTTTTATGATGAAAGTATTTATAGTTTATGTGCCTTTATATAAAAGAAAATGCCTTTTCCCAGATGCTATGAAAATGTGAATGAACTGGAGTAGTTATTGAATTTGACTTCTTGCAGAATTTGTTATCTAGTCAAACAGCTAGCCTTAAAAAACAAACAATAGAACAAAAATAACCCAAAACAACAGAAAACCCTCAAACATAAGAAATCTGTGGTTGTTAGGAAGTCGGGGGATTTTGGTGCTGATGTAAAAAATAGCAGCAAAACATGTGATTTCTACTTTAGATGCTCTGATTTACAGCTCATTAATTGGAAAGGTGCAGTACCAGTATCGGAGAGCTTAGTGACAAAAAAAAAAAGTAGAAGAAACATGTGAGTTGCTGCAGCGGAGATCTGATAGGGAGCCAGACTTGCTGATGGGCCAGACCTGCTTTTTATTAAAGTCTCTGTCTAGTACCAAGAGTCACTGAATAAATTATGTCAGTAAGCTATGAAACCCACAAAAGCCAGTTAAGAAGTTACTATTTTTGTGCTTCAAAAGCTAGCAATAAAAATACTGTGATAGCCTTTGCTGTCTTTGTTGTTCCTCTGAATCTTTGAGATACTTTCTTCATTGTGGTGTTTCTGCTGAATATTGAGATCTTTCCTCTGAATATTAAATACTAATATATTTAAATTGTTGGGGTGTTTATTCTGATGGAAGTTGACTACCTTTTCTTTAGTTCTAGGAGGATATTGCTCATTACTTACATTAGATTTTTCTATGCTCAAAGTTTTGTAGAGTCATTAATTAAACAGATAACAGAACCCTTGGTGGACCTGGATTCAAAGGATTAATTAAATGAAAGACTTAAAAATAAAAAAATTGGAATGTAATATTAGAATATTGGCCAATTCTAATGGTTTTGTTTATCTTCTTGTGAATAGATACTTTAAAGCCATGACAGATTCACTAGTTTTGATTTAGTTTCCAGAAGTAAAATTGAAATTTTGAACAATTTAGCATCCAGAGGATATTTCTAAATTTAGGCTACTAGAACCACGATCCCAAACTGCCTTTTGTTAATTCTTTTATTGATATTAAGATCAAAGTGGTACATTATTCTGAATTTTACAGTAATTCACATTAAGGGCACACAAATGTGTATTTTAATATAATTTTATATGTAGCCTATCTTGTCTTATGTTAGCATTCCCAGATATTGTAGAAAACGCAGATTGGTGTATCTAGTCTGCTCATTATTTGTTCAAAGACAATGCACACCTGAGTTACACATTTATAAAGTAGTTTCCGTATTTCCACTTTCCATTTTCATATTCAATTCCATTTCAGTATTTCCTTATTTTTTAACTTAATTATGAAGTTTAAACCAGGAAGGGAAGTGCTGGAGTTTTTTTCTGTGGTAAAAGATACCTACATTCTTTTCTATGAAGCGGAGAAGGCTGCTCATGAGTAATTTTCAGGTAATGATCATGTTTGTGACTGCTTTAAGTAAAAACAAACAAACGTACTGTATCTTAGAATTATTTAATATACATATTTATAGCAATAATTGTTCATACGGATCAATCATTCTCAATTTGGAGGGGGACAGTGAAGCATAATGTGTGTTTATAGCACACTGCAGTATTATGATTTATGAAAATGTTTCATTTACAAAATAGAACATAATGGGTATTTTGAAGCTCTGATGCTCTGCCTGTGTTGGTAATCCTGATTAAAGCAACATAAGTAGGAATTGACACAAGCTGGTGTAGTCTGTTTTGCCAGTAATCCGTGGTTTAAGGGTCCCTAAGATCTTGCTCACATTGGTATGAAGGAAGTTAGTGGTTGAACCATCATGTTAGTGGTCTGCAGCTAGATTTTATTTTGTCAGTTTCTGCTAAGCATATGTTTTGTGTCCATGGGGGAAAATGTTTTACAGGATGATTGAAAAATTGTTGTCTATAAGCAAAATCTCTGTAAGTTAATGAAACCCAAACCAAACCAAACCAAACCAAACCCAGATAAATAATCTGTTAGGTATTTTGCAACCTTGCAACCATTAACTAAGTGTATATGATCTATTAAGAAATGTATTTAATTTTGCAAGAAATAAAGCTTTTATATTGATTAATAGACTAACAAAAATAATTGGCAAACACCTATTAAGATTATCTCAAACTGTTGCAGTGCCTAAGCAGAACAAAATGGGAGGAGGACTGTGTGAAAGTTCAACTTGTGTTCATATTTGTAACCCGAGTAACTTCAGAGAGAAACTAGATGTTGAAAGCACATGGTTTAAATGTAAACCATAGCATTTACTCCTCTAATCTGCAGATTGCACTTTTAAGTTAGATAATATATCAACATCTATGTAACTGATTATAGGTGCTGTTTGGAAAAAAATATCTAAGTGCTGTCATTTCTGCTCATCATCTCTTGCAGATACAAAATTCAAAAGAGATTTAAACTAATGATTGCAGTAAGTGATACAGTAGGAGATAGTTGTTGAGTTATTTGAAAATGTCAGGCTTGCATCAGCATACATGGCTTTTTTAAGGCAATGTTGTGACAATTTCAATTTTAAGACTTGAGTTCCTTGGGCAATTTAAAGAAAAAAACCCACATAAAAAAATCAGATGGATTGATTAAATCTGTTTATGGGCTTATATTTATGTCATAATTTGAGCAAAGTTTTTTGATACTTATGAAACAAGAAACTTCATGACTGAAATCTGAAGAGCATCTGTCACAGACAGCAAAGCCTGAGAAATACTTTGGTGTAGTAGACACAAAGCTTTAGAGAAGATGTAGTGGGAGGTTTTGACTAAACCTCTGTAATATATATTCACTAGTTATGGGAAAGTAGGAAGCTGTTTGATATAAATGATGAGTTGGATGTTGGCACTTCAGTGTTTCATATGCCACCATCTGAAGCCATAAAAAGCAAAACTCTGGTTTGCATGTTTTATGGGCATCTGTTGATTCTGGAGTTTTAGGTGACTTCGTAGTACCTGGGCATCTCAATAGCTTCCGTCTCTGTAAAAAAATCTGTGATTTTTCAGATGTGGTGTAGACGTTGTTGTTTGTAGCTGGTTGAGGATGAGTTTTGCTGTGGAGCAGCATCTAGATCAGCATCTGGATCAACATGTACATATAAGTTTTAACAGTGTGATTCAGGAATACTTCTGGTTTTCAAGGTCACAGAGAGCATGTTGGTCATATTTCAATTCCCCAGCAGAGCAGAAACAGGGTACGTGCTGCTGCTGGAGCCATTACCCCTGGAAAGGACTCTTACATACATGGGACACCCTGCTCTGGCTGTTGAGCGTATGTGGTAGGGAAGGAAAAAGAATCAGCATCTTCCAATTCCTTTGTGAGTATCTGAGCTGACAGAATATTGTTACACTTCCAAATATTTCTCATGAAAATCCCTGAGTGGTGTGAAGATGATTTGTGTTGCTGAACACAGTAATAAATTAATAACTTAAATTGCTACTTACCTCACCCCTCTATTGGTAAGAAAGTACTTAAAAGTTTACTTATTTGCAGCAACGTCTGTTCTGTGAAATATGTACCTGTATTTTAGTATTGGAGAAATAAAGGTAAGGTGACTGATCTGAAGTTCACTGAAGTCATTGGGTGGGTGTTCTTTGGTGACCTAGGCAAGATGACTCTCTTGCAAAAACCAGGATTTAGCTAGATTTCACATGTCAGTTCTGCTCTTAGCTGTCTCCTTCCCACAAAATAGATAACCTCCTCTGAACTGTGCAAATTCAGCTCTGAATGGCAGACAGATTCACTGATTTTTCCTTTCTGTGGGGGTCTTAGAAATGAATAACAGCACCAGGTATTTGAGTGCAAGAGCTGAAAAATACATCCCTAGAATCCAGGAATTCAAATATCCTGTTCAACTCACAGTCTAGTGAAGTTATAACAAAGTTACTGTGTCATAGACAAGGGACTGGGAAAGCAGATCTAAAAGTCTACAGTAATTTAACTCAACCTCTTCTTCCCTGATAACTTCATCATTTCACCACAGAGAATTTGTTTTTGGATAGGAGAACTGACCCATTGCCCAGGAGAAGATTTAAAGCAACATAAATTGCTTTGAGAACCTTTTGAGCTTCCACATGCTTAGCTGATAGAGCCTTAGTACGAACAGATGCTCTAACAGATGCCATACTTCTCAGAAAGAAGAAAGTTGTGATTTAAGGGTTTCTTGACAAGCAAATATCACTGGCAGAATATGCAGACCATGCAATGCAATACTGTGTTAGCTGATTGCTGTTTATACCCATCTAAATTGCACTTTCAGATTGGTCATTGCCAGAAAATAAGTGATAGGCATAATTAAAAGAATGTTAGCAGAAATTAAATACATGAACACCAAACACAGGCTCATTCGTTTCATGATTTCAAGAGTCTTGATGTATGTAGGATATAAAACATTTCCAAAACAAAAACAAAATTAGGACCAGGATATGGGTTTTGAAATTCATAGCTGCAGCCGGGTGTAGAGGTCTGCACTTCTTCCAAAAGCTTGGTATTCTCAGTGTGCAGCCTAGGTAGCTGTAGATCCTAATCTTAGCCTGCAGATGTGAATCTCAGTAGTGGTGAATGCTCTTCTCCTCTTAGGCTCCTCTTAATATTATTTGTGATGCGGAGGCAATGGAAAAGATAACCTGTTCTTTCTCGTGTAACAACAGGGCATGTCCTTATGGACAAAAAGCACTGCTGGCAAGGAGGAAACAGTTTGCGGGAGGCAAGTTTTAAATAACTGATTTTCCTGCACTTGAGTCTGCAGAACTGGATTGAAGGCAAATAAGCAATTCTCCATCCTAATGAAACTTCAGAAAAGGGTGAAACTCATGAAGCAGAGTTGCACTGAAGTTAGGGTCTGACTCCTTTTGACCAAACTGAAATCTATCTCAAGCATGATCAGTCTAAAATAAGTACTCACTTGGAGATCCTGCACAGCACAGACCATGGGGGTACCAGACAGTCCTACTCTAGTTTAGCCAGTGGGGTGCACAGCACAGACCATGGGGGTACCAGACAGTCCTGCTCTAGTTTAGCCAGTGGGGAAGGCTGTTGTTTTCCATTCTCTCAACTGGTGGATCTGGAAAATGGACTCTCAGCCTGAGATGGAGAGAGAGAACATTCTAATGGGCTGAGAGAGGTCTAATGGACCTGAGAGAAAACATTCTAATGGGCTGTTGTTTAATACAGAGTTTGTGGAGAGTTTGCTGTGATGGAGTAGGGTTTCAGGCTGTAGTTTGACTCCGTGAACTTGCTGATAATAACAATCAGTTCATCTGCTCTGGCAAACGTGGATGAAGGACAGACAGATCTTTCCAACTTCAGGAAGGGCTGACTGAAAGTCAGTATAAGTGATATATAGGGCCATAATCCTTGAAGGGAAAAATTTCTACTGAGAGGCACTTAAAGAGAACAGAGGTGGTGAATTTCATTTTGTATTTATTAAAGACAAATACACCAGTGGAGTGAAACTATGGCTGTGATTTAGTGAAAAAAGGGCAATTCTCTTTGAGAGGTGGCTAACTTTGTTGCCAGCATTTAGGACTAATGATGTGGATGTTCTAAAGCAAACAAACAAAACATCTGGATTTATTTTTGCTAATTGAATTCCTCCTAAAATGTGTAAAATTGTTATTTTAAAATGGTTAAAGCATGAACTGCTGTTTTAAGAAAAGATCTGAGTGGAGAACTATTTTTGTTAGAATGAATATTTTGCGCTTAGTGAACAAACGCAATGAACATTTAAAGAAATGTCACCATGTTGTATCTTTGCATCTTTAACTGATTTCCATGAGTTTAATATAGATTTTTTTAATTGCTGCTCTCTCAAGGCAATTCTGGTTTTTAGTACAAGTACAGAGGGCATTAAAGTAGAACCAATCAATTTATTTAATTCTACTACTCTATTACTCCTGTTCCTAAGAGCCTGCTAATCAAAGGATTTTTTTTTTTTTTTTTTAAGAAATGTTCTGGAATAAAAGAGTAACTTTACACATTTTCTGGTTGAAAATAATTTGGAATTTAAAAAATGATACACTGATATCACAACCAGGCTATATGCTTGGTATATTTTAAGAACTGTAATTCATTTGGGAGACAACTGATAGGAATTCAGCTGCAGGAACAAGGCTTTCATTGCTAATAGCTGAGGTAATTTCTTCATGTTATTCTTCTACTGGTGTAGATATATCTATATAGAAGTTGAAGTGTTTTTCAAAAAGAAATTAATGCATTGTATTTTACTAATGAATTATGAATGTTGAACTCAGGTTAGCAATCAGAATGTCTAGTCTGATTCTTCAGCTAGTTAGAGGCTCAAAGATAGATACATTTTCTAATCTTAATTGGAAAGATATGGTAATTTGGTGTGTTTCAGGTCATTCCTATGAAAAATTGACATTGAAATTATAGTAAGTTACGAGATTTTTAGGATGGTGAGCAGATTTTTCTAAGCAACCTAACCAGAAATTGGGTGAGGATTTGGTATCATGTGAAAACTTTAATATGAAATTGAAAAAGCACATGTGGGAGAAATCTGACAATGTGGGTAAGTTCTTATTCTTCCTGCAGGTATGAAATGCAGTTTTCTGTTAAAATTGGGAACTGCCCTTTCTATATAGCATAACAAAGTGTTCTGTATAACAGCGTTGAAAAGATGTTACAAAATTATGGGAGCCCTCATTCATTCAGGGTCTATTCCCCATACAGGAGTGAAATACAGACAAAGCCGGTGTATGAGTTGCTGGCCAAACCCAAGCCGATCCTGCGTTCCTAGCAGAGCATCAGCTGAACTGCAGCTCCATCAGGTGGTCACAGGCAGCAGGCATGGGTTTGAGAACTGGGGCAAAATAAAGTTCTTCTATGAACAGACGCCAAAACAGGACGCCAACAAAGAGCAGTCAGAGATAATCATGACATGGAGGAGAGGATACTACTGTAAATCATAAATTGGATCAGCAAGTTAGAAATACATTTTCTTAGGATTTTTTTACATTTTTGCTAGAGTATCCTTTTTAGTTTTGATTTTATCCTTAGAGAAGTCCCTTCTGCCAGTGAATGACCAGTATCTATAGGTAAATTAAGTTTGTGCTGGAAATTCAGGCCATCTGCTTCATATATGGAATTTTAACTTTACAACAAGTGAAAAAAAAAAAAAGTGTTTCCATCATTTGTTTAACATTATTCACAAAGAGCTCTCATGTTTTCCTACCTGTTTTTTTTCTGAGATGCTCCCTTTCTCTTGGGAAACTTTCTTTCTCTTAATTTTCTTTATAATGCAATGCCATTGAAATGGATATTTCTTTTTGTATTTGCTCAAAAGTCTAAATTTAACACAAAGCCCATATTTAATTCTCCCTCCCCCATCACCATCCCAGAAACCAAGCTAGCAACGTTCACAAATTTTATGAAGGGAGGGAATTTCTAATCTTTATTAACTGCTGCAGTGTGATAATGGGCACAACTTGTGGAATAAGTGATCTTACCCATGTTTCACAGCCATTCTCAAAAACCATAGGGTTTTGTATCCCTTTTTGCCAGCTTCCAGTCTGTGCGTTCTGGTGCAGAGTACTTAAGAATATAATTATGAAGAATAAATATTAAACAGAAAGAAGAATGTCAGTGTCAAGGCATTTGCTAGTCCTTCATTAAAGCCCTTCCTAGTTCTAAAAGTGGAACTCCTGGGAAAAAATGCATTAGTACATGCATGCGTCTGAGGTGTGGCTTTAGCTAGAACAATATAGATGCCCAGGTTAGTTATCTATACCAGCAGACATATTTATTCTTCCTGCTAGACTGGCTAAAGGAGATTGAAACAGCTGAAGGAAGCTGAGGGAAGAAAGCTGAGGAGAAAAGCTGCTTGCTCAAGCTGGGAGAGGAGGGGTTTGGCTCTTTATTTTTAGCACAGGAGGAAAAACTGCTGTCTGTCACTGCCTCACTTCAGCCTGGTTGAGCAAATTGTCCCTGATCAGTAAACCCTTAAACGGCTATTGGTATCTTTATGGGCTGTATTGAATAACATTTAAAGATGAGGAATTAAAAATGTTTCATATCTTGCTCAAACTACACCAATAGTCAAGACGAGTCAAATTCTATTACAGTAAACTTTACAGGGAAAACATTATTTAGAATTTACGTCTCTGTTTTCATAGATGGAAGACACTTAAAATCTGGAAGATGGAAGAAGCTTAATATTTTATTTCTATCTTTAAAAAGAAATACTTTGAAATTCTCAATTTGACATAAGTAAAGGAGTGGAAAGATTTATGTGCACAAATATATTTCTCTCCGTCTGCATGATGTCATGATTCACTTTTATTTTGGTGCTTTTGATTAACCTTTTGATTAACCTGGTTGTGTTCAAGGAGCATTGGTATTATCTGTCACTTGACTGATGATGGAAAGGAAAAAATGGCTTCACAAACTATGGTTTGAAAAGGTGGCTCAGTTAATTTTGACAATGTATTTGATACTGGCCATAAACTTCTCATTTTTTCTTTAGAAAATTGACTGATCGCTTTTCTATTTGGTGGCATGCCCATCTAAAAACGTTGCACTATTTGTGATTTTAAATGAAAATTTAAAGTTGTTTTTTACATTTGATTGTCTCTCAAGATGTTCTGCCTACGCATGCAAGAATTCATCTTCAGAAATGTGGTATAGATACAACTTCAATGAGTAAGAATATAGCCACTAAAGATGTCACAGATGTAGAGACCGTGCACACCACACATGCTGTATGAGGTCTGGAAAAAATTTGTTTGTGTGCATCTGACTGTTGCTGAAATGTAAGCCTTGATCTCAGCTTTTGTCATGTCATGTGAAGAAGTAGGGCTTGCATGTGTGCAAGAAGCCTCAGGATCTCTGCGCACTGCACTGCTACACAGTGTAGATAGATAGGAAGCTGCTGCAACACAGAAGAAACCACAGACATGAGTACTTAGGCTCCTTGTGTAAAAATTCAGGAGATTTAGGTATGTTTAACTAGGAATTGCAACAATCAACAGACAGGACAGGGCAGCTGAACTGGTCAGGAGAAAATGTTTTTGATGCTGCATGTGATATAATCTTGCCTCTGATCAGGTTGGATGTCCAACTCCTTCCTAGTGTGAGTGCTTCCTTTCATAAACAGCAGAGGCATCACTTTTTTTATAAAAAATGTCAGGAAGGGTATGGGAGGTGGTATCTAAAAATAACAGTGATAATTGCTTTCTGCTTGTGGGAGGTTTTATTTTGGAACAGAGTGAAAGGAGGCAAGAATGGAAAGACTGCAGCCAAGGGAAACTGCAGCAGGCTTTAGCCTCCATTTGCTGTTACCTCTCAGTTATTGCAGATAGTTTCAATGCTGACTGCTTACATTCGTACTTGATGTAAAATTTCGTAGCACAGATAGCTGACCAGCCTCTGATGAGATGTTTGTGCCATTCTTTGCTTAAATCACCACTCTCCCTTGGCCATAAAACTGGAGGCCAGATAGTGCTGGTTGGCAGGGAAGAAGCTTACTGTCAGGTGCTGAGCAATGTTCAGTGCAAAAACCCCAAATGGTACTGGAGAGTGAGGGTAGATTTATTGGAAATGTTGTGGGGGAGAGTAGGTGGAAAACTGGTAAATCAGGAGATAACGTGTTCTGTTTTAGTCTACAGGATTACAGGACAAATGGTTGAGACTAATCTGCACTGCTCCAGTGCTAGGAATAGACAAGATTACAGCTATCTACCTATCTGTCTACCTAGCCTAGTACATCTTTTATGCGTTAGCGCCTGGAAGAATAAAACTGGAGAAAGCTTGAGAATTTTGGCTCAAGTGGTCATATGTGACAGTAATATACAGAACTCCAGTGAGTTGCATGTCTGGTTGGTGTTTAAGGATCACTGAAACAGCAAGGCATTTCTTTTTGTATTGTTAAAGATAGGTAACTGTTAGTGTGCTTCTTTTCCTTAGTCCTTATTCTTAGTACCTTTAAGATGTTGCAAGTCTGCATATTTATCAATACCAAGCTGTATTTACCAAAACTTGATGTGCTCAAGTTTGTGAGATATACTTGTTACATTTGTCATACAGATACATTCCCACAAAATGATAAAATGCATAGCACAAGTAGTAAGATGCAAAATTGTAGGCTTCTTCTCTTTTTTTAAAAAAAGTTTTTTACTACTCTAAAGTGATTTTCTCAGATCCATTCTGCCCAAATAATTAAATAATTTAGCTTTCCAATCCTGTAATCAAAAGGGAGATTAAGAGATGATCCTTTCCCCTTTCTATGCTCTAAGGCTGGATCAAAATCTTGTCTTCTATGAATATCTCAAATGATGTAGCTTACACAAAATTCCCAGCTGATCTGGTGCAGTGTTGCATTGTCCTTACCGTTACAAAGGTTTTCTTATTGGACTCCTCTTTGCTGCATTTTAAGCTGATTACTTTTTCTCTACTCCTTTGATGCAAACAGCACTTATTCACTCCAGTTTTCTTCGCAGAGACGTATTGCAGCAACTTTGAAAAACTGTTCTCGAATGTTCTGGTACCTTTTTTCTATTTCTCAGTAGGAGAATGCAAGGGACTATGCACTGGGAGTATGCAAGACTGCTAGGAAAGAGAGTTGTAGAAAAGAAAAAAGAAAAGTCTGCAGCAGAAAAGCTTAAAGAAGATGGTGACATATAGATTACAATTTTACTGGGTTTACTGACTGATCATTCAGTGTAAAGGATTGGTACTTTGGATGACGTCTAGATTAATATTGATTGGAATTTGTTATCGGAAATTGTTATGTGTTTCTTTAGTGAAACAGTCTCATGATTTTTGTTTGATTTATTATGGACAGGTGGACATATCTGAGAATTTGGTCTTTTTTGGTACAAATTTGTTCCCCTTTTGGCAATTTTAATGAAGATAATAAAGCATTGCAGATTAAAGACTGAATTGGCCTCTCCATAGGTAAGGACTGAAGTACATTGGCAGTGAAATTTCTAGGGCACATCTTCTGTCTGTGTCAAACTTGTACTGGGCAGAAATACAATATAGTTTCTGGATCTGTCAGTCATACACCTTTCAGAGGTAATGAAATGCAAGACACGTTCTTCTGAATAAGCCCCTATTTGACACTCATCCCACTTTTCACATTTTACAGCTGTGGCAGAAGTGCCATATTTCTTTTCTAAGATGGAATAGCAAATTTTTCCTTCCTTCTTGCTATGTTAGACTACTGTTAGCTGTAGATGTTCTTAAAACTTTAAGATAATATGTAGTATGCATACAACCACACCAGAAGGAGGTATCTCCAGTAGATGCGTCATTTTGACCCCTTCCAACCTGTGCTTGTTTTATTTTTCACTGATTTTTTAAAAAAAAAAGTTTTCTTTAGCAGATTTATATAGCAAAATGACAGGAGCTGACTGCAGTCTATGAAAGGATCAAATCTCTCTTTATCATTAAGTTTCCATGTGTTTTTTCTATCTTGTTAATTGAAAAAGGCCACATATAAAGAAAAGACACATATGAAGAATCGTGCTCCACATTAAATGCAATTATTTGAGACACCAGGTAGTTATTGATTGCATGGGAGTTGTTAGAAAAAATAATTATATAGAATTTTTGAAAAGTGTTTAAATAAGCATGATTTTAGTTGATAGCTGTGCCTCTGTTCTGGGAAAAATTCTTATTCTCTCTAACAATCTCTCTGGATTGGTTTTCTTAAGGATATCAGTCTTTCCGGGCTATGAAAATGTAATACTCTGCTAATGTCATTGTGGAGGTTGTGTATACAGACATGCAAGGAAACAATATTCGATTTGTGAGATGCTGACATGAGAATGTGCTTTTCCATCCATTCACTTCTTTTATTGAAACAAAATTATAGCTGATGCAAATGCCTAAATAAAATCAGTTTCTTATCTACAAAATATCTTCTTTGGAGCACCTCTCCTATGAGGACAGGCTGAGAGAGTTGGGGTTGCAGCCTGGAGAAAAGGCGGCTCTGGGGAGACCTAATTGCGGCCTTCCAGTACCTGAAGGGGCCTACAGGAAAGCTGGAGAGGGACTGTTTATCAGGGAGTGTAGTGACAGGACAAGGGGGAATGGGTTTAAGCTGAAGGGGGGTCGATTTAGATTAGATGTTAGAAAGAAATTCTTTACTGTGAGGGTGGTGAGGCACTGAACAGGTTGCCCAGAGAGGTTGTGGAGGCCCCATCCCTGGAAGTGTTTAAGACCAGGTTGGATGAGGCTTTGGGCAACCTGGTCTAGTGGAGGGTGTCCCTGCCCATGGCAGGGAGTTGGAACTAGATGATCTTTGAGGTCCCTTCCAACCCTAACCATTCTATGATTCTATGAAAATCTTGGGTTAACTCCTTTCCTGTACTGAATTTGGGACAGGGAGAGAAGTATCAGCACCTAAAGAGTTATGCTCTGCTTCCTGCAGAATTGGTAAGCACAACATCAGCATCAAGAACAGAAAGTTAAGTTTCAAGTGTGATCTCTGAAGCTTACTTTGATTTCTGGAAGGAGAAACCCACAACACAGACATGCTGCTGGAATATATTAATCAATTCTGGCATCAGACCCCTTGCTTGCCTCTGTGCACAGGAGCATTGGACAAAGCATGGTGATTGTGCTCTGTGTGAGGCTGCTTGGTAGCAAAAGTTCTTTGCTATGTCTGCTAAACCATTGTCTGAACTGAGCACAGTACGACTCAGGCACTGGTTTTTGACACTGTGGGAATACGCCAGCTACACAGCACCTCATGGCACTCCCATGCTCGAAGGGAGACTCCTGTCCTCTTCTGTTTCAAATTGAAACAAAGCCAAATGAAAAACAGCTTTTATTTTTTTTGTTTCAGTCCATGCAGCACACTTCCGTCTTTTCATTGTGAACTCTTTCAGTTGCCCTGCTGTGATGCTGTACATCCTGTGACCCTCTAAGTAAGCTCTTTCTACCCATCTGCCCGCTTCACATCTGGTGCTGCATCTCTTACAGTCTCTGAATTTAGCCTAGAGTCTCTTGGAGTGTTTTGAAATTGTTTTTTTCAGTGAATCTTCTAAAGCCCTCTGCATATAGACAATGTAAATCTGCACTTAACCAGGTCAGATAAGATAAAATGTTAATATTTCTCTTGGCTTGAAATTTGCAACAGGATTCAAGGATCTGTGAGCCGATTTTGGGAAACAAGAATTTCAGAGGATTAGTACAGAAATTTTCTTAACTCTTTAATCTGTCTGCCAGGATAGGGTAATCTCAGCAAAAGACAGAATATCGCAGTATCCTAGGGAATTATTTCAGTTAGCATGACTTATTATGTATCAGAAATGGTGAATATACAGCAGAGAAGAATTTTTTCTCTCATACAGCATGGCTATATGTCAAAATTTCTTGTATTATTTAATGCTGTACTATCTTTAAGCATTGATGAAAGCTTGTTGTACCTAAAAGTTGGTTAGGCTGTGAGGAAACTGAGGTTATTGTTTCTGTATATCTGGAGATTGCCACATGCATCTTCTGTATCTTATAGTGGAAATAGAAATTTTAAAAAATTATACATACTTTTCATAGATAAAGACGCGCTGTATTCTTACGTAAATTTTCTACTATCTCTGCACTGCATTCAGTCGTGGCTTTGGTCCAACGACACCTTCTGCAAAACACTAATATTTATCCTTTTGCTAAATCTCCTGTCCACTTCAATGTATTTTAATGCTGAAGGCAATTTTTTTTGTTGTTTTTTTTGGTTTGTTTTTTTTGAGGGGGTTTGGGGGGTGTGCTTAGAGGTGTAGTGTCCTATGAAGGTGAAGCTTCACTACTTCAAGAACTGTTGACAAGAAGTTTTTTGTTGGTATTTGTAACCTGGCTAGCGTTAGAAAGTGGGAAAGAATTTTTTAAATGGTTGAATCCATTGAGTTCCTGTAGCTTTGATAAAGTCTCTTGTATTGTTAGTGGAGACACTTTTTTGGTAATCTTTTTGTGATATGTTGGGGATTTTGGAGAGGATTGGGTTTTTCTGGTTGTGAGTTGGTTGGTTGGTTGTTTTTGTAAAAAAACTACTGTGATGACTAATATATGATTTACTATGGATCCGAGATCCTTTCTTCAGATTTAAATGTTTTTTCCCCATCTTGTATTTGTCCAGCTGATTATATTCTTATCTAGAGGCAGCACATACTTGGCTTGCATCGAATCTATTTCAGATCACTTCTCAAGCTTGTGATTTGAATTCTAATCCTCTCCTACAAAATAACCAAGTTGCTAGTGTCTGCAGATTTAAAAAGGATACTCTCCCTTTCTCTAAGTTGTTAGTAAAAATGCTGAATGGCAGCAGACCTAAGCCACATACCTGAACAGTCTCATTTGGTCAGTTTTTCCAGTCTGACAATGACCTGTTGGCAGGTGCTATTTCGGTACTGTGTTCCAGTGAGTTTTGCTGGTGGTGTAGGGGGATCCCTGTATGAGATGATTTGGAGCCTGTAAATACCTGCAGGCAAGCTTCCTTTTGGCAGCATGCTTTGGGAGCGGTGATAGGGTGCAAGGATCATTTTCCCAGGTCTGTCTGGTATTCAGGTTTATCCTACATTTTATCTTGTGTAGGGGGAGCAGGTGTGAGTGGGAAGGATTTTGTAGGGCACTAGGATTGCAGCTGTATTTCTGACATGGAGAAGCCTTCATGTCTTATACATCTTACTTTGGGCTCCAGCCTCTGAAATGGGAAGCCTGCATTGAAGCCCTCCTAGAAGAATGGGGAGAACAGCATAGGCATAACTCAGGGGCTTGCAGGATCAGTATCAAGTGGCTATTCATGACCTCGATGCATTGTGCGTGAAAAGATCGTGCACAAAGTCTGTACCACTGGGTGTATTTGCAAGACTTATGGCAGTGTCATGCAGTAGACATTATCAGGATTTTTCTTTTCCCGAGATATCCTAGTATCCCTCTTCCTTGGTTAATGAAAAGTTTAGTTTTAAGTTCCTTTATTAGTCTAGTCCCAAATAGGCACATGGGGGGTAAAAATATAATAAAACTTAGCTGTATCGGTTGCAGACTGTGTTTTCCTAACTAGCTTAGGAAGATGACACATGAGGAAAAAGCCAAGAGTTATTGCATCCTTTTGTCTTTGCCATCCATTATACCTGGTACCCTGTCACAGAAGCAAATTAGATTTGTTTTGACATGATTTGTTCTTGACAGGCCAGCATTGACTATTATTCATCTCCCTGTTGTTTTGTCTGTGTTTACAAGTAGTTGGTTTGACTGTTTCTTCCAGTAGTTTTTTAGGAATTGAAGGGTTTTCAGTAATTCTGTGGATTGCTGTTCTATACATTTTTAAAGGTAGGTATTCTTTTTGTCCCCTTCTAGTCATCTTGGGTCACAAATTTTCAAAACAGTTATTAAAGGGCTATGTTATTAGTGCAGACAAATCTTTAAATGCTCTAGAGTGCTTTTTTTATCAGGCCCAAGGAATTTGAAAACCTGTAGGTTAGCTAAGTAGACTCCAGACTCTGTAGCTAGTCTAAATTAGATTCTTACTCCTTGGGTTTTGATTTTTTTCTTTGTTTAATTACATTTATTAAGAATGAAGTATGTTAGCCTTCTCAGGGTCACATGTTTCTAATGTTTTTTTGCTATTGACTAATAGATAAACTATTTCCTTGGTCTTCTTTATGTTAGTGTTCTCCAGGAATTATTTTTCTTTCTATTTACTGTATCCTACATGGCAGTTGTGGATTTTTTAATGTTCGTTTTGTTTGTTTTTTAAAATCTTTAGCCTATGTGATTTGATCAATACACCTCTATTGCTATAGCTTTTGTACTTGTCCACAATCATTTGATCTATTGTTCACATTTTAACAGGATTTTAACAGCTAAATAAAATAATCATGCTCCAGTCCATTTGATTTCCCTTTATAATTTGTTTCCTTTCATTGGACTAGATTGTGCTTGTTTGAACCTTGTTTAAGAAATTAAAAATATTTTTTCCTTAATATGTTCCTCCTGTGCGATCTTGCTTATCAATTCTTTGAGTTTAAAGAAGTTTGTTTGCTGAAGATGATTGTCTTTATGCTTAACTCACCCTCCCAAAACCCCAAACCTCAAACCCCTAAACAAACAAAAGAACCCTGAAAAAAGCCCCACCAAACAAAAGGTCTGAAAGGCTTGTGGAGGCCCTTCAGTCTAACCTCATGCTCTAAACAAATCTAGTTTCAAAGTTCAGTCTGGTTTCTCAGATGAGGTTATTCCTTTTCTTGAGAATAACATATTCCCTGTTGTGCGAGTTGCCATTTATGTTTTGACCAGCTCCTCCCTTTTATTCAGAGTTAGATCTAGCAAAGCCATTCTAGCTTTTATTTTCAGTCAAAAATTTCCAGGAAGATGCTGGATGCATTGCCATATTCTTTTTGAAAAGATGCTATTAAACGATTAAAACCAAGTCCCACAGTCACAGTCTGTCTGTGACTCAAGAAAAGCCTTTTCTGTGACGCATCTCCACTTTCTGGGGTGACTGCAAGTCATTGCTGGACGGTGCACTTTTTCTTCTCTTCTGTCCAGAGATTTGTGTAGTATTAAGATGTTGCCGTGTTGCTTTTCCTTCTTGTTTCCTGCTTTTCCTTCTTGAACATGCTCTATCCTTCTGTATACATTTCCAGACATGCTAATAATCTCATCTGTTAATTGTCACACTACCTAAATTACTCAGGTAGCAAGTTTCTAATGTGCTATAAAACACTGCCCTGACCATATCGTAAGTTTCAACCAACTTAGCAGACCAAACATACTCACCTACAGTGATCCGAGATTCACATACTCCTGCTAGGAAATACAGTTCTTCATTCTTCCATGTTTCTCGGCTTCCTATTTATGGCCACTTGTTTGCTACTAACAGCGTATTTGCAGTGGCAGCCTTACAGAAGGGGAACACAAGGCATGTAGTGGAAGGACAAGGGGTAATGTTTTTAAAATGAAAGAGGGTAGATTTAGATCAGATAGAAGGAAGAAATTCTTCTCTCTGAGGGTGGTGAGGCACTGGCACTGGTTGCCCAGAGAGGCTGTGGATGCCCCATCCCTGGCAGTGTTCAAGGCCAGGTTGGACGGGGCTTTGGGCAACATGGTCTAGTGGAGGGTGTCCCTGCCTGCAGCAGGGGGGGTTGGAACTAGATGATCTTTGAGGTCCCTTCCAACCCAAACCCTTCTATGATTCTAAAAACCAAAAAACAATAAAAACCAGCAAAATGCAGTAGACAGCTGTATGTTGCTATATTATTTATTTCTAGTCAAGAAAGATTAAGTTATAATTCATGAGAGGCAAGACACCAGGGTCAGACTTTTCTCAGCAGAAATAAATTATGCGTTACATATGGTGGTCCACCATTTTTGGCAGTAACTACCACTTACCAAGCCAGCTGTTATATTCTTTATTTTGTCACTTCAGTTCATGCTGGGAATTTTTTGAAGGTGAAATTGCCGATGTTTTGTGTCAAGGATGAAGAAAAACCCCAAACCAAACCAGAATAAGAAATTACAGGCCAGGCATCAAACACCTCAGAGTCCTCACACACATAAAGAAGACATGAATGCAACTGCATGGTTATGTGTATAATCAGATATACAAGTCTGATGTTTCATGGCTAATTGATCTTTTAAAATAGTTGTTAAAATACTTAGTTTACATGTAATTGTTTCACCCTTGAGTTGAAAATATAACCGTAGAAGTAGACCAAAGGTTTTCCAGATGGAAAATAGTTTTTCTGTACAATCAGCGTCCTTGTATCCAAATTGATATATAGTGCTTCAGAAGTTATTTTAACACAAAGTGGAAGCTGGCATCAGCATATTTAGCAACTTGATGTCGATGGTGGTACCTGAGTAAGAGCTGTCTGATAAACTCTGCTGTAGCAGTTTGCATTCCTAGCCTGTGGACTGTTAGGATCAGACCAAAAAGCCTACAATTAAGCTGAAGAGTTTCTAGGCTCTCAGTCAGGTAGTTAAGACATCTGCTCCAGTTTTTCAGCTTCATGCCTTTACTCTGTCTCGTGTTTGAACCATTGAACTAAATGGCTTGATAGTCTTAGAAAAATACATAAATTAGTTTCCAAGAAACTGGAAGAAACTGCAGTTTTTCTGAGATGGACTGAAAACTTTTTCAAAATTTTAATTTCAGACAAAGGTAAAATTCCAAATTTCATTCAGCTCTGAAGCCAGGCTCTATTATTGACAATAAATCTTGCACATTAATTAATGAGTACTGTTTGTTGTATAAAACAACAAGCATGCCTGCCTTCCCACAAAAAAAAAAAAAAAAGTTGAGTAGATATAGCTAGGCAGACAGTTCAGTTTTGAACATTGTTTTCATCTTCTTTTTTATATGCTCCAAACTTCCTTGAAAGAGATTAATCTCATGCTTAAGTTGTACTTATCTACAGTGCAGTCAACTTGTCATGTATTAAATAACTAAGATTTTGGGGTTTTTTTCCTCCAAAATCATAGTTTTCCATGTAAAGGTGAAAAGTGATATTTAAAATAATTTCAGATTAATGATTTTCTAAAGACCAGCTAACTGTCAAGCTGTAGCTGTACTAATTGCTTTCAAATCTCTGTTCTTTCACTGTAGGTTCTGGTGTATTACCTTAAAAAAAATTAGCTGTAATTGAAAGAAGGCATGAGGGGTAATAATGCTTAATGTAAATTTCCTTAAGAAATTGTGGAAAACTAAATGAATGTTTGAAGCAAATTGTACTGCTTTTGCTAAACAAGAAGGTAAGAAATTTAGCTCTTCAGCATAAAAAAACCCAAACCAAACCAAAGAAAAACAAAACCAAAAAACCCACCAGCAGCTTTTCCTTAGAAAGTTATATATACTTTCTGTGACCCTCTAGTCATTCAAGCAAGTATGATATTTAAAGTGGGGGATGTTTCTCTGCATCTGCAGCATGCACACTCTTCTGAAGGGAGCCAAACCACTCTTTTTCAAGTGATATTTCCAGTATAACTGTTACAATTCTTATCTGAAAAATACTTGCTCCAGTAAGTCTATAACTGTCTTGTACTGGGGATTGATTATGATTAATCTGCTTCTTGCATACAAATCAAATAGCCCCTCCTTTTTTTTTATTTTTTACAAAAGAGTCTGTGTCTGTATAAAATATCATAAAACATTATTCATAATACAGTCAGATGCTTATCCAAGGTACAGCACTGCACTTTTTCTAGCTGATACACGAGACTGATGTATTGGCTCATGTGAGAAGCATGTGTGTTAAGCAAATGACAAAATGAAAGAGGAACTGCAGTTACAGTGTGTCTGTGTCTGGAAAAATACATCTTTTGTCCTCTGAGTGTGGCTAAGCTTCCAGGACAGTGAAGCATTATAGTTTCTTCCTTTTTCTGTGACTTTATTCTGCAGATGAAGCTGAAGCTTACTGCTGGGGCCATGCAATGGTTTCTGTTGTGTGAAGTCTCAGAGCGTAAGGGGAAGGTTAGGAGAAGTTGCAAATGCCCAAGATGTGGGAGGTGCAGCAGGGAACTGACTGGTCTGGTCGCATGTGAGGCTGCCACATCTGCAACATCTAGTTGCTGCATTTATGATACAGAGAAAAGAAGTTTTAGCTGGAAATGGCAGTTTGAATAACTTGAAGGCATACAGCAATCTTGGATTGATTTCTGATAGAATCTGGAAGCAGTGGGAAAATACACAGTGGGGCATTCATTCTCTCCCACAGCATTCTGTCTGCAGCCTCATCAATTTCACAGGGCAGAGCTGCATGGCATCACAAAACAAAAACAAACAAACAAACAAACAAAAGTCATGCAAAAATATGTTGACATGTTGTTTCCTTATGGTTTAAAATGTGACCATCTAAGCTCTCCTGGTTTTATCCTAGTAAGTGTCTAAGAAGTTTCTTGTCTTGCACTAGCTTTAGTTTGGGCTCTATAAGCAGCATGACCATACTAGTACAGAGAGCAGTGCACATGCAAAACCCACGGAAGTTTTATGTAACCAGTTTATTAACCATGGAGATGGTTCACAAAGGCTGAGCTGTGTGTTACCATGGAGACCTTGTTTGGTAACTTTACTTTTAGGTGGATTGTACAGCCATGTGAGCTGCAGCAACTGCAGGGAAGAATACTCTGAAGGGGAGATGATGAGATTTTTCATTTTCCTTAATCTTAAGTGCAGTTTTATCCAGCTCCTTAATGAACAGTGATAAAAATGTTTAGTTTCAGTTCTCCCAGATGCTGGAGGTGGGGAGGAAGCATGTTTTGTAATAGTTTGTGTGCCATAAATTCTGAAATTTCACATGAACAAGTTTTTCTGCTCTTGGTGACAAGCTGCTGCTGCTGCCTCACCTCTGTGTGTCTGTATTGTAATGTGCTTTTCTGCACATACCTGGTCTCCTGCAGCTGTGCTGATGAAGAATAATGCTTATTGCACCATATTTTAGCTCCTGCCCATTTTCATATGCCTGATTTTAAGACTGGCAGCGGTCAATACTGGCTAATGTTCACAGACATTATTCCTAGCTGCAGGATCCTGCCCAAGAACCTCTCTGAATTAGAGCCTAAGATGTACATAGGGAAGAAAGTGACCTATTTTGACTCTCCAGAGGATACTCTCAGCCTTTTCATTAGGACTATTCTTTGCTTCTTAAAGAGAAACTTGTCTTAGACTGCCTGTAGTAGTATACTGAAAGTGAGTTTGCTTGCTTTGTACATAGGTAGGTACTATCTGCAAACTCTTGACCACCTTTTAGAGACACTTAAAATGCACAGATGGAAACAAGTGTTCAAAAGATGCAATTGCTGCAAGATTTATATAGTGAGGAAGCGACACCCTACTTCAACTGCCGACTGTTTTTCTGTGTTTCCAAACAGCTTTGGACCCATCAGTTGGTGGGGTATGTGTCCTTCGCATTGTTTTTTCCATTATCAAGTCTATCAATAGAACTGAGTTGCTGGTTGTTCATGGGAGTACTCATTTTGTACGGCTGTATAGACTTTGGTTGTGCAGTAGTCATTCTGGGTGAGTCCCTTGTTTGTTAGTGGTTCTTACTATGTCTTATACAGTAATAAAAGTTATGTCTTGCTACTTTTTCTGGCAAGGATTTGCTCCGCCATCTTTTAGATGTATTTTGAATAGGAAAATATCCCAGTGCCAGGATGCCAGACCATGCTTTTTTGCATAATCTTTTCCTTTCTGAAGGATGACACTTATGTTTAGATTCTAAGCGCAGGGTAGTTCTTAGCTGGCAAAGGGCCTCTTCCTTAGTTGTGCAGCTGTCAGATGATTAGTGAAAATCTTTTACAAAATATAGCCTTAAACTTGGCATTGACAAGCTAGCATTTAGTATTGTGACTGACAGCCTCAAAATTATTTTTCAGCCAGGCCCTCTTTTGTTCCCCACACAATGCAACAATCTGGGGAGAGTTTTAGCAAGATTGACTAAGAGCAATAGTGTGTCTGCTGTAGCCTTTGCAACTGAGAACCTGAATTGTGGTTAAATTTTGTGTGGTAACTGACGAGTCCAGCTGCCAGTTTTATTTAAAGTCTAATAAATTTACATCTTTCAGAAACAGTACAACGTTCTTCCCCATTTAAAGATTTTGGAACCACATATAAAGAGAACTTCACGCAAACTCTTCAAAAACAGTTGTCTTTGCAGTTAGCCCATTCAAAGTCCACAAAACTCAGTCTGCAGTATAATAGGAGAAATAAACTTTGAGGTCTGTAGCAGGCCGGTACAATAGACATATATCCTTCTTAACAATACCATTAAAATTCTTATAGACACCCTTCCTCCTGTCTGCTCCTTTCCTTGGTGTTATGCTCAACTTCTATCACCACAGCATGGGTGGTCCCTAAGGTGGTTGGCTTCAGTTTTGGGTGGGTGGTGAAGATATAAGCAAGCTGTCAGCATCCTTGTCATGTGCCAGGACAAATATGGTGTTGATAATTCACGTTTTTCCCTCGTCTTTGCTGAGGGAAGCATGACGTTATTGACATCGTATTCCTTCCTCTGGAGTCTGAGGGGGGCTTCCACCACACTTTACACCAGGCTCATTTTCATTGGTCTGTAATTTCACTTTACATCGGAATTTGATGTATGTGGTGGGTTTTCTGTATGTTTGGTAGTTGTTCTTTGTTCCTTTTATTGTCCCCAATAAAAATGCTTTTCCCAGTTCCCGGGTTTTCAATGCCTTTAACTGATGGCTATGGAGTTGCTTATAGCCATGGGATCTCCATTGTCGTCCTCTGCCCCTCCCCTTCTTATCATACAGTGCCCGTACTTCTCTGCACTTCATCTTCATCACGTTTCCCTGCTTTTGAGGCTGCTGTTTGCACAGTATGCTTCCCCCCCACGCCCTGACATCATTATAGGAGGGTGACAAATATTTAATTCTATACAGTCTAACTGCTTATTACTATGAGCTGTATAAAAATTATGGTTATACCACATGATTATGCAAAGATAATTAAAAGTAAAACAAAATAGACACTAGGCATCTACGTTTTTACAGCTAAACCAGCTAAAAAAAATCTGTGCAAGCCAAAACATATTCAGACAAAGCCTGACAAGTCTGAATGCCTTTCAGAGTCAGTATGAAATCTATTACTAGCAATGGTGATACTGTAGTCACAAGGCTACAGAATGACAATACAAAGCATATGCAATGCATATTTCATACGATGAGTAATTTGTTGTATAACAGTCTTAAAGAATTCTTAGCAGTCAGGAGATCTTTTAAATTACTATGAAAGCCAACTGTGAAGCAATTGAAAAATGTGATGGAGATAGGGTAATAAGAGAAGGGCTTGAAAACTGCCATTTTCCAGCTTGCAACCCCACTTCAAAGCCAATAGACAGAGGAGATAGGCATCATCAAAGTTTTGTTTTTATTAAACAGGAAGCAACCACCATCCTTGATATAAAAATTAGTAGATCTAAAAACTGTTAATATTGGCTCAAAAGCAGGGCACCAAGACAAAAGCGGAGTAAAGAATAGAAAACTGATCACAGAGAGACTAGAAGTGCTTGAAGGCAGGACAGCAGAGCATGGGAACTAGGTCACTAGCTTTCAAGCTAGCTTTAGGACAAGATTCAGAAAAAGCTCGTAGTTATGCAGGCAAAATCATAGATCTGGTGATTGGTCCATATCTGCCAGACCTTAGATATGAAAAAGTAGGAGTCTTAATGCTACAAAAACATAGCTGAAGATTGTATTTACATATTATTTTCTTATGTTGTTTCCATTCTTACAACTGAAACTTAACCTTAGAACTTTGTGGAATTTCTTTGTTTTTACTTTTTAGTTTGTCTGAAACTTGTCCTGATTAGAATTGGCATAACCAACTGGCATACAGAACTTTGTCTTACTAGCAGCTGATACAGTGCTGTGTTTTGGATTTAGGATGATAATAATGTTGACACACTATTACATAGAGCTGTTTGAGCCTATGGCAGGGGGATTGAAACTAGACAATCTTTGAGGTTCCTGTTCCTTCCAACCCAAACCATTCTATGATTCTGTCATAACACACTAATATTTCAGTTGTTGCCAAGCAGTCAAGGACTTTTCATCTTCTCATACTGGCCTGCCAATGAGAAGGTGGGGGGCACCTAACAAATTGGAAGGGGACACAGCCAGAACAGCTGACCCAAACCGGCCAAAGGGATATTCCATACCATATGATGTCATGCTTAGTATATAACCAGGGAAGTTGGCCTGTAGGCAGTGCGGCTCAGGAACCAGCTGAGCATCGGTTCTGGGTGGTAAGCCATTGTGTGCTTTACATCACTGTTTTTGTATATTTATTAAATAATAATAATAATAACAATAATAATAATATCTTCCTTTTCTGTCCTATTAAACCGTCTATCTCAACCCATGAGTTTTACTTCTTTCTGTTCGATTCTCTCCCTCATCCCACTGGGGTGGGCAGGAGGTGGGGAGTGAGCGAACGGCTGTGTGGTTGCTTTAGCTGCCAGCTGGGTTAAACCACAACAAACTGCAAAGGAATCAGAGTGGGATCATTATGGGCGCTCTTGTTGGAGAAAATGGATCCAGAACAGAAATGTTTCCTGCTGTGCTGAAAAGTTTAATATCTGATCTGTGTTTCTAGGATTTTGAGAGGAGTTGTGTCCTGCAATGAGTCTTTTGTACCGTGTGCAGATGGCACAGAGAAAGCATTGCAGTCATAAGCAAACCCTCAAGTGTCATACTCATATTAGCCCTACATTTTCTAATCCTAAGTAGCCCTATCTTTTTAATACCCTAGAAGGATTACAAGTATTGATGATGGGTTTATGTGTATGTCTCCATTCATTGTGACTTTCAGCATTTTAATCTTCCTTATAGGTTTTTTTGTAACTTATTTTCAGCTGCAGTCTTTTCACAAGTGTGTTAAACCAAAATTAAATTACTAGGTCTCTAGTGGAAGTAATCTTAAGTGTGTCTTGTGTAACTGTAGGCTTAATTTCTCTTTGTGTACTGCAATATATAGATGTTATTTTGAATTGGTGGGGAAGGAGAACCAGAGGCCATGGAAAGAAGAGATTAGAGGTTGCATAGCAATGAGCAGGAAATTCCTGTTGGGTAGCTGGGAAATCTTGTATGCTTCTTATGCTAAGTTAATTTGGTATAAAATAGCATAAACACCTTTGTTGCAAGGTTGTCTGAACTTCAGAGTAGATAATGATATCACAGGAACAAAAGGAATGCTTCATAGAATACTGTTTCCCATTTTATATACATGTGTACTCTTGAAATTTTAACTTCCTCAAGGAATAGATTTCATTTGTTTTCTTGATGCTGATTACAAACTCTCAGGATGTTGTGGAGTTTTTTTCTACCTATCCTTTATAATCAGAGTTTCTACCCATGTAACAAAACTTTAATCTTATTTCACCATCTGCAACATACAGAAGTTCTCAATTGTTTTCCTCCTGTTGTATCTCTAGCCCTATGTTTGGTTCCATCCTTTTTTTCATTGAGAAGACCAGAATTTTCTTTCTTGAATGAATACAGCCATTTAAAGATAGTATCCTAGAGCAGGTAAGGCATATTGTTAAAATTATCATTCTCTGAAAGTCTTCAAGTGAAACCATGCTTTCAGTAAAATAGGGCATGTCTGGATTGGGAGGAGCTCTATAATTATAGGACAACTTTGCATTCAATAGTACATTAAACCTGTATTTAAAGTGTAACAGTGAATCAACTAACAAATTATGGGAAAGAGCTTATCACCATGGGCTAGGGGGTGAAGGGAGAGCGAGCTACATGTTTCTTCTTTACCTACAGATGAGAATCAGCTAACCAGACTGCTCTAAAGGAGTCACGTTTTAGCCCAAGTGTAAATGGGGCAGACATACGAGACACTTGGTACCACATAAAAATAAAACTCACACCTCTCATATCTCCAAAAGTCTAACCCAGAACTCTGAGTTTTTTATGTGCCTGTATTCTTTAGGTTATCTGATGTCCTGTGAATTGACTCTTAGTATGTCTCCCCAGACAAGTTAGACAATTATACAATTATGAAATTGTCTTCTTTTGTCCAAATATATGGATTCTTTTATGGGAGCACAGGACCTTGAGTATGGATTTGAAGAATCTAATACAGAAAACAAATTGCATTAGTGAAATGCAGTAATATTGTTTTGCATTGATGTCCTGCTGGTGAAGGGAAGCCTAAGGTCTCCTGATTCCTTCCTCTACCAATGGGATGAATTGTGAAAGTCTTGCAAGTAATTCGTCCTGAGTTTCTATGGACTGAACTCTTTCGTTCTGACTTCTCAGTGTATTTGAGACACCAGCGTTAAAAGTTTTGCTGTTATGACTCATGGCTTTCTTTTCTGTTTCCAGGAAACAGAATCATAACTCAACATTTATTTTAAAAGGGTTTGTTTTATTTCTAAACATTTTCTTAAAATACTAATATGGGGACAATGTGGAGAAAGTTTTAAAAAAGCAGACTAATACTGAAGCTAACATTTTCTGCATGATAAATAATTTTTAGGTTTCTGAGATGCTGGCTGTAAATATGCAATTTATTTCAAGGAAAGCAGACAGGAATAGCATTTAATGGTTCCTGTCTAAGTTCAGTTAATAAAAAAGCTTTGCTAATCTTGCTGTAAGACCAAAAACTGGCTTGGAAGTTAAAGACTTGTAGGTCTTAGCTTTCCTCAGGAATTCCTGTGTATTCTCTTAGCGTTTTTCTGCTATTGTTAATTAGCCAAAGTTTAAGCTAAATATGACAGAACTTGGTTATAAAGATTTGGAAACCAGATATTAAATTAAAAAACAGCTATTTAAATCCTATGAGATCTGAGAAAATGTGTAACAGTTTTCCTAAAGTTCTTTAAACGTGGTTTAAACTTAAGTACCATTGTGTACAGACTGTTCTGGGTGGTAGGGTAAACTGTGAGAGTTCTCCAAATTAGGGACTGCTGGGTTAGAGGTTTAAAAGAATTCAGTGGAAATACCAGATCCCTCAATATCATGGAAATTTTTATAATTTATCCTGAAGGTATAATATGTTCATAACATAAGTCTTTTTTCTTGAGTGTGTCAATATCAGTACATTAGGAAAGATAGAAAATGATAGATCAGAGATGCCAAAACATGAAGAAGCCAAGGCAGTCATAGACTTTCTTCCCCCAAATCAACGTCTACCAAGGAAGGCTATCAAAGGCTAAAGTGGGATAATATTCTAGATACCATGAAAAGCCAAAGAGTTTTGGAAGGCTAATTACCTTGAAAACTGTATGTCACATTATGGCTTATATCTGCTAAAAATGAAGCATGTGCTTTTCAGGACAGAAGATACTGAATCAGAGAATCACATTAGCATGGGATAGCCTGAATTTTGTGAAAAGCTCTGAGTAAAGACAGAAAGGATAGAGCATATTTCTAGTGGAAAGCATAAGAGAAGAAGTATATATCTCAGTTGAAAACTCAGAGTTTTGTATCCTGCCCCATTGAGAGTAATTTTATATTGCAGTATTTGCTTGAGTTTTATATGTAAAAATTCTTATTTTGAACACATTTTTGTTGATGACCCGCTGCGTTCTGCTTCTTACTAAAATTACCCAATTTTGTGCAGCATACCAGAATCGTGTTAAGCTGTATTAATAGAATCTGTCTGAAAACCAAATGCTGTGTTTCAAGCTATCTTTTTTTCTGGGAATATAAATGGCTAGAGACCTTATAAAATTTGTCGGACAATCAGGAAAAAGACATTCAGACTAACTCTCAGGGGGCATATTCAAGCCGATCTATTCAAAACTATGTGTTATTTCAACCATGGACACTAACACTTCTTATTTACTGTAAATATTAAAGGTGTTAAAGTGAAAGACAGACAGGCAGTGAAATGAGAAGCAGATGTGTCACTTTCATTTGTTTTGAAAAATCACAAAGCTCACAAATGGGGGAGCTGTCAATGGCTTGCATGCATTCATATTTGAAATGTAAGGAAAATACTTTTCCACTGACTTTGTTTTGTTTTGTTTTGTTATGTCAACAGTGTTAATTGTTTAAGATTGTAACTGATCAACAATAAATGTTTAAATTTGCAACACTTGCTGCACCTAGCAAGCTTTGGTTTCTTGAAATAAAAAAATTTATTTCTGTCCTCAAGACCTTGTATGTGCAAAAAGAAGAACAAATGGGTATTTCAATGCTGTTAAAAGTACTTTATAATTCCAATAATAAGTATGAAATTCTCAGACTGTAAATTATAGAACATGAACCAGTGTATCAGCAAGATATATTTTAAATACTCAATACATTATTGAAATGAATTGTTAATAGTTTAGTTTCAGAAAATCTGCAGAATGTACTGAACCCAGAAAATCATACTATTGTAAAAACAAACAAAAAACCCAAGAAACACTTTTGAAAAATGAAATATAATCAAATAATATTACTAAAAATCGTGATCAGAGTGCCAGTGTACTGATCTGTCTTTGCTATCTAGAAATTTCTCTTTGTGAAATCCTTTTGTGGCTCTGCTGCCCTTAGATTACTGCTTTGGGTTGCTGTATTTATGCAGAGAAAGTTCATTCTTTGCTCTTGAGATTATTTGTTGTATAGGTGAACCTCACTGTATGTCTGCAAGCTGCAGCATTTCTCAAAACATCATCTAAACTCCACCTGTTGTTACTGTATTGTGGTGTGCTTAAAGATACTGAGCATGTGACAAAGGATTGTTGCTTATTTAGGCAGCATTTGAATCATAGATGCCAAATGCTAGCAAAACACGTTACAAACAATATCTAGTAAAACTATGAAAGGTGCTGGGCATTTGAAATGCTTTTTGGCTTCATAATACGTCCAAAAGTCATCTGTTCAGTCAGTAACGCTCTCTGAGGTCTCTGCTCCCAAAAGCAATTTGAAGCCATAGGAATTCTGCTCTCGCAATCACATCTTTTGTACCTGAGGGAGGCTAAAGCTGACTGCCTCTGTAAATCACATTCGTTCTCCTGCACTTGGTGTTTACTGTTATTCTTCTTTTTTTCCTTGACAAATGCTTGATAAATTCAGTTTGGCAGGTGTGCTTGAGGAAGAGTCTTTGTATTTATCACTCCTTTATATACATGATTTATTTTTTTCAAAATAACCGCTGGCGTCATTCCCAGTCTCTTCTCTCACTCTATCAAATTATTCCTGGTAATATACATCGTTGTAACTGGTTTTTTTGGTTTTTTTTTTTTTAAATTTAATGCTAGGTTCCCATCATAGCCAGCTGTCTGAAGGGAAGCTGTTTTTCAACAGTATCAAATAGTGCTGTTGAAGCTCGAAGTGGTTAGTAGTGCTGCAGTGTGTGTCAGAGCACATCTGGGCTTCCTGTGTCCAGTTTTGGCTGCCCCAGTATAAGAAAGACATTGTCAAGCTGGACAGAGCCCAGAAGGCTTTCCAGGTGATTGCGTGGGGTGTGAGGAGGGACTGCGGGAACCGTGCTACTCTGTCCCACAGAGCAGAAGGCTAAGGGCAGGCGGGGGCTGCCTAGTGAGTGTCTTCTGCTACCTAATGGAAGGAGCCATACTCTTCTCAGACATGCATAACAAAAGGATTGCAAGAGAGATTCTGGTCAAGTGTTAGGAAAAGAAATTTTGCAGCAAAAATGGTGAGACACTGGAACAGAAGCCCAGAAGGCAGGGGATACTTACAGATTTTTAAAAAGTCATTTGTTAAAATGAAAAACATCTAAGGGATGTTGTAATCAACCTCAGACAAGTAGTAACTTTAACTTAAAATTTGGTTTACCTAGAATTTATTTTTAATTGATCCTTGATAAAGATCTTTAACAAAGGTAGCTGGACAACTTCTAATAAAATGTTGCAGTATGTATAGAAGTATACTTAGGGATTGTGTTCTGTGATTGATAGACCCTTTTCATTTTTTCATGAGGAAACAGCCTTGATGAGGCTTTTTAATTCGGTCTGTAGAGTCCATGTTCCATCTCCTCTTTCTTTAAAAAAGAGTTAACAACTTTTTTATTAAAGTGGACTAGTAACTCTGAAACAGAATGGATTTTTTTCTATGGCTGTTGATTTTCAGTTAGGGTCATGAAGTTAGTCTTTCAAAAAAACCTGTATCATAGAAATCCTGTTGAATGCTTTCTGATAAGGACAAAATTAGACTATACTTGAAGGAAGAGAGTCTATCTGAAAGATGTTTTTGTATTATGTCCTAATAGGTATGTTGGTCACGTGTTAAAAACTTGTGGATATATTCCACGCATGTGGGAGTTTCTGTGCTGTTGAAATAGAATAGTAAAGAATTCCATTTCAATATTGAGAGAATGTGATCATTTTGAGGAACAGCAGTACAAGCATGCACTTGAAGAACATGCTTTAATCATCTTAAAATGTGGGTCTACAATTAGAATCCCAGACTCCCAGAGATTTTTTCTCTTTAATTCTGGACACACACACACACACACACACACACACACTCTTTCAGTCCACAGGGCTGAGAGATAATTTACAGCCTTCATATTAATGCTTAATTATACTTAAAGGCTACATTACATTTCTGTGCCAGACCACAGAAGACAAATAAGTAAAATTAAAAAAAGAGACAGCAAGTCCCATCTCCAGTTGCTGTGTACAGTGTCTTGTGATTAGGCTAAAAGAAATAGCATTGATGTTAGAGAAAATTTGGGATCTTTTGTTGGTTTGTTTTTGAGGGGTTTTTTTGGTACTTCATTCATCAGGTGGAAAGCAATGTTGGAGTCTAATTTGCGTCCATGACAGAATTTAGACCTCTTCTGGCATTTCTGGACCCCCCTATAGTTTGATTATCTCCTGGATTCTGCATAGTGGTCTTAAGTGAAACCAGTTTTTTTTGTAATGAAGATGAATCTAGCAATCATTTGAAAAATAAAGAAACAAAGTCAGAAATCAGGCTAGCTCCAATAAATGTATAGTCCAATATTGAAAACTTTCTAGGCAATGTAAGCCTGGGGGGGGGGGGGGGGGGGGGGGGGGGGGAAGGGGGGGAAAAAAAAAGATGGGGAAAAAAAAGCTCCTTCCAGTCCATCAGAATGAGTTTTGTCAGTTTTGGTTGGTTAAAGAATGATTAGGTTTATGATTGACTTTAGCACTCCAGAGATGACTTTTGGATTAACTCGAAATACTTTTTGAATCTAGAGGGTGTGATATGTATTGGAAGTAGGTGGGTTCTTGTTACGGTGATCTGGTAATGAGTGCATTTTTATCCAAACTTGTAACCCAAATTTTATCCAAATTTGATGCATTCTAAATTGGTATATAACAGCTGTGCTGAGTAAGGCTATATGCAGCTCAAGAACCTGCCTCCAATGGCAGCCAACAGTGAATATTTAGAAAAGTAACATTTGAAGAAAATTAGGTGAGATTAATCCATATTTGTTATGAGATTAAAGATATTTCAGATATTGTCTATTTGTATAAAATACTGTCAGTGCTTTCCTCTCAATTGTTCAGAGGAGAGGCCACTGCCACAGTATCGTACTTGATTTGTTCCTGCAGCAAGACTCAGCCAGCCATGCCTTACCCTCGCCAGCCTTTCTGCTGGTAACTCCATCTCTTCTCGCTGTAGTATAAATGAAACCTAGGCTTGTCCCCTGCTATCTTTACTGATCTCTCCTCTTGTGAGTATCAGAGCTGGTTAGGATCATGTGTGAAGTGGCACACTGGATCTAGGTCACTTTGACCCTAATGCAATGTAAGGGAAGAATGTATATATAATGCCATGGGACACATTGCTTCTAGCAGTATTGCAGCACGGTTCCATCATTCAAAACTTACATGGAAACCTTTACATTTACGAACATTGCTTCTTGAATGTTTACTGTTAATTTTAAAACTTGATTTGGAAGAATAAAGCATTTAGCAGAATTATTTATCTGTTCTTACAGCTGAAACAGAATTCCATCATTTGCCAAATTACTGCTCAATGAGGCAGCATCTCCTGCCATATTGATGTGAATCCTTTGTAATAAAAGTTAAGCAAAACAAAGCAAAACCCACAGCAAGACCCACTGTGCCGTACTGGGAGCCCAGCACTGGGCCCTAAACTCCAGATGTATATCACCAGTGATGAGCAGAGGAGAAGGATGACCTCCCAGGAAGCTGCTGGCTTTCTTTACTGTAAGGGCACACTTCTTGGTCATGATCAGCTTGCTGTCCACCAAGACCCTGAAGTCCTTTTCTGCAAAGCTGCTTTCCCGCCACTTAGCCACTTGGGCCAGAAGTCGTGAGCTTCCAGCCCTCTTCCTCATGGGACTCCCACCTGGGTAATCTTGGGCTTTGCCTGCTCCTCCTTTACTACCTCTGGACAATCAGGCCTGCGTTGTCACAGGGCCTTGGAGGAGATACATTCCATCTTTTTCTTCTGATGCTGTCCAGGCTGCTGACTTTCTCTGTGGCACAGATGGACCACAAGTACACATGTCCTGCAGGTGCTCTGAAGATAAAACTTCCCTGTTGTCTTCACCTCCTAGGAGGCTGGGACTGATGCTGGTTTTTCATACTAGTTTGAAGAAAGATGAAGGATGTGTTTAAGACCCTGCACCTGAAATTTCAAGTGTTCTCCTATCTTCTTACACTTGCTTTTTGACTGCAGGTTTAACTTTGTGTTTTCTGAGAGCAATAATTGTGAATGCATCTTTGCAAATTTTTACTTTTTGTGATTTTGAGACTTTCTCCCTTTGTCAGTCTGTGAACCTGGTTATGTGCATTGGTTCTTGGTTTTCTGTCTTTGACTAATATTTCAGATTTCACAAAAACCTGCTAAATTTTATTTATTTTCTGTGCAACTGGAAGTGCTGTTGGTCACAACATTGGCTACTATGCAGGTCAAGCAGGTTTTCAGATTTGAAGACTCCATTCTCAGAAGGGTAACAAAGTACCAGATTGCTGTATGAGAGGAAATATGGGTTATTCCACCACAGTACAGAACCCCAGTGGCTATGAGCTGAGGGGAGATCTACTATGGCTTGAAAATAAGCTTCCCCATTCATGTAAAATTAAACATCAGCAAACAGTAAATAACCTGAATTTATATTACAGCTTGTTTTCCTGTGGCATCTGGCTGAAATTAGGTTCTACTCTTCTAAATTCATTTGTTAGGGTAGCCTGCAGCTATGAGGAGAAATTAAAGTTCTTTAATGTTATTTGATGAGAAATTCATGCCTTTAATTCCAGAAGCAGGAATAGCTAACCTCTCTGTAGAGGTCAAATAATACATAATGCCAAATAATAAATCATATGAAGGATGATAATTGCTATCAGCTCCCATTTATAAATATATGTGCTCACTAACATCACTAGAAATGTTTAAATTAGAAATGCCTTTTCAGTAAAGAGATTCATGGAGCATCTTATTTCCATGCATGAGAAATTAATTGGGTAATTTTACAATGGCATATAAAGATTGTTGATTCTAATGTAAGCTAAGAATTGTTGGCTTTTGTAGTGTTGAATATACTCAAAATTCCAACTCTTCATTTTTGCACTCCTGTTTATTCTGATAGTCCTTTACATGGATATCCACATTTCTGAATGTACAGGCAGCTTCTGAGAAGCGGCTGCATGCCTGACAGGCTCTTTAGCCTACTTTCCAATCAGTATAATTTTGGAAACCTGAGTTCAAGTACATTCTTTTTAAAAGAGTAAAAAAATAAATAAATAAATCTTGCCTTCTTGCACAATGATATAAGGAAAGGAATGCTTCAGGCAAACTGGGACAATAGGAAAAGACCAGCTCTTTCTTGGGAGGTTTCAGCCATACAGACGTTGTTACCTTACAATCAACATGATGTGAATAAGGAGTAAGATGCTCGTAAACTCAGTCAGTCCATCTAAGTAAAGATTGTACTGTTTGAAGTTATCTGTTCTGTTTGCTTGAATGCTTCAGTGCTCTTCATATAATTGAACATGTTGCGTTTTTTCTACTACAGACCACAATGGTCAAAATATCATCCTCCAAGTGTATTAAATGCTGTGTTTCTTTTCATCAAGCTTTGTGATATTTGCTTTCAGGCATAGTTTGTGTGTCAGTGATACTCATTGTATGTTTCCCAAATATGAAGGAAAGTACATGTTAAACATCAAAATGCAGGGTTTAAAAGTTTATTTTTCCATATGAGAAGCAGAGGGACTTCATAGTTAAAATCTGAATGTTTTTTATTTGATTGCCTTGTAATCTCAGTCATCTCTAGGGATAACTCGTGTACATTGAGGCCAAGGCACCCTGTTCTTCCTTTCATGGAGAAGTTTCCCAGAACATAGTAGTACTCAATTATGGCATGTAAAATGGAGATTAATAACTTTTTTCTTAAAATCTAGTTTGCAAAGTGCTTACTAATTCAGGACAAGTTAGGCAAGAAAAGGCATAATACGCAATTATAAAAAGAATCTTTGGGCTTTGCAGATGTGAATTCAGAATAAAAGGAAATGTCAGTTGAAAAAACTAATTTTCTTTTTTTCGTCCTCCCAAGGGTTTACAGATAAAGATTCAGGAGGAGCACTTTTCTTCCCCTTTGTTGCATGAAGAGGAAGTGAAAGAAGCACAGAAATTGTGTTTGTAGAACTGCTGTTCTGTGGAGAGGGTAGCTTGAGTCTCATCAGCTGTAAGATGAAGACTAGGAAATTATTGCCCTTTCAGCAAAGTGTAGAAGACATCGAGGCAAGAAAATTAAATGTACTTGATGTTTACAGTGTCTTTATCTCTTCATGTCATCAACTTGAGTTTCATCAATTTTTATAAAATAGCAGTTTTCTAGTAGTGTTTCAAAAGTCTCATCACATGATCCCAGGCCACATTATGATCTCTGTAAATTGTTCCTTAGTACTTGTATCCTCAACCTGTAGACCCCCAGCATTTAAAAATGCACACAATGAAAAATATAGAGGAGTAAACTGGGGTGGCCGCTCCCTTGATTTTCCCTAGGCACCTCATCATTACTATTCAGTTTTGCTATTTTTACTTTTTAATTTAGATGCATTAGAAAATAGGCAATTAGATCACTGACATCCTTTCTGTCACAAAATCTAACAAGGAAAGAGTTATGATAAAATTTTACTCTTCTCTGAAACTGTTCTGTAAGTTCTAGTGCGGCAGGTGCAGTGTTAAATCCAATGCAGTTCATAAGTTTGTGATGGCAGAAGATGCTGCTGACTTGCCAACCTTCCCTTGCACAGCTGAAACTGGGTCTGATTTGTACTTACTATTGGTTAAATGGGAAACCACATGGCTTTCCACAAATATCTTATGCAATGTATATGCAAGAATGTATTTTCAGTAACACTTCTGGAGCTTGATGTGTATGGCTTTTGCATGTGAATTAAAATCCTGAGATATTTACTAAGGGTTATACATACTGTATTTCACTGTATGTATTTAGATAGAGGAAATATATAATCACAGAGGGTGAATATTCAAAAAAGTGGCTTTGTATATGATGCCTTCCTTTGTTTTCTTTTTAAAATCATCCCTAGTACAATATTGCCTTTCAATATTTCTAAGTAAATATTTTTTTTCTTAATTTCAACTGTTATTCCCTGACATGTTTCAAGCAACGCTAAAATTTTTAAGCCCTCTTCCTTATTGCTTTACATGCATGACATCCATCAAAAATACTATGATTACTAAGGGAATAGTGCCAGCTGATGTTTCTTGGAATCGAATCTGCACTGGCTTTTGCCCACCCTTATAAAAGGAATGGTTGTTAATGCACTTGCAGGTATTGTTTTAGTTTATTTATGGAAGAAGAAAAAGTAATTTTGAAAGAAACAGGTAAATAGCTGATGCTTTAAGATTAATATGATGGGATGGGTTTGCCTAATTATAAGAAATTGTCAGAGATGAGAGTTTTCAGCAATAGAATTTTTTGTGTTTGCATTGCCTTGGAGTAGAGGAATACATGGCATAAAATAATCTCGGGCTTGTAGTTGTCTGAAGTCTGTTCGAATGTCAGGCAAAGGGTATACTATGCAGATTTAAAGGGTCTCAAATGGGACTGATTTGTCTTCATTTAACCAGGACATTTTCTTTTTAAATATTTCCCTTAATTAAGTAAGAGCTGTATGAGTGCAACGAGCACAGTGCCTTGGATTTAGGTTTCCAGTGTTCAATTAATCTGAGGCTCGTTTTTGTATTTAAAGTCTTCCCTGAGAGACATGAAAAATTAGAAACCTGAAAGGAAAGTGCATAGGGATTTAAGTAAATTAGCAAATATCTTCTGCAAGCAGCATGTATGTATAACTTGAATTTTGGTATTCTGTGTTTAACAACTTTTTTTTTTTTTAAATAAAACACCTCTTTCACTATTTTATTATTACCATTACCTCCTTTCCATTAAAGGGGAAAAAAAGCAAAAAAATTAGTATGCTTTGTGCTAAGAAGTGACTTATTCTGAAGGCAGCCAATCAAAAAGTGTGTGAAAAATAAAAACATATGTTCACCTCATTGTGCTAACCCAGAATAATTGTATTCCCTTAAGATGTGACTTAATTTACATGAGTGAATGTTACAGTAAATAAAGCAAATGTACTATAAGTAGTGCTGCTTTTGCATCTGAACTGCTTTTTTTTGAGTAATTATATAATAAGATGTTTTTCTGAATGTGCTGGTATTGTAGATGAACTGAAATGGCACGTAACTTCATCACGATGAGCTGCTTGTATCTCATCATGTCTGAACAAAAGTAGAATACCAGTTGGTACTTTTTAATTTCATGCAAATATATTTCATGTATAGCCAAACATGTTATTCCCATTTATCCTGATGGACATCTGTCTCTAGGCTGCATGCACTCAAGCAGAGTTGCTGATAGGGGCTGCTGGGCACATCAGTTAAATCAATAAGTATCCTAACACTGTCTTATCTCTTGACAATGCAGTTTATTTTTTCTTTTTGTGGAAAATGTCAGAAGGATGTAATCTGGAAAAGATACTAATCTGCAGTTCACCCTTGTTATCTGCAGCTATGTTCCCTCTCATGTTTTATTAGTCTTTCCTGTTGCATGTTTTAACATTTATTCACATAAGAGGACAGCGTGACTCTCCCACTCTTAGATCAAGCTTTGGCTTGTATGTCCTTAATTACCCCAAATACCCAGCTTTATGCAGTAACTCATGGCTCTTCCTTTTTGAGGGAAGGGGCAGGGGATGGTGCATGGTTGGAAGTGAACAGGGAAACCTAACAGTTTCCTTAAATCATAATACTGTAGGTGTCTTTTTTTTCCCCTAAAAACATTTACTGGAGGAGAATATGTAATCTATTGAAAACATTCAAGTTCTAGTTCAATTTTCTTAAAGGATTTTCTGAACTGAAGAAGTGTGTAGGAAATATAAAAGAATGACTGATTTTAGCTACGACAAGAATTCCAGTTATGCTGTGTCTTGAAATTACATCTTGATAGTTTCATTTAATGCTCCTTATGTTCTGCATTATGAGAGGGAGTGACTAATCTGTACCTTGGTAGTGGTGAATAGGAAAAAGATTAGTCACTCATACTAAGGTGTTGGTGAATAGCAGTTTAGGATTTGATTCTATCTTCCTTCAGCTGTTGCTTTTCCCAGCTGAAGAATCTTAGTCTATTTAGGGTTTGGCTTTTTGTTTGGGGGATGGTGGGGGTTTTTTTGTTCGTTTGGGAGATTTTGTTCGTTTGTTGTTTTTTTCTGTGCAAAAGCCATTTCATTGCTATTGTTACCCTTTTAGCTACCTTTTCTATTGCCACCATGTCATCTTTGGATGAGGGGCCAGAGCTGAGCACATCACTACAAATACAGTACATTTTGGTTTTATTCACTGGCCTGCTGCTAGTAACTAATTTCTTGTTGCAGCTAAACTTCTTTGCCTTATTAGCTCACTTGTTTGGGCAATTTGCTCATCCAGTGCTGGGAGCCTCCCTACTGGATTTCTAACATCTCCTCTTCAGTGAAAGAGGAGGGAGAAGAAAGGAAAGGAGAAAAGGGGTAAACGTGTGCATTTCAGCTTGGGGCAGTCATAATGAAACATCAGGGAGTGTAATGTTCTCTGTAACATGTACAATTAGTTTATTTGGAAAATAGCTACTGTGATAGTGAGTTTATTCATCTCAAAACAAAAAGTGGTGGTGGGTGTTCCTCTGATTCTGATTTTTCAATTTTAGTGAAGAAAAATATAGGAGCAGTGTGGTGCCTTTTATAACATAAAAACTGTAGAAATTTTAGTTATCTTTTTCTTTAACCATTCTGGGAAGATGCCAGCCATTGTTGAATGTTCCTAAGGGTAAAAAAAAAAAAAGAAGTTGTAAGGTAAGATTCCACCCTCAGCAAGTTTCTGCCAGGAAGACCTGCTACACCACACTAAGCAGTTTTGTGTGGAGGTCTGTCTTAGTGTAAACCTTAGCTATTTTCTAAAAAATTGGTGCTGCAGCCTGTCATTCTAGCTGGAAGGTAGTAATAAGGAACACTAAAAGTAAATAAAAGATTAGTCTGAATTGTCTTTCTCATGGTGGGCAATAATCTATCATTGATTCTGAGCAACAGAGACATTTTATTCTGGGTTTGCAAGACGAATGTTTATAGGAAAATGTATGTACTGATGTTCTTAATATTTCTAGAGATGAACTAATCGGGTTTTCTTTTCATAAACTTTCATGAGTAAATAGGTCATTTATAATCACAAGTATTTATGAATGAATAAATGCCTGTTTCTGAATTCAGTGTACTGATCTAAACATGGAATTGCAGTAACTTATGCTCCTACCATAAAAATAGTCATATAATAATCAACATTGATCTCTGACCTCAGCCTATGGAAATCAGGCTTATTAAGTCATTTGTGATGTTCCTGCATAAAATTTTACTGCATAAAATCTTGTTAATGCTTTGTCAAGCTTATTTTTTAAATGTCCCAATCTACTGTGCTTTTTACAAGCGTTCCCCTCAGCTGACCTCACTGCATAAACTTTTGATGTGTTCTATGTTATGAGATGCACATAGAGAAACACAGAAAACTTCCTAATTTTATTAGCTTTTCTCCACAGCAGGGGACTTCCAATCCTATTTTCCTGTTTCCTGGGCTAGGACTATCCACATTCCTCTCATCTTTTCACAGTACCTGACTCCTTCCACCTTCCTCCCTTTTTGTTAAAATTTGAAAGGCACAACAGGATTTTTTGTTCTCTGGTGATTATTTAGATTTATAGTGGTTTCTTCCTATGCTTGGGGAACCTCTGCAGGTGCTACAGGTAGCATGTGTGATAGCCTGGGTGTCCTCCATGGAGCAGGTGCTGCTCCAACCACTTCAATATCCCCCTCACCACCTTGTTCTCTCCAAATCTACTGATTCTTTCCTTGGGCTTGCCCAACTGCCTGGACCCTTACAGATGAGGTCTCGGAATCAGACCTGGGGTGCCTTATATAAGAGTATTCTAAGATCTATTTGGTGTTTTAATAATTTAAAGACTTTTCAGAAGCTATTAATTTCTAAAAACAATTTAGGCATTCTCAAATGATTTAGTATGCTGCCTCATTGAGCACTTTATACCTGTACTATACTCCGAAAAGATTGTGTAGCTTCAGAAGATTTTTTTTTTATTTTATTTTTCATTAATGAAGTAAAAGAATTTCTAGGAGACCATATGTTTCCCACCACTACCACCAACTAAATTTTTCCTTATGTTTCATTCTTTGTTACTTGGCAGAGTTATGTGCATTTTAGGCTTCTATAGACTGTGATTTTGCAACTACTTGCACAAAATTATCAGAATACTTGATATCTTTATACGTATGTATGTCTGTCTGTGTGAATGTTCATAATAAACTATACATAATGTGTATAAACTGAAAAATAAGCCTGTTTGAAGACAAGGTACATTTATCACGCACAGGAGAAATACGGAGTACATGTTCATGTTTTTGAGGTGAGTCAGTGCATTCAATAAGAATAGCATACGCTAAATGGCTTATTCCTACTTTTACTGAATTTAAAGGCAGTTAAAATTCCCAGGATTTGACCATATCCCTGGACATGCACAACCGGTCAACACTTCCTCAGCCATGGGGCCTTTTTTGTGAAACAGGCTTTGAGACTTATGCCAGCACCCGGATGCTCCTGTGTGTTCCCTGGATAATAAGTTTCATTTTCAGTCACCTCACAAATGCCATTTGACCAATGAAGAGTGTTAAAAAGTTAATGTGTGTTTGGCTATACCTCCTTCTCAAAAGAAATAGTAATCACTGTCCTGAGTACTCTTTAGTCTTGTTCACATAAATCCTCTCTTACGCATAAGAAGCTTTGCAGAGAAATAAACCCAGATCATAATATTTTCCAATATAGTACTAGGCCATCATTTCTAGGAGTAGAAGTAAAATATTCTATTGATCATATTTCTCTCATTCTCTAAGAAAAGTATCTAGCCAAACACTTACATTGAGAATATTTTCACTGGTGTGTGAACTTGCATAATTCTGTGACTTCTTTATGGGTAGTTACTCACTCCTTGAAGATTAATAAAAACAGTGCAAATAATGTGTTATATAAAACCTTTTACATAGTCCAGCCAACTTTCTAGAGATATTTTGTCTGTCTATAGAAAATCTCCCTAACATGTATTTACTAGCTTGCTTTCTGTAATACAGTATCACTCCCAACACACTATATTGTCATTAAACTTGGTATAAACTTAAAAAACAAACTTGTGCAGTAGTAAGAAGAATTACAAGCAATTACAAGCAAGAAGCAATGAAGTTAATGTAGTTAGTAAAAAAATTAGTATCTTATCAGAAATAGTATTTAGTGAAAATATATCTGATGAAGAGAAATCAGAAACAATACTGAATTTGAACCCAGTAAACCAATATAATGGAAATACAACTACTCTTCTCTTGAGGAAAGTAAGAAAAGTTATTTTGTATGTTAAACACAATAAATTGTAATTGTTCAAATTCTTCTATGACTATTCATCAAACCTATATAACTATATTTTGATACAATATAATTTTTAGGGCAAACAAACAAAATCAAGTTAGAAGACAATATGACTGTATTTTTAGAGTTTTCCTTGCCCTTAAATAGACGGCTCTATCATTCAAGGCAGCCAGATTAAGATTCAGAAGTTAGTAAAAAACATGTTCCTGGAATCCTCCCTGAGAACAAATCCTGGGCTCAAGCTATGGGATTGTAAGGGACAAAGTAACTTCTTATTCACTGTTCTGTCCGCAAACCCAATAGACCAATGAGGCAAGAGAAGCTGCAGTATTGTTCCTCAGTAGGGTACCAGTTGGTAAGGCTTATCAGTTCCACCTCCTGGGTATCTCAGGAGAACTAATGGAAAACACAGGATGGTGGCCAAAGCTGGGGCTTCCAGGGTCAGAGGCAAAAATCTCCAAGCATTACATTACTCTTGATATCCAGCATGAACCCTGGAGACTGGAGATTTTGCCTACTTTCATTTCAGTTCATGTGAATGAGCTTTTGATATCTGAAGTTGTTCCAAAGCTGTAGTAAAGTCTACTGCCTTCTTTATGCCTGGTATCTTGATGGCAGCAGAGACTTTTCTACTGCAATCACAGCACAGGCCAACGGAGGAAGCGTTTCTGCAGGTGTGGCTGCACAGCCTGCACAGCAGAGACCACAAGGCAACAAGAGGTCCCTTTCACTGGTATGGTGCTGCTTGATCTATGGCTTTGCTGGCAGAAGAGGTGCGAGAGGGGGAGATTTGTCCTCAGGGTCTAGCTAATGTGGTTAGGCCAGCAAAACTTTATAGCATGCAGCTGGTCTGAAACGTGATGCTTAACCATTGGCTGCAGGGTGGGCAGCACAGGGAGAGTGCTCGGACATGGCTATTGCATGGGTGACGGTGCTACCTGACAGATCTAAGTGCTGCTGGTACTTAGATCTTAGGCGCACCTAAGATCTTAGGAGCACTTAGCGCTTAGGAGCACTGAATAAGGTAAGGTGGAGGTTTTGGTCTGTAAGATTTGCGCAGTATGTTTCACAGCCACTTTACATTCAGGTGGTGAACATTTTTTTCCATTTCTAACAGTAATGGATTCCTAAAATCCTCAGGAGAGTTTTTGTTAAGTTATATTTAAAGATTAACATGTCTTGTAGAAGTTTTGCTCTTCAAAGTCTTCCTTTTATCATCTTGTTGGTAAGGTACTGGCAAAAGTGAGAAAGAGATGATATGGATATATTATTAACTGGCTGATTTGTATAGTATCATTACTTTCATATGGCTCTAATCACTGTATGACAGTGTTGTCCCTTCAATCATTCTGCATATTTCAGTATTTCTATATATCAGACATCTAAGAGAAGCGGGTATGTTACACTCTTTCATGCAAAGATGCATTCTTGCATATTCTTCTTACTGCCTATTAGAAACCAAGAATATTATCTATCATTCAGTGATACAGTCACTACTTTGAAGGTAATGACTTGTGTAGCTTTGAGGCATGGAGCAGTATCAGGACAATCAGCAAATTTCTTCTGTGAGTTGGGTACTCCTGATGATTACTAAGCTTTGAGGAGTCTGAATTGTTCTTACACTTTTACTTGCTCCGTGGATATTGCACATGCATGGTACTATTGAATAGGAGAATTTTAATGGCTAATTTCATACTATCAGTGCAGTTACATTGGTTCCTCACAGTGGTGCAATCTGGAATACTGATATCTTGGCAATCGTAACAATTAGCAAATCTCCGTGTTCAGATTTTATGAACATGAACATAGTAGGTTGTGCTAGCAATCAGAACAGGAGCTCAGTGGAAAAAGAATTAATTTTCTTTTATTACAGCATATTAATGGAGTGATTTTTATTCAGTTCAGCTATAGCTGCTTTAAAAGTTGACCAATGAAAATGTCAGTTATGCTTTGAACTAACATGGTTTTACTTTTGCTGTGGCTCAAATGTTAAATATTTTGTACTGGACCCATGACTGCAGGAAAGTTGTTTTGCAAAAGATAACAGTGAAATATCTGAAGAGCAAATAGGTGTCTGAACAGTCAGATACTGAGATAATGAAAACTGTGTTAAATTTTATTCATATGTTTAATCAAAACAAAGTGGAGGATTAAAAATAGTGTGATAGAAGTGGATAGTGTAGTGGACAGTTGCAATATCTGCAAATAATAGATATCAAAAAATTTGACAAGGCAATGTGAGTCAAGAGAAAGTCAAATTTAATTTGATTGTCATTGAATGTTGCTTCTTTGATCAAAATATTTCATAGCTCATGTATTGAAGACAGCTATGTCTTCATTTTTCATAATGGAAAGAAATTATTTCTCCACTGACTTCTGAGATCACAAGAATTAATTTTCACCTCCTTTTCTGGTAGAATGCACAAAATGAAAAGTTGGAGCATAGTGTCTGGTTTTTGTAAAGAATTCGGATGAGCCAATCTGCTTTTGTTCCTCTTTCTTTTTCAAATTTTTCATTTTATTGAGAGAAAGGCATAGATGTATAAAGGAGACGAACTGGACAGAAGGCTGGAAAGAACTTAAACCTAGAAGACTTATTCTTCTTTTCACTTACTTAGTAAAGATCCTGTGTGTTTGAAAACCAGAGTGATTTGTTCCAGCCATCAGCTGGTCTTATAAAGAAATTACTGCTTGCTTCTTTTTGTAAGTAAATATATTAATCTGAGAGAGAGATGTACTTGGGTCTCTAGCTAAGATGAGGTGGTTTGTTTGGTTTTGTTTTTTTTTTTTTAAAAGAGTCTAATGTATATCTTTCAGTACAGTCTCCTATTTTATTATGAATACAACAAATAATTGCAGCCTGCCTTAAATATGTATTCTTCAGAATTTTAATTTCCATAGCATAGTTTTACTTATTTATGTGTTCATAAATTCTCTTATCTAAACTGCCCTTAGAGAGAAGGATTAAAGGTAACTCTACTTCTTTTAGTAGCAATGGAAAGAGCTGTATTATTGGGGTTTTCTTCCAGTTAGGATTCACCCTTTACCACAGCCCAATGAGGAAAAAAAAAAAAAAAAAAAGTTGCTTATGCTCTGTAGTTCCCTCTTCCACTTCATCAGTAAAAACTGGCAGCATGAATGAACATGTAGTGTATCTCTACAATATCTTGGCTCATGGATTCCCCTTGTTATTGCCTCCTTTGTATCATCATGATGTTTTCTTTATTCTCTTTCTCTTTTTTTAGATAACAGTGCTACCATTTCAGATTATACATATTGGTTGTGAGAAACCTAATTTTATCTGTGGAACCAGAATGTGGTGTCAGTGAACAGAAACACATTGATTTAATTAAGAAGGGAACTAAGTTCTTATTTCATTATGCATAATGTGGGTGTTCTTTTTTACAGAAATAATATTACAGTTGCAATGCTTAAAAGATTCAATCTTTTAGCTGTCAGGACTTTCTTCTGCCTATTCACTCCATTTGTACTAATAATTCTAGGAACTCTGTAAACTGCAGCAAGATAGTCTGAAAATAAATGTGCTTTGTCCTTGCTAAGCTTCTGAAAGTCCTGAATATTGGCTGCCTCACTAGAGAAGGAACATCCTTACTGCTTATCTCAATCCTTTTTATCATTAAAAAACCCAAACAAACATAAAACCCACACACCTAAAAAGCTGTCCTATACTCGTTGCTTATTTGATGCTAGCATGCTTACCTAGATCTGCAGGCTGTACTTTTTTCAGTCTCAGACTGGTGCATGCATTAGAGTCATGTTATTAGATGTCCCTGAAGTAGTGAGTCCATTACTAGGAGACTTTCCATTTTTATTTTTTTTTCAATCACTTCCATCTCAAAGATGTAAAGTTAATTTTTTCCTGTTTTCATAGTGAAACTGTTCTACTTAAAGGTCGAAGTGAAAAATCCCACAGCTAATATTTCTTGGTGCCCAGTTTTCAATTGCTTTTTTATATTTATTTTTAATGAAAACAGAAAATGTTTTTCTGGTTTTGGAAGTAGCACTCCAGCATTTTTCTTTTATTGTACATTAGACTATACTGGTTCTGGGATTTATATGTTTGGATGTCAGATGTTCTAGAAATTTTGAATTCTTTATATACCTATGCATAAGGCAGCCCACACAATGCAAGCTTATGAATAAGCTGAGCAATTTTTATGCTTCATTTCCTTCATTACCTTTCTGCTGTGATTGTTTGTATATCAGGATGCAACATGTGTATTTTTTTACAATATTTGATGTAATATACATTTTGAAATGAGTGCATGTTTGTGCAGCATATCATTGTTTCTGCTAGCCACTGTGACACTATACTGGTGTATATTTTTATTAATTGGCAAAAATGCTCACTACAAATTCTGATAGTCCTTTGTGGGAAAAAGTATTTCCTATGACTTAAAACCAGCTAATTAATTTAGAACTGCATCATCTGTGTGCTGTGTAATCAATGAGTACATAGGTCTCACTGCATCTTGGAACTCAGTGCCAGAAGCTGAGTGATGTCTGAGAAGAGCTGTGGATAGAATCATGGAATAATTTGGGTTGGAGGGGACCTTAAAGATCATCTAGTTCCAACCCTGTGCCATGGGCAGGAACACCTTCCACTAGACCAAGTTACTCAAAGCCCCATCCAGCCTGGCCTTGAACACTTCCAGGGATGGGGCATCCACAGCTTCTCTGGGCAACCTGTGCCAGTGCCTCACCACCCTCACAGTGAAGAATTTCTTCCTAACATCCAATTTAAATCTCCTCTCCTTCGGCTTAAACCCATCACCCCTTGTCCTGTCACTACACTCCCTGATAAATAGTCCCTCTCCAGCTTTCCTGTAGGCCCCTTCAGGTACTGGAAGGCTGCTCTAAGGTCTCCCTGGAGACTTGTCTTCTCCAGGCTGAACAACCTCAACTCTCTCAGCCTGTCCTCACAGGAGAGGTGCTCCAGCCCTCTGATCAACTTTGTGGCCCTCCTCTGGACTTACTCTAACAGATCCATGTCCTTCTTGTACTGGGGACCCCAGAGCTGGATGCAGTACTCCAGGTGGGGTCTCAGCAGAGCAGAGTAGAGGGGGAGAACCACCTCCCTCGAACTTTTGGCCATGCTTCTTTTCATGGAGCCCAGGACATGGTTGGCTTTCTGGGCTGTAGGCACACATTGTCAGGTCATGTGGAGCTTCTAATCCACCAACATTCCCAAGTCCTTCCCCTCGGGGCTGCTTTCAGTCCATTCCCCACCCAGCCTGTAGTTGTGCTTGGGGTTGCACTGACCCACGTGTTGAGCTTCATGCAGTTTGCACAAGCCCACCTCTCCAGCCTGTCAAGGTCCCTCTGGATGGCATCCCTTCCCACTCTCCATGTCGCTAACAAAGATGTTAAACAATGCTGGTCCCAATACTAACCCCTGAGAAATGCCACTCATCACTGGTCTCCTCTTGGGCACCAAGCTATTGGCCAAAAATCTTTGAGTGCAACCATCCAACCAATTCCTTATCCACCAAGTGATCCATCTATCAGATCCAATTTAGAGACAAGGATGTCATGTGGGACAGTGTCAAATGCTTTGCACAAGTCCAGATAGATGACATCTGTCACTCTTCCCTCATCTACCAACACTGTAGCCCTGTTGTAGAAGGCCACCCAATTTGACAGGCATGATTTTCTCTTAGTGAAGCCATGTTTGCTGTCACAAATCACCTCCTTATTTTCCAGGAGGCCTCAGCCTCAACATAGTTTCTAGGAGGATCTGCTCCATGATCTTGCCAGGCACAGAGGTGGGGATGGCTGGCCTGTAATTCCCCAGGTCTTCCTTTTTTTTCCTTAAAAATGGGGGTTATGTTTCCCCTTTTCCAGTCAGTGGGAATTTCACCGGACTGCGAGGACTTCTCAAATATCATGGAGGGGAGTTTAGCAACTTCATCCACCAGGTCCCTCAGGACATGTGGATGCATCTCATCAGGTCCCATGGACTTACGAACCTTCAGGTTCCTTGGATGATCTTGAACCTGATCTTCTCCTTCAGTGGGTGGTTCTTCATTCTCCAGTCCCTGCCTTTGCCTTCTTTGACTTGGGCGGTGTGGCTCGAGCACTTGCTGGTGAAGACTGAGGCAAAAAACTTGTTGAGTATTTTAGCCTTTTCTGTATCTCAGGTAACCAAGTCTCTTGTTTCCTTCTGGTTATGGCCCACATTTTCCCTAGTCTTCCTTTTATCCCTGACATACCTATAGAAGCTTTTCTTGTTGCCCTTGATGTCTCTGGCCACATCTAATTCTACCAGGGCTTTACCTCTCCTATCCTGATCCCTGGCTGCTTAGACAGTTTCTCGGTATTCCTCCCAGGCTACCTGCCCTTGCTTCCACCTTCTGTAGGCTTCCTTTTTGCATTTGAGTTTGTTCATCAGGAGCTCCTTGTTCATCCATGCAGGCCTCCAGGCATTTTTGCCTGACTTCCTCTTTGTTGAGATGCATCTCTCCTGAGCTTGGAGGAGGTGGCCCTTGAATACTAACCAGCTTTCCTGGGTCCCTCTTCCCTCCAGGGTTTTGTCCCATGGCACTCTACCAAGCAGATCCCCAAAGAGGCCAAAGTCTGGTCTCCTAAGTCCAAGGTATTGAGCTTGCTGTGCACCCTCCTTGCTGCCCTGAGGATCTTGAACTCCCCCATTTCATGGTCCCTGCAGCCAAGGCTGCCCTTGAGCTTCACATTCCCCAGCAGCCCCTCCTTGTTGGTGAGAACAAGGCATGTCTCCTCATTGGCTCCTCTATCACTTGGAGAAGCAAGTTATCATCAATGCATTCCAGGAATTTCATGGATTGCTTGTGCCCTGCTGTGTCGTCCTTCAACAGACATCGGGGTGATTAAGTCCCCCATGAGGAGCAGGGCTTGTGAACATGAGACTGCTCCCATCTGTCTACATAGGGCCTTATCCTCTCAGTTTTCTTGTTCAGGTGGCCTGTAGCAGACCCCCAGTGTAATGTCACCTGTCCCTGTCCTCCCTTGAATCCTGACCCATAAGCTCTTGGTCGGCTCCTCATCCATCCCCAGGCGGAGCTCCATGCACTCCAGCTGGTCATTGACACAGAGGGCGACACCCGCTCCTCATCTGCCCTGCCTGTCCTTCCTAAAAGGCCTGTATCCTTCCATTCCAACACTCTAGTCATAGAGGCCATCTCACCATGTCTCCGTGATGCCAATGAGATCGTAGCCCTGCAGGTGTGTGCACGTGTCTCCAACACCTCTTGTTTATTCCCCGTGCTACCTGTGTCTGCACAGAGGCATTTAAGTTGGGCCCCCAATGAAGCTGACTGACTGGCTGGAGTGGCTGGAATTCCTTTGTGCTGCACTTCAGGTGTTCTCCTTCTGACCTGTGATCCTTTTCCAGTTTCTGGGCATCTATTGCTGGCATCAAACTGGTAGGAGTGAGATGGATTGAGGTTCCCCTCCCCTGGCAACTTTAAAACCCTCTTCACCAACTTGGCAAGCCTACGACCACATCCTCAGATGGGTGAGATTTATTGATTAACATGTAAAGAAAAGATTAGTCAATAGAGAATTTGTGAACATTTTTATGTCAAGAGGTTTTTTTCTGGTTTTATTACTCCTAATTTATTAACAGTTATGGATATAGAGACATTCACAGTTTTTTTTTCTAGTAACAAGCAGGGACAGAGAATTCATAGTGTATAATTTAGGTAACCTTGCAAATGGACAATGAAGTGAGTATAGAGGCATAACAGTTTCAGAAAGTCCAAGTGATTTTGACATAAATTGTGTATCCCTTTATTATCTTGCTGTATAGCTTGCTTGTACTGCATGGAAGCTTGAAGCACCAAGCCAGACGGTAACAAAGCAAAAGTAGTCTGGAAAATCAAAAGTGGTGATGACGACTTCTGCAGTCTCATAGTTTGCTGTCCTCTTCCCTCAAAGCACGGTGATTTTGAGATAGGTAATCCTATGAATGCTGAAGCCTGAAATTCTTCTGAAACTTGATTAGAAATTTTTATCTATCAATACCAAAGATAACATGGCTTAGCTGCTGAGACAGTTCATTGCTGCTTTGCTGTTACTTCATGTATCTTCTTCTCATTCTCTATCCGTCTTTTGTAACAGATTTCATGGGCTCTGTTCCTGTATGAACTTCAACTCCTTACTCATGCACGGAAGTATTTAATCTTTCATTTAATGAGTATATTTTCTTTGGATGATTTTTTTTTTTTTTTGGAAAAAAAAAGTGGTATTGCTTTATCCTTGAAATTTGGGCTCTAGGACAAGTGTTTTAAAGAGTGGGTTTTTTTCAATAAATGTTTTAGGGTATACATTACAAGGAAATGTTAATGAAAGGCATATTTGAATTTTGAACCATCTACCCTTGAAACCTGACTGTAAGTGTTTTATTTATCCTGCTGTAGAGAGAACCAATAAAATTAGCCAATGAGATTAGCCAACAATATTCTGCTCTGAAATACTGCTGAAGTAGCACATATTTTGCAGGGAGCGTTGCGCACAAGAGAAATGTAACTCGTGTTCCAGAGTGTACAGTGTAAATGAATGAGATAAAGAATAAGGAGAAAAATGTCATCACATAAAGATGAAGTTCCTTTCTTGAGTTAACACAACAGTTATGGCAGTAGCAGAGCTAGAAATTAGAAACCACTGGGCACCCATCTATTTCCTGTGATCTATTTTAAGATGATGTGTAGATAATGTATTTGAATGGGTAGCAACTACATTCAAAACAATTGTGATCTTATTTTTCTGTCACAAACAAAAAAAAGAGAGGAAAAATATGTTACGAATTATTTATTCTGCTGCAATACCTGTGATTGGATGGGAGTGTGTTCAAGGACTTAATGCTGTTGGGTTTTTGCAATATAATTATGTTGATTTTACACTTCTTGATCTGGAAGAGCAGGAAATTTTTGACCTTAAAAATATTTAAGAAGGTAAGATCAAGAGCAACAAAACTACCTACTGTGATCATGGGGATAGGAATCATCAGTGGACACTTTTTTTTTTTTTTTTTTTTTTTTTTTCCCCCAATAGTTTTATCAATGCAAAAAGGCGACTATTGTAACTGTTAGGCTAAAAAATGTAATTCAGCCCTTGTATGCTCCTAACCTAACGAAAAGAACAAACAAAATACAGTGATCACTAAGTTAACCAGATATATTACGAATATTTGCTAGCAGGTGCAAAATATGCATATGTCTTAACTTTTCTGGCATTAAGCATAGCAGAAATAACTATGATCCTTGTTTGTACATTCAGTTTGTGTGGTTTATATCTCCTGACATTTTCTCTAGTACTTTCTGTCAAGAAGGTAGTTGGGGGTGTGTCACAGTCATGGTGCACAGCAATAAACAATGAAATCAGGCACAGATGTTAAATAGCAGTATTTAGTACCTAGTACTAATGTCATACCAATAAAGTATTAACTAGTAGTAGTTTAAATGCACAAAATTATAGTCCCTAAAAGGTAATTTAACTTTAAATGTTATTTAATTTTTAATTTTCCTCATCCTTGAATTCTTATCTTGAATATGTTATATCTAAACATCTTAACTCCTACCAGGAAGATACAACCTACCTAGCTGTGAATAGAGAGTTCTCTTTTTGAGGAGCCAAATGTGCCTGATCTTACACTGATATCTTAAATAAGTATCATTGTTTTGACTAAAACTAGTAACCTCTCTTATGCCTTTTAAGAAATGAAATATAGGTCCATAGCATTTTAAATAATTTTCATTTAAAACTTTAAAATAATTTGTAGTATTTAATTTTTCTTTAAGACTTTCAGGTTTGCTTTATTTTTCAAGTACAGATGATATTTTTCAGAGTTTGCAGCACTTTCTTGTATTAGATGTGTATACTCTTTACCTTCCTATACAGGCCTGGTTTATGTATCTGAACCCCAAGTATCTACATTTGTAGTTTATACTTACTTTTCTAAAAGGGTAAATCTCGGCTTTAAATTTCTATCAGTATTAAAATATGAATTATAGCCATAAAACTTATCTATATAATTTTCTTTGCACTAATAGCCCAGAAAACAAAATTATTATTTGTTCACTGCTATGTGATTATGTTGTATACAGCAATAACAGATGATATTTCTGGTAAAAAGTCAATGCATATACCAAAGGTCTATTGTACTTAACGTCTTTTCTTTTCACCAGCTGTGTTCTGTTGAACAATAGGACTGCATTTTTATTTGAAATAAAGCAAACCAGGATGACCTCCATAGGACAGCAGCAGAAGTGGGCACTTGATCTATCTTCCTAGTGCTTCTCTGTGCATCCTATCAGGAGCACTGGAAAAATTCCACTCCGTACATCTAAGGACCACTTCAACATAATAGGTACAAAACATTTCATTCCTGCTGCCACGAGTACTGCAATTATCAGAAAGAGATTGGAAATTATAAGGACTGAATGTGAGGACTCTTCAAAGTGGATTAGTAATGTGGGTGGCAATCAAAGAAATGGTTTAGTACTTGAGGGACTGTGTAATTAACCTGAGCAGAAATTGTGCTGCTTGCATATTGTATATATATTAAAAAAAAAAAAAAAAAAGAGAGAGAGGAAGAAGTATTCAAGTCCTGTAAATTCCAGAAGACAATGTGAAAGGAAGATCCAGCAAACATTGAAAACTGCTTTTTTTCTCTTCTCTCCATGAGGTTTGGATCAGATTTTCCTTGTATTGTCATAGTCACTACAGAAATAATTATTAATACACATAACTTCAAAATAAATGTTCCATAGCTTTTTTATCAACATACTAACTCAAAATGCTTTGTAGGGAAGCCAAAAACCAGAACAAAGCTTCAAAAGCTAAGTATCAACAATTTGTTTCAAGGAGTGAATCATTTTGACTTTATCTTTGGTTGGAAATTTGCAGTAGCTGTGCTGAATCTGGACTGCACTTCACTACCCTGCATGACTGAGGCAGGGGTTGTTCCCCCACCCCACAAACCACTGTGTTTCCACTGTTTGGAAATGGCTTTCTACTCTCTGCATCAATGTAGTCTACTACTACACTTTCCTGCTGTAATGCAACTGTGCATTTACTGAGAGGAAAAGACCTCTTGAATTGCACCTTCAGCCTTTAATTAATACTTCTGATAAGTTGTGCCTCTCTCTTGCATTAAAAATAGCAAAAGTAATTACACCCAAGAAAAACCTATGACACAGATGAAGAGGCATCTGAACTGAATACACAAGAGAGAGACTGGACCACAAACAGTAAAACCACAGTGTCGTAATATTAAGTACAACACCATGTACCACATGAGATGGCCAAATTTTCTTTTAATAGTTCAGTAGTGCTGGGAGTGTAAGTACATTACCACTTCTTTGCAGACTGTGCAAAAGCAAAGAAAAACTTTCTGTTTTCTTACGTTATAACCTACCTGATGTGTAACCAGAAATAGAATTGGAAAAGCGGGTAACAGTGCCAAAACCATGAGCCAATGGTCTTATAAGGACAAACATTTTTTAGTCATTGCCTGAAAAAACATCAATGGTATTGTATTTTGGCACACACAATTATCTACTTCAAAAGTGCTGGAAATATCTGAGCTACAGATTTCCTGCTTTTTTCTGTTGGAGCAATTAGTAGTACAAATACTAGATTTGAAACCAGAAGACCTTCTAAATCTTAAAGACATCTTAAAGATGTTAGATAAACATTTTTAAGGCTCAGGAAATAGAGTGTGTATCTCATTGCAAATATTAGCTGTAAACTCTGCTCCTTCACCTTTGTTCCCCATGCATCCAAACAAATTATGGTATTTTGAGGGGTTTAGATTGGTTGGTTGGTTTTGTTTTGGGAGTTTCTTGACTGGAAGGCAGATAGAAAGCTTTCTTCAAGCTCTGAAATAGGCGATTTTGATTAAAATCAGCTTTAACTGTAGCGTAAGCAATCATCTATGTGAACGTGTGATATTAGATTATATTATTTACTTTGAATTTTTTTTAACAGCTGTCTTGGCAGTGCTCACATTATGCTAATGTGAATTATGTAATTATTGCTAAATTAATTAATTATTTCTTTTAAAAAGTCCTTAGCTACAGTTTGCTCTTATTTACTGATTGAAATACATGTAAAGCTGTACTAATGACTTGAAGGGATCAGATTTAGATATCTGCCTAAGCTAACAGAAGTTTTTACTAGATTATATTCTTAGTAGCTTTCTTCAGATAATTAGCATATTGAATCAAAAATATGGTTCAGGCCAAAGCCATGGAGAGCCAAGGCTCAATGAAGTTTTGTAGCATTTTGACCTGTATAACACATATAGAACCAAGAATGAGTTAAAATTCCTTATTTTTATATTTCCTTTGTGCACATGTATTTTATTTAAATGAATCTGAAAAAAAATATTATCCATAAATATTAAGATAGAATATTCTGTGACTTTTAATTAAATTCCTTAAATATGATGTGATGCAGTGTGAGCACAAGTCATTTAAGTTGAAGCAACTAATAATTAAAAAGCAACCAAGTATTCATTTCAAACCTACATGGTACATAGCAATTACTTTCTCTAGTAGCAGGGTTTGGCTGATTCATTACTATTATTTATTAGTGGTGTAAGCTCACCATGGGCTATCGCCTGTTATGTATTCTACCCATTAAATCCAGATGGAAAAAGTCAAACTGAGTCCCAAGAAGCCTTCAGTAGGGTCAGTATTACAACATTTTTTTTATTCTCTTGTTCTTGGATCACTTGGCACACTTACTTTCGGATGTTGCCAGCAGCTCACTGGGAGAGCAAGGGGCAGAAGGCAGATTACCCATTTTAAGACTTCTCAGCAGGAGTTATACAGCTTTTTAATAATAATCATCATTATCAATACCATTATTTTTATCTAGGCAGGTAGTTCAACTTATTGCACAAGCAGAAGCTCTTTCTTTCAATGAAACTGTATCAACAGAAAGAGTATTGCAGGTATATCTGAAGAAAAAAAAAGGCTGCTGCTTTGGTATTTTTTCACTGTAAAAAGCACATGATGCTTTCAGTTCATCTAAAACTTGGTTTGAACTTTGGATTTGTTCAAACTTTTAATTAGAATGATACTTAATGGATTGTGCAATTTTGGGATCATGTTTTGAAGCTGAAAGGATGGGTTAGAAATGTGTCTACTAAGCTAAATCCTCCAGTTCTGTTCAGCTCTGTTGAAACTGTATTTTAATAAGTGTCCAACAGACTTGGAATTAGTACTTCCAGATTAATGTAAATTCATTGCACATTTCATTTGGGCTTAAATGTGGCTTTGGATCTGTAATAAAAATGGTGCTGAAATATTAAAATATGGAGGCCATCTAGACTCAGAGCAGTATTTTACAAATAAAACACTTTCAATCAAAAAATCCACTAGCCCAAGGTTTGGTCTCCAAAAAGATATACTGGCTGTTCCTGGGGAATGTCTTTTTCTTTTTAGAACAAAAGGATGGTAAATATTTCTTTCTGGAGTCTCTTTCAGACTGTCAGAGGAAAAGGAAGGAAACTGTTCAATACTCTGCCTAGAGAGGTGATTTATTTAAAATTGGGGAAGTATACCCAGACTGGAGTTAACACAAAGGAATTGCAATAGAGTTGGTTACCAACTTCTCAGAAAAGTCTTTTGGATGTGCTAAATATTTGAAATAATTTTTACGAGCTATATTGTTATGAGGGCTTTTTTTCACAATAGCTGTCATTAATATATCTTAAGAGTGAACCTAGAAAACTATTTATGTGATTAGTGGGACCTTTTTTCCTAATCCCGCGGAGGAATTTTCAGTCTCCATGGTGACTTAATAGTTTGGGGATGTACATACTTTAAGGAACTTCTACCTGCTGTTCACATTAATGGTTAAGAGCTCAGACAAATATTTAGCATTCATTTAAATTAATATGATGTCTGATTAGGCAAATCACTGCATTTCTAGTCATTATAAACTGATGTTTATAGCAAAGTTTGTTATGTAGGGACTAAAATCTCTAACATTTTATGGTACTGCATTTTCAGCTGTTTTACAACACTTCTATTCAGAAAACACTAGAAATAACAACAAACCAACTATTCCTTAGTTTTTGTCAATGTGCAGCAATTTTCAGTTTTGTTACCTGTTTTGAGAGAGAAAAGCAGTACTAAGCCACAGCTTCTAAAATGTTGATCTAGAAAGATACATTTGATTCAGAAGAGACACCAAAGTTCCTCAGCTCTGGTATTCTCTGGTCTCCTTATATTAAACAAAAGACGTCCACTGTCAGGGCGTATTACTGAAACATGTACACAAGTGTTCCACATTAATTCTCTTGAGTTTTTTATAGGGAAGCCTTTTTTACTTGTATTTACATGTGCATTTAAACACTGAATGCTGATTAGCAATTTGTCTTTTAAATTTCCTAGTTTGTGCCAATGAATTAAAAAATTATATATGCAGAAATAGTTGATCCAATGCATTTTTACCATGTCCGGCTTCATCCTTTTCTATGTTTTTTCTTTTCTTATCTAATAGCATAAAAATAGAGATCTGCAGTCTTTGTGTTTCCAAAAATGTAATTTATAATTCCACAAATTTAGGAGAAAAAGTACAAAACCCAAATAATAAAGTAGTTGTACACTGTCCTTATTATAGTCCTACATTAGTCATTTTCAGAGATACGATGAAGAGTAGATTTCGGTGTCCCTAAAAAAAAAAAAAAAGCATTGTTGCATTACTTTCATGAGCTTAAATAGTTACACAGGCTGTATCTACACTGTCAAACCTAAACTTGAAGAGTCCAAAAAAAAAAAGTACAATTGGCTTCAGTATAACAACAAAGGGAAGATTGCTGATTTCCCGTTAAGTTGCTGTTTTCTTTGTAATTCATATGAAGTTAAACTTACTTTATATTTTATTATGTAGTCCTCAGTCATTTCTCCAGTACTTAAAAGCCCTTTTTTCTAGTTGTGAGTCTGTTGTCAATGTTCAGAACAAGCCGTGCCAGATTCACTTGCTGCTCTTGGAATCTGTTCTTGAAGAATTCCCAGTTAACACTGCTGCCCATAGGGATATGCATTGGATTTGTTATTTCAAATATGTGGATTGATTTGCTACAATTTTGGGTAACTGCATCATTATGGTCAAGAGAGGGGAGCAAAGGAAAGCCATGACTGATAACTTGCAGTGAGACTTCTTTTTTAGTGTTGAGTCAGAGTTTCAGTTTCTCTTTCAGCCTGGGTAACGAGCAATGTGTGAAATCATTGCACTGTCTTACTAGAGTTAAGACCAGTGTCATATCTCTGTGTCTCTAGATGTGACATAAAACCAGCTTTAATCCCCTTTACTTTTGTGAAATTAATTACTTTCCTAAATTGTCAAATACAAGACAATGTGAGTATTTCACTGGAAATGTGAAATTCTATTAGCATTCATAAGGAATGCTGACTTATTTCAGCTAATATTTCAGAACAGCTAGTTTTTTGTTACAAATATTCTTTGAACTTGTTTTTCTAGAAAGGGATTTTTTTGTGTATTTGTTTTACTTTATTTTCTCAGGGTTTCTCTTTGTTTATTATAACTATATCAGGATTCTTTTGTGTGTGACAGGAACTATAATTGTACTATTCTTCATGAATGCCTGCCATATACCTGCCTTCATCTCTCTCTCTGATCTCCAAGCAGTGTCCCTAGCAGACTTCATCCAAAAGGGTACAGAGGAATTACTATGGCTATGTTAAGTTCTTAAAGGGGAACACAGAGAGCAGCTTACTACCTTTTCTATTTCTTTTTTTATCCCTTCATGTAAAAGAAGTCTTTTTCTTTTAAGACTTTTAATATGGTCCTACCGGTTTGCTTTCTCTGAAATGCTAAGTATGGATGATGATACTGAGCTTTCCTGGCCATATTAGATTCTCAAGAATCTAGCATATTCTTAATTTTCCATTTATATGTTTATTTCTAGCCTAACTTGGTGTTCCATCTACTTCCAAATGTCAGAGTACAGTTTAGTAAAGCCTATCACCGAAAACAATGTATTTCTGAATTCATTTATATACAGAGGGTAAGGTTGAATCAATGACTGTATAATGTACTGCAAAGGGTAATACTAGTTCACTGAAGTTACTAATGTATTCTTTAGCAAAAACTTTCTGGTGGCAACAAGAACTGCATGTGGGGGTTTTTTTTCTCTTACTTATTGAGTTGGGATGTGTGTAAGTAAGTTTGCTTAGAATGGTGTTGATCTTTTAGATACCTTAACACTGACAGATCTCATGCTAACCTTGCCCTTTGCCAGTGCTGCAGGGTGGGTGACTGAGCTGTCTGAGACAGTACTGTAAGAGTTGTCTCCTGAAAGCTGAACTTTGAATCTGCCTGGAAGTATGTATTAACTCAAATATCAGATTCATCCCTAGTGCTATGCTAGAATATCTTAGCATAAAGAGACATGATTATTAATACAGCTTCAGATATGAAGATGCTGCTGGATACAGTGTAAAACTTTTATTATAACTTATTAGTGGTGGCAGAAGGACTGCTGGGTGTAGCCAGATATTTGAGTCTTTGTTTTCTTATGTAAAGGTTATTACTCTTTGTTCTACAGACATTTATCATGTATTTGGTTTAAAAAATATATAAAAAAATCCGAGACTGAGAGAGCTTGCATAGCTGTGGTTTTACAAAACAGCTACAGCTTACATATTATGCAAGTCCAGGAAGCACTTTGTGTATAAAAGCTTCTCTGTTTTTTTCTCAAGCAGAAAGAGGAGTAAGTGGTATATCGGTATAATGAGGGTGAGGAAACTGCAGCATATTGCTGATGCTAAAAGCTTATACAGTTTCAAGCAGAAATAAGCATGTTCGTGGTAGATAAAGATGTCAAGATCTGCTTAATGCAAAATCTTTTAAGAAGTCCTTCAGTGAGAAATTGTTTGAGACTGGGATAAGATTCTGCAGAAATATTTCTGTGTGACTTTTCTATTCTTGCGTTCTTGTCTGGGCACGTGCTTTTTGTAATTTTTTTAAGTAGACCACTTGTGTCTTCTAGTACAGCTCTTCTGGTTTCTTTTTGCAATTTTTGGCTTACACAACTTTATAAACATGTTTCTAGTCTAAATTTTGTTCTGTTTCTCCTTGACCTGGAAACTGTATTCGCTGGGGATGGGGGGGAGGAGGATGGGGGTGCAGCATACAGAAGTTAGCTGTGGCAAATGCAAAAGATATGACTCTGGATGACTAAAGCTGGGATATAAGCACCTGAGAACAGGGTCTTATTCTGATGTTATGCAGCTTAAACTGAAGAGGGAAATACTGGCACTCTCGCTGTTAATAGGGACTTCCCTTTCATTTGTTGTTAGCTCTGTGGTGGTTCAGGATTTACAGGCAAAGACTTGGTGGGGGAAAAGCTTCATATGTGTCCTTAGTTATATTGAATGGTCATTTTTTTCAGCAAAATACTAGTAATTCTACAGGAAATAATGAGCTAAGATGACGGGAAGGTAAATAGTTTGACAGCTTGTCTTAAAGATTCCTGTAGTAATTATAGCAGGCGAACAATTTCTTGTAGGAATAGAGATGCAATCATGCTCTGTATTAGAGCTACGGACATAGTATGTTTGCCAGTTCCTTACTTAAAGGCAAGAGTAGCCTCTTTGTGATAGAGCTGATTGCTGTTTTGTTTTTAATTACATGTTTCTTCTTCTGGCTTGTCATGTAGTGAATTTTTGCACATATAGTGCAAAATTTATCCATGTCAAACTTTGCAAGTTTTTGGAACTGTTTCAAAAATAATGAAATTAAGACATTTTGATTGCAGTTATTTGTAATTAAAGAATACCACCTGGTTTTGTTCCTTTCTCAAGTAATTTTTTTAGTTCAAAGAAAGAAATCAAAAACTTGTGCTAGTCTCATGACCTGACTTGATTTTGGTTGATTTAAAATAAAGATCAGTATCTGTCTGTAGCTATTCATTTTCTAGAAAACTTCCAGCAAACTGTTAAATCAAATCTCATAGCTGCACACTGCAGTGGTGTAGTACTAAACAGTAATATATGGATTATAACTATTCCATCTCAGAAGTAATATCACAGCTAAGTACCATTTCCATTTTGCTTATGCAGCTTTTCTGAGAGGTACTAGCCTGTACAGAAGCAAGTCATTTTAAAAAAGAAATCTTACTCATAAATCCACATGAAACTTTGAAAAACATACAAAACAGTGAAAATGGCTGGACATCTTTGGAAAAATTATAATTTTGAAGTTCTGTGAACTTAAAAGTTTATAAGTCTTTAAAAGTGGATTACTTTTCTTTCTGAAAAGCAATTTGCCTCTGTATTCAAGCATTTAAAAAAGCACAATTGTCTGTGATGAATTGAGTGCAGCTAGTGGTTTATATATTCATTGAACATCAGTACCTTATTGCTTTGTTTCCCACTGCCTTTAAACAGGAGGAAAAACAAACCTGGTAAAACATTTATTGTAAGGAGATGATAAAACTCTTAATAGATTACATACACATTTGTGGATGTGTATTGCATAATTACACAAAGGGAAGCACTGCAAAAAGTGTTTGTAACTAATTGTAGATACTCTTTTCAGTTTAGGGACACAATTAAGAAGTAAAAGAAACTGCTACTTTCTGTGTCATGTTTTAGTCTTGTTATTGCTAAGTTAGATTATTATGATGAGATCCTGCCATCCGGTAAAAAATAAGGAGTTTTGAGTATTGGGTTAATCAAGTTAGGATATTAACCCACAAAAGTGCCTTAGCAGAGGAGGTAAAAACCAGACAAAACTTAGAAGTACAACTCAAATAATGGAAATATTAGGCCAGTATAGGCCGCATTTGATAATCACAAGACATTTTCTTCAACAAGATTCTCAGTTACTTTAACCAGGGACTGCAGCTTGATCACCATGGAAAAGCAATACTTTATGCTAGCTCTATATTTTTAAGCAATTTAAAGTAAGAGTTTGATAATGCTGAGGGATGGGGTTAATTGTAGGATATGTTGCAATTTGTTTGCAACTTCAACGTCTGTGTTTTTCCATTATTTATTTTCGTTTTTATTGGGGGTGAATAGTTTTTATGTCCTTTTGACCTGCGTGCTTTGAAACTACAGATTCTTTCTCCATACACTGGTGGCTGCAGCACAGAACTTCTGAGTCTGAATGAATATTGTTAAGATGGTTCTTTTCTAGTAGTACATAACTTAATCCTACCCCTGTCTACAACAAGGAGCTTTACCTTTTCTCTAACAGTTTAATATGCTGTGCTCTCACAGAGACAAAAGGGAGGAAAGTTGTCTCTGAGTAGTAATCAGTTTACTTATGGTTATATCTTACAAATGTCACACAAATCATATTCATGTTTAATCTTAGTGAAGTGGGAATAAAAACTCATGCAATGTTACTATAGATCTTACATATTGTATAAATTTAAAAGTTACATCTATAAACTTCTGCGTGCAGTCTTTCTCACAAATGCTTTTAGAACTTTAGCCATTAACTCAAATGTTTTGTCCGCTCCTTAGGAGATGTGCTTTTACACAGCTGCCTTATCTTTCCTAGCTTTCTTTACACTATTCTTTAACTCTCAGGAATCATGTTTACAACATTCATCCACTGATTCACTTTGGCTTCTTCAACTTCTACGCTGTATTTCTCAACTGTATCCAGAGTGCAATGAGTGTTTTGTTTTGCCCTCTGATCTTAAAATCCAGTGATCTTGCCTCATTGCTTACTCTTAGTAAGTATGACCTGGCAAGTTGTCAGCACAAAGCAATCTTTGGTTACTTCATGTTTGCTTTTCTCCTTCCTGATGGCTGTTTGTTAGCAGGGACTTTATTTCATTTGTGTCCTCTCTGGAGTGTGGAGCTTTCATTTCCACATGTTCTCTTTGATGAACTTCTAACCATTTTTTTAATTTTGTTTTCATTTGTACTTCTTTGGGGGATACTATTCATAGCATTTATTTAGCAGAAAACATTAAAATTATCTAAAAACATTAAACACAAACTTCAGATTTATCACAGATCTGTCATTTTCTTTTTTGCTTCATTTTGTTCTCATTCTTTAGGTTTTTTGTGTCTAATCCAAACCTGAAAGCTCTTGAAGCAGAGAGAAATGTGTAACTTTGCTTGTCTGTAAAACATATCAAGTATCTATGACATTCTCTAAAGATTTGGATTTTGCTGATATGAGGAAAGTACCCCTGATTACTAACTATCATTATTTCAATTATATATTTCGATGCTCTTTTAGTATTCAAGATATTAGTTTAGATTGAGAAAGCCTTTTGAAATAGAGATTAAAAAAAAGTTTAAAAAAATGTATTTAAAAGTATAAAAGGTTAGTGCATTGACATGCAAGAACTCAACAGCGGTAGTATTCAATTGCTTTAGCAAACATCTGTGACCTTCCTACAGTCATACAACACTGATTTTTTTTTCCTTGAAGCTGTTCTTGTAGTTAGATACTCAACAAGGAGCCCATCCAAAAGCTCCACATATATTTCTAAGGGTGAAATGATGCTATAAGCACAGGTTTGACTTGTTGAATGATTTAGATTTCAGGATAAAATATTTTGGCTCTGTACATGTGTTAAACAGACTTTAATTAATTTCTTGGGGTCAGCTAGAGACATCCAACTCCGTCCCCAGTGGGCACCTAATGTTGTGCAGTAACAACCCAGAAAAGGGGTAGGTATGAGCTGATGTCCTGGTTCATTCGGGAGTGTCACACCGGCTCCTACAGAGCTTGAAGTCTCAGGATATTGCTGGTGGGGGGAGAAATGGGCATCTCTGCAGAGCTCAAATCCAGTTAACAGCTAAGGAGCTCCTCAGGCAGTAAAAGGATGCTTGTACATGTGAATCAAGTATTGTTTTATTCCAGAACTGAAAAATGGACAGATTCTGCACAACTAGAGCAGCATTTTTGTTTCTAAATATTCTCTCTATTACTTCCACAGGGAGTGCATTGTGAAATGGAGGCTATTTTTTTTTCAACTCTCTTTTTTTCTTTGCTTTTTTTGTTTTTTTAACTACATCAGTTTCACTGTGTTAGTCACCAGTTCTCTATCACTTTTTCACCTTATTTGAATTTTTTTTTCTGGGACAAAAAAACCAAAAGAAAATAACAGTAAACAGAATCACAACTTGTGGTGGGAATGAATCTGGACAGTTAAACTGTGTTGTTATGTCAGAACCATTTCATGCTGGTTTTATTTTTTAAAAATGGATAGGTGACAAAAAAATTCCAATGTGGACTACACATTTGCCCAGAGGGCAAGAGATAAACTCTAGTCATTCAAATTCAAGGACAGTTCATAACAGAACTCTTGTTACTCTTGACAAAATTTTTGCACTGTCAGAAGGACAGCTTGAACGGATGCTAATTTTCTTATCACCAGGGTCTGCCATTTTATGCCACACATGTGCTGCATAATTGCAGCTATATCATCAGAGCACCAGTGGAATATCACCTTGAATTTATGTGTCTGAAAATAATGAACACTAGGTATTGTTTCTTTAGAATTGCATTGCATGGGAGTACATTTATTTTGTACAGTGTGAAACAGGGACAATCTTTGTTGCACAGGAGGCCTAAAGCAAAGAAGCCATGTGTCTGGTTCTGCAGAAAAAAAATTTGCATAAAATGATTAGAATTTTGTGTATGTCTTAAAATAACATTAAAATGCATTTCTGTTATTTTATTTTCTTCTTTATTGGGAATTGGATATTGGAAATTGTGAGTGAATTTTATTAAGTTGAGAAAGCTTTAGTATATTATTTGGATAATCTCCATGAGATTTATCCATAGCTAATTGTGAAATAACCCCATCAGTGGTCTGTGGCTGTGTTTTTCCTCACATACGTGATGTTGATTGCTGAGGTCCTGTATGATTATAGGTACCATTTGAGGGGGCTATCATGGTAGAAAATAGAGGAAAAGAAAAATTAGGGAGACTAGAAGAGATCTAACATTGTAGAAACTACCATCAGAAATATGGGAGGTAGAGAAAATCTTGGAATAAAGTGCATGAGTTAATAAATGCTTGTAACTTTGGAAACCAAGCTACTTTTCCTCTTGCAGCAAATGCTATTTCAGGATTGCATCAGAAGATCTCAGATCTTAAGGCAAATATTCATAAAGGGAGATAGTGCAGTCTAATACATGAGAAGAGTTGCTTCTCCGTACCTTATTTATATTTAAAAATTGTCAAGAAAGACTGTACCAAACTTATGATTGTAGGTATATGATATCACCTATATGGAGATGCATTTTTAAATCTAGACTGTGTGAAAGGTCAGAGCCAAAAGATACTCTGCAGACAATTTGGATTCAGAAGCTGTCACGTAGAAGCTAAAGTTAAATAATTCAGTCTCCTCCTGCACTGGAAGACAAAGCATAATATTGAAGGATTACAGTTCACTTACAATGATAGCGCCAAGTAAACCCTACAGAGAAAGAAATGGAATTTCATTCCAGAGTGTTTCAAGTTATATTTCTTTTGTATTCAGGTGATGACATAGCAAACTAGCCATCTCTATTATTAGTAGTACTATCAGTATTATAAATGTTATTAGTATTACTGGTATTATTTTGTTACATTGGCAAGAAAAAAGAAACAATGGTCCAAAAAAATGTGGATGCTTCATCTCTGGGAAGGACAAAACTGATAGTGGACAGTGCTTTTGTTTTTCTGTGCCTTCAGTGGGGCAAGCTTTTCTCACCATTTTCACTCTGGCTGTTGTGTAGGTGGTTGACCAGATCGACACACTGACATCTGACCTGCAGCTGGAGGATGAGATGACAGATAGTTCCAAAACGGACACGCTCAACAGCAGCTCCAGCAGCACAACAGCTTCCAGCTTGGAGAAAGTCAAGGTGCGGGGCAGCGCACCACTCATCAAGCCGCCCGCGCACCCCTCTGCTATCCTCACCGTGCTGCGGAAGCCGAATCCACCCCCGCCTCCGCCGCGACTGACACCCATCAAGTGTGACGAGCCTTCCAGGCTGTCTCCTTCAGCCAACCCTGTCAAGACTAATGGTACCCTGCTGCGGAACGGGGGCTTGCCAGTCCCACCCAACCGCATCCCAAATGGAGATATATGCTGTATACCGAACAGTAATTTGGAGAAAGTTGCAATCCAGCCTCTGATGCACAGACCTGAGAAAGAGCGATGTCCTCAGCCGGGAGCAAGGGAACGGGTACGATTTAGTGAAAAAGTGCAGTACCATGGCTATTGCCCTGACTGTGATGTTCGGTATAACATTAAAAACAGAGAGGTGCACTTGCACAGTGAGCCTGCCCATGTTGTGGGAAAGCTGCCACACCAGTGCCCTCCTCTGCCACCTCCACCACCTCCGCTGCCTCCATTTCCTCTGGAAAATGGAGGAATGGGGATAAGTCCCAGTAATAGCTTTCCTCCTCCGAGACCTGCGACTGTGCCTCCACAAACCGCACCAAAACCCCAGAAGACCATCTTGAGGAAATCAACCACTACAACAGTGTGATGTATGCCACTTGAAACAATTCTTTGTTTTTTCCTATATATAAACATAAATAGGTAATGAGCACTTTCTACTTGAGCAATAAAAAGACCCAATGTATTACTCCCTGTATCCAGTGAAGTGGCATAGAAATCACATGGTAAGTACAAAGAGGAATGCTTGTAGATCTTGTAGTCACCAAAGTGGTGATTTGTGATAGATTTTGATCTATCTGACATAAAGGAATAACCATTGCTCCTGAATTTTGGGAAACATCCTGTTTCTAGTAAGTACCTTTTAAAATGTCATTTGATGCAGTAAAGTGGAGTACTAGATAACTATTTTTGACTGAATGCTAGCAAATGCATTTTTCTCTGCTTGACTGCTTGAGCAAGGGCACTATGCATGGAGTGGTGCAATAGGAGGTAATCATCAGACTTTCAGGCAGCTTGAGCTTTGGTGGGGAAGTAAAGAAATAATTGAAAGGTATGTTGACATGGCTTTGGAAAACTGAATTATCTCACATTTTGTTTCTCACTTGTTCAGTGTGCCACAGTTAAGGTGAAGTACAGAGTTTTCAAATGAGCAGGGATATTCCCATTCAGCTTCCCCTATTTTCACTGCTCCATCTGCAAAATGATAGTAATATTTTTTCTCATAAGTGATGTCAGTAGATTAAAACAATAAAGCACAGTCCTGCATTTTTCACAAAGCATTTGTCTCTTGCAAATCTCTTTTTGCAGGCAAAGAAAATTTTGCCTAATGCCTTCAGGGATGTTCACTTAATTCATGTAAAGAGCTTTGAAGTTGAAAAGCTCTGTGCAATTATGAAGCATTAACATGGAAAACAAGATATTTTACATGTTATCACACTTTGGTGGTGAACCTAATTAATATTTTTACTAGTCGAAAAAAAAGTCCTGAGTCTTTTTAATTATTTTATGAGAGAATGTTCTTTTATTCTCACAAGAGAATTGTTGGGGCCTAGAGTTAAAAAAAACATCCAATCAGAGAAGAAAATCTGATAATAAATCTGTTATTTACAAAAGTTGTGCAAAATTAATCTCAAATGACCCAACAGCAGATGCTACATGAAAGCAGTATGCTTTTTTCAGCTGAAACATAAAACATACTCTATGGCAAAACAGACAAAACTAGACAAAATAGATTTTTAATTTGAATTTCCATTTACATGCAGTAACAGATATTAAACTGAAAACTAATCTTCAAGCAGTTTCCCTATACACACATTATACTACATTTATAGTATTTAAACTGAAATAATAATAATAATCATAACAAAAATTCTAACAGATAACTATCCTTTGAAAACCTTTGTAGTAAACAAAGACTATTTTGTGCAAATACACATTTAGGATCTAAATCTTCATGTTGTGTTCTTTCCATGAAAGTAGCAAAGCAAGGAAATAATCTTAAATGCTTAATCATGCTTTCCACAAATGCTCCTCATGTGCTTTTCATGATGCATTTTACATTTTTCATTGTTTGACTATACTTAATCTAGTGAAAGTTGTTGCCAAGTGAAGTCCTAGTGTTTGCAGCAGGAGGCAGTACTTCTGCATGTGTGCGTGATCTTTGCTGCTCAAATGAAGTTTCTCTCAGGTGGATTCTGCTCATGCCCTGGGACTCCACAGCACCTCCCTTGTTCATACATTGAAAACTACATTTAAAATCACTGGAACAATGTGTGGACATATCCACATTGTGTATCTACAGGTTTTTCTTTTAAAAAAAAAACTTTCGCTGTCCATTTGACTTTATCGCTACTGTGGAGATCATATACCAACTGTCATGTGCTAGTTTAATTTTTTTTTCCTTCTAAAAAGTGTACAGGAAATTATAGGATGCACATGTCTTGCATCACGGTTCAGTTTTTTTTCCAGTATAAAGTTATCTCTTATAGCAAAGCACAGTACTTTTCCTCTGGATTCTGTCCCTGGGCTTGCCAGAGTCTGATCAGCATATTAGTACCTCCAAATTACATGCCATACTCTATAGATGTGCATTGATATACATGTACATTTCATTTTTATTGTAGTGTTAAGTTTACAGTTCTCAGCTCTGGAAAGTTTAAGTGGCATCTGCCCTTCACCATTTCATGTTCAGTTTTGGTATACATCTTCATCTTGCACTTTGTCCTCTCCTTCAGAGGCACTTTCTTTCCCCATGACTCCCAAGTACCCTTTCACAAACTACTGCCCTTCTTTGTGCGTTTTCACGGGAGAAATATGCTGTGCTATACAAACAAAAGATGCAGTTTTTCAAATGCAATGCTGCCTTTGGCCAGAAATGCAATTTCCAAATGCGAAGGAAATTTTGTGAAGAATATGAAGAAAAGTTTGCTAATCGAGGCTTTCTTTAATGCCAAGTGTTCCATGGTCTCTGTTAAATCATGCTATGTTGAATCAATTCTTCTGTTTTAATGAGAATGTCTGGCCTGTGTCCTATTGTAAGGTATTTTTATCAGAATAACGATTTCACATTATTGACATGACAGAATAAAATTCAAGTTAAAACAGGTAAACTTGCAAAGCTTGGGAAACAATTAATTTTAAGCTTTGCAGCACTGTCTGGAAAATTTTAATAAAAATGACATTATGAAAGAATGCAATGCTATATTCAGCCAGCAGTGTTTTTTGCATTTATATTAAGAATGTAATCTCTGTGAAGTATTTTTGAACACCTATAAACATAGCATGTTTCACATCTTACTAAGGAAAACACAATAAACTAACCAGAACTGGACAGGAATTGTCTCTGCCTTTGAAACATAAATATAATATCTTTGAGATTATATTTAGAGTTTTGAAAAGATGTTAATACCTGAAAAACTGAAAGGCCAGTAACAGAACTCACAGAGCTGCAATTCAACATTTGCCATCATTTCAGACTGGTGCTCAGTTTTGATTCCCCAAAGGTATTTTAAAGTCTGAATTGTCCAGATCTAGACTTCTCAAATGCAAATATAAGGAGAAGGTGGTCTCTATCAAATTAATGAAGAGCATGAGCTTTGGAAAATGGAAATAAGCAATGAAAATTGCTTAATTTTTAATAATGGCATTGATTAATAAAAGCTAGCATATGGCTGCTTTCTAAGAAAGGAAGACCAGGAGACTAAAATCCAATAACAATCCTTTTTAAGGATTTAAGGTAAGAATCTTCAAAAAGATCATGAATCTTCTTATTACCTAGTAAAAGTCACTGTTCCTTCTCTCTTGTCTTCTGGAATTGTTACACCTTTCATGACATCTTCCATTGTTCATAGAAACAAGAAAAGATTCCAAATCTTCATCCACATTTTTTATTGTTAAATCAATATTTTATTTAAAATGCTACGTGAAGTAAGTGAAGTAGACCACAGCTCTTGTTAACTTCCTTCAGATAACTTGATTATTGGTTTTGAAGCAAACAAAGTGCAGTGTGAATTCTTTAATTACCAGAGGGATTTCTGTATGCCCTCTAGACCTCCTCAGATCTCTTCATTTCCCTGTTCTAATTATGGCTTTCCTTTCAGTGATACCATGAACAGTAATTTTACATGTGGAGATAAAATCATGTTATGCTTGCTACGCCAGTCATCTGATTTACTTTTAAAGTAGGCATGATTATTGGGCACATATTTTTACAAAGGCAGCATTTCTTATTCCTGGTTTGTATATATGCTGTGATCCATGCTTTTTCACAGGGGAGGTGTGTCTGTGTAGAAACAAGATACTTATCCACTATTCAAACTAGTAATAATAATGAAAGTATCACGCTTAGAGCTGCAGTTAAGGTCTTGTAAGTGAGATATGCGCAAAGGCATGCAGTAGAAGAAATGTCTTCTTATGGCAAACCATGGTAAGTACAACATTTAGAATACTTAATGTGAAAAATATGTGGCACCTATTGAATAACCACATTGTGTTTTGTAGGGTAATGTGAGATATATAGCATGCAATAATTACACACTGCAGCCTAGCGTTTCTGAATGTATTAACACAGACCGTGCAGCTCATAACTGAAGCAGTAGCAGCAGCACTGGCTCAGCATGCTGCAACGCAGTGCATACAAATTGCAGTTCAGCCTCATCTTGTAGTGTTTACACTACACATGTAGTGATTACATGGTGATGGTTTTAAATTGGAAAACCTAGAAGGGATTTTATCTCACTGGCCAGTCTTGTGGTGGAGAATAGCCCAAGAGAGCAAGTTTCTCCCTCAGTCATAATTTTGACAAGGTATCTGTAGAAGTCCATCTTGGGATAGCTCTGGGGAGCACATGTAAGTCAACTTTCATTTCTGGTCTGAAATGATTTGACATCTGGCTACCTCATGTTGGTCAAAGAGCTCTCTTGTTAGCTGAGACTGGAGCTGCTGGGAAAATTGGATTTGACCAGGTATCCTGCTGCAAGACAGTTGCCCGTGCTCTGTGCAAGTCTGCTACCGTTCTGTTTTTTCACATTTGTTCATGTATGGCAAAGTGCCTATGCTATTATGTGGCTAGAGGGTTTTGTTAAGAAATTGCACCATGCACTGTATCCATCAGCTGGGCTGCGTTATTTCAGTGGGGTAAGCAGGTGAGACCATGGCTGTATTTAGGTTGCCCATTTTTTTGTGATGCTAAATCTTTGGAAATTTTGAGGGAGAGTTTTGTTACAGTTGAGATAATCAGTGTCCTGTCAGGTTATAAAAACAAGGTGAGAATCTCTCATACAGGTATGGCCAAGAGGAACTAGTACCTTCCTCAGGGGTCGGTACTGGGACTGGCACTGTTCAACATCTTTGTCGGCAACATGGACAGTGGGGTCAAGTGCACCCTCAGCAAGTTTGCCGACGACACCAAGCTGTGTGGTGTGGTCGACACGCTGGAGGGAAGGGATGCCATCCAGAGGGACCTTGACAGGCTGGAGAGGTGGGCCCGTGCAAACTGCATGAAGTTCAACAAGGCCAAGTGCAAGGTCATGCAGGTGGGTTGGCGCAATCCCAAGCACGACTATAGGCTGGGTGAGGAATGGATTGAATGCAGCCCCGAGGAGAAGGACTTGGGGGTATTGATTGATGAGAAGCTCAACATGAGCCAGCAGTGTGCTCTTGCAGCCCAGAATATGATTCTGTATTTTACAGGACTGCATTTGTTATTGCAGGACTATGTATCTTATAGAATAATAGAATCATAGAATCATGGAATGGTTTGGGTTGGAAGGGACCTTAAAGATCATCTAGTTCCAACCCTCCTGCTGTGGGCAGGGACACCCTCCACTACACCACGTTGCCCAAAGCCTCATCCAACCTGGTCTTAAACGCTTCCAGGGATGGGGCATCCACAGCTTCTCTGGGTAACCTGTGCCAGTGCCTCACCACTTTAACAGTAAAGAATTTCTTTCTAACATCTGATCTAAATCAACCCTCCTTCAGCTTAAACCCATTACCTCTTGTCCTGTCACTACACTCCCTGATAAACAGTCCCTCTCCATCTTTCCTGTAGGCCCCCTTCAGATACTGGTAAGCTGCAATTAGATCTCCCTGGAGCCTTCTTTTCTCCAGGCTGAACAATCCCAACTCTCTCAGCCTGTCCTCACAGGAGAGGTGCGCCATCCCTCTGATCAGCTTTGTGGCCCTCCTCTGGACTCTCTCCAACAGCTCAATGTCTCTCTTGTACTGGGGTCCCCAGAGCTGGACGCAGTACTCCAGGTGGGGTCTCACCAGAGCAGAGTAGAGGGGCAGGATCACCTCCCTCACTTGCTGGTCACACTTGATGCAGCCCAGGACACGGTTGGCTTTCTGGGTTGCAGGCACACACTGCCGGCTCATGTTGAGCTTCTCATCAATCAATACCCCCAAGTGCTTCTCCTTGGGGCTGCTCTCAATCCATTTCTTGCCCAGCCTGTAGTTGTGCTTGGGATTGCGCCGACCCATATGCAGGACCTTGCACTTGGCCTTGTTGAACTTCATGCGGTATTCTTCTGTGGTACTAAAATGTTTTCTATACAGAGATGAGAAAAAAGTCAGGTCTGATTCAGTAAAAGAATTAGAACAGAAATTGCAACCAATAGCCGGCCAACAGCAGTGCTCTGAACAATGAGTAAGACTGGGGTCATTCTGCTGCCTTGCTTGGGGAAGATAAAGAGCAGAGCTCCAGAAATTGCTGTATCTTCTCCTCAAGAGAAGAGATTTTTTCTTTCATCCTGAAATATTGTATGTATGTACTAAGACTCTTTAAGGAACTGAGTAGAGTCTGCTTCACTGTTGCTTGTAAATTATGTTCATAATAAGAAATTATATTTTAAAAGAATTTTCTGATCTCAGATCTATCCCTTTATGTTGTTTACCTGATCTTTTGACTGACTTCTTTTGCAATCTTGCAAGCAACAATGGAAAAAATAATTTACATAAGGGAAAAAATAGGTATATTATGAAAAAAAAGGAACTTTGAACAAATATTTTTAAATATATTCTTCAGCAGTGCTTGCATTATGATGACTACATCAATCTCAGAGTTTGTTTTTCTTTAAGTAGGGTTATTATCATTACTTTAAGTTTAATCTTGAATCACTTTAAGTGTAAGAGAGCAAGAAAAAAGCCAGTCAGTGGCAGAATTTTTCACAGAAGTGTTTTTTTCCTTTCAAGTTCAATGTTGACTTTGCTAAGTAAAAGTTATTAATGCATGTCAGTCTCTTTCCTGGATAAATTAGCATGTGAAAAATGGAACATGATGATAATATCTTTTCATATAAATCTCTAATGCCTACAGAATACTTTGTTTTTCATTTTTTTGCAAATTCAGTGATGACTGTGTACTGGATCTACAAATTACATTATCTTCTGTCACTAAGGAGTAACTAACATACTGTAATTTTAATGGATGACTGTTTTCCTTCAGTTTCACAATTTCAACATGATTACATGGTTCAACTTAATAATGTTAATTTTGGGCTTCAGAACCATGTTTTGTGAGACAAAACATTAGCAGTCATTAAGATGAAGTAGGGCCAACACCAATGGAAGGTGACTTTTGAAATGAAGTCAGCGTACTTTC